>NW_027468620.1:8692388-9024888 GCF_046254945.1 Alosa pseudoharengus | reverse complement strand
TTTTGTTGAATTATGTTGATGGACATTGGGTATAGGAAAGGAATAACTGAGCACTAATTCACTAATTGAAAACATACCACATCTAATTTCCGACAGCTAACATGAAAAAGTTATTCTAATTTAACTCAAAAGGGGGTCTACACATGACACTTTGTCTGACTTATGTCCAAAAAGTGTTTAGAAATATTTTGCAAGCTCTGTAAAGGCTTGGAAAAAGCATCTTCTAAATGAATAAATGCATATGCAAATTAATATAAAATGCAAATGTCATGAACTATACATACACATTAATATTTTAGTACACGAGGTGATGAAAGATAAAACTGATAAACTTTCACCCAAACATTTACTTCATTCTTTTGCTAATCTGACCCTTGGCTATCCATCTCTGTTGTCATAATTCACATTTGCTCTGCTAGAAAAAAACAACTATTTTTTAATTGTTTTTGCATTTACTCATCTCTAGATTTGTCACGTCTTCATTCTTCTCCTTTTTTAAACAGTTTTCCTTGCCCTCTAGTAACAGGGTGATGGGTACGTAATGTGACAAACCGTTATTCATTTTGTGTCCTTTCACATCATATTGTGTGTTATTCTATACCGATGCACATCTCTCCCAATGACACAATACATAAGGGGTAATTAGTTGCAAGTACCAGGAGCTGAATCACAGCCATAGTAGGCCAAGCAAAGATGGAGTTCAAACACCATGCCATCATCATCTGACAATGCTGAAGAAGTCATCACAGATAGCAGGTTAATGCCATCAACACAAGGTTAATTATGGGAAACCTTGGACTATGATCATGCATCATCCACATGCATTTGTTTTACTTTTTTTATTATGTTTTTCCACATAATAAAACATAAATAAAAAACATTTGTTGCAACATGTAACATTAATAAATGTGTATTATTTCCTGACTGGCAGCTTGTATACTTGGGTGTTCTGTATTCCAAGATGACATTTGTGTACTGTAGATTAATCTAAAAGATGTGGATCTAAATATTCAAATGACATGTACTCATTATTAATAATAAAAAACCCCCCACTTAATTGAATTTAACATTTAAGGCACCCACACGTCACATTAAATCATAACATCCTCTGAATGCATCATGAATGTAGGCACGGGGCATTAAAACACAACATCACTAATGTTCATGCTCTCCTAGACAGCACAGTGCGTTTGACATTTATGCATCAAAACACTTTATGCTGACTCAGTCTGCAGCTATTTTCGAACCTCTCCATCACCCGCACAAAACCATATGACTACATCATCGTACTGCACCAACGGCATGGGAGCTAGACTCCATGCTTATTTGGTATTGAACGGGATACTAAAATTGGTTTGCTGGTATGGGGCTGTCTAAGATCACAAATGAACCAATACAGTGTCTGGAGAAATCTGAAGTGAATTGATCCTTCATTTGCCAAAAACATCACCTACATTATGAGGAGACCATGAGGTCCCTGGTAGAAAATCTATATACCAAATGTCCTTTTTACTGTAGGCTGCTTTTCTTGTCAATTGGAGGCTGTGGGATTTATGTTCTCCCCCTGAGAGCCAGACAGGTCTCTATTTAAAGGGTTATCAGTTCACCAAACCATTCAGAGGTTGTGAATAAATAACCTAACTATCTAAAGTCAAGCTTAATGACAGCACTGAAATGACATGTATCTTAAAACAGATCTCTCTGTGGAAATCTACAATTTATTAAATGATTATTGATGATTGACTAAATATATAAATGAGACATGGATGTTCAATATTTATTTCTAATCTATGCGTGTTTAAGCAGTCTTGTCTGAATACAATTAATGCTAACTTAGAGTAAAGTTATGCATATTGTGATTAATGCTGTTTTATACAGCAGTGTTTTACACACACACACACTTTAACAAAGAATGATACAAACACCATGAAGTTGCATGTCATACCTCAATATTGTTGTCAACTCTTTAGAAGCAGAGAACGGATCTAGCACTATTACCAGCACGAGGTGCTGTGTCCATTATGTGACTTGAATAGAAGACCTCTTATGCGTTTATGGGTTTAGAGTCTGGTAGAAGGTGGCACTTTGAATGGATTACAGCCAGAGTTTAGCTCTTCAAATTTTTTTATTTTCCTTGAATGAAAAAAATAAAAATAAAAATCTCTCATGCCCAATTCCCACCCATGTTCCCCATTGTCCCCGCCATTTTAGCATCAAGGTAGAGGCAACATCGATATACTTTTTACAAAATTATTCAGATTTACAAAATGCATGGACATTTTTCTAAAGACTGGGAGAATGTTACGTCACTATATGATCCAGGCATGGTACTCAATGGTAGATTAAATGCTATGGTCCTTAGGTCAGGATTTTGTGATTGTTCTTTGTCAGCCCAATACTTCATTCAATGCATTTATTGAGAAACCATTCACAGAGGACTTTTCAAAGCAAATTTCTAGGTTCAAGGACCAACAGACATGTTTAACTGTCCTGCACCTCACTCTACAGTATATATTTGGTATATACAGTGTAAACTTGTAATTTATAGATAACCATGTGATATTTCTAATTTGAAATGTACAGTGTTTTGTTAATGTTGATGTCCTTTCTGATATTCTGCATATGGCACATCAATGAGGTTGGCAGATTGGCTTATCCTCTCCAATGGGTCTTCCTCATAGTGGCTGCAGAATGGGAGGAATATGCATGGAGAAATACGTGTATATAATTGTCAGAACAGAATACAGAAATGTAGTTATCATATTTTTGGGCAAAAACAATAATTTTTTGCTAACATTGAGGAATGGAAGATTCCACTGTTGGCCAATCATTTTAGACAACTCAAAATCCTGAGCTCACCAGTTGAAGGTGGTTGAAAAAGTCTTCTACTCTGACATCGTCAAAGCTTTCTGGGAAGGCGCTCTCACTTCTGGTGGACTCTTCTTGTACATTAGGAGGGTCTTCTTGGCTGGACAGTGTGAAAGAGAATCACAAATGCTAATCCTGAAGAAGTAATTTCATGGAACCAAGTCTAAGACTGAGTATGAAACTGCTGTATTTGAGTGAATTTGCACCTGGTCTCTCTCATATACTGTTGTATTCTACCATGTCAGTTTTGATAGAGAGATTGAACAGTAGACAGACAAACCTTCTTTTCTGTCCCGACAGGACAGAGTTCAGGTACTTCTTCACTGCCATCTGTTTCCGGAAGCGGCTATAGTTGTCTGTAAAAATTGCATCTGAATGCCGCTTTACTGGACTTTGGTCCTCCATCATGTCCTCACTGAAACACACAGGAAAACCTGTTTGTTGGCTGTCTCTCCACAGAAGTCATGGCACTGTATGATATGATGCCTATGTGATCATTCATTAGAAATTGCATTCACCATATTTATTCTTTAGATTTTTTATTCTTTAGTGTCTTTAGATTAGAATGGATACAGATGTTGTCTACAACTGTGAGCTTCTGAAAATAAAGTAATTTAAAATGCATAATTTATTAATGAAAAAAGGTCCCACAATATTAGCCTACTCAGTTTCTGTTTTTTTTTCTGTTTGTAGTTTGTTTCTACGTTTTGCGTAATGGAGGCAGAGACGTGCGCTTAAGATAGGCTATACTGTACGGTGAAGATTCAATGTTTTCTCGTGACCTGCTTTTGTCAAATTCGAAAACGAATTTAAGGGGGGTTAGCGAGGGGGGAAAAACATGAAAGCGTCGTTGGCACTTCTGACTCAACGTTTTAGTGTAATTCATTTACAGTTTATATGCTACCTACCTTACTCGCTTTCCAATCAATGACTCCAAATATCTTCTCGCGGATAACTGTCCTAAAAGTTTGCTGTAACCACTCGTGAAAAGACCGTCTGCGTGCCTTGAGGGTCTGCCAACACAAAATGTTTTTATTTAGGCTATCCATCTTTACTTACAGTACACAACCAAAGAGATTGACCTATAACAACACCACCAGTTGGTAATGATAACTTAAGCAAGTCAAACAATGAATCTTTACCTAGACGTTGCATATCGGAAATATTAGTCAATGCCAACAGGAGCAAGTCAATGTAAATATAGTTCAAACTCCACAATTAATCTTTGACATTGTATACATTAATTTGGTCTGCTGTCTTTTGAATATATGTTGACATTCAACAACAAATAGGTTGTATTTGACACTGTCCATTTAACGGTAAGTGTAGTGCGGTCGTGAAATATTAACGTAAAATTGTGATTTGTGGTCAAAATCGTGCACCTACCTCATAGAAGCATAAGGTAAACTCACAGTCCGGGAATACAAAACACTGCACAGGGCTATTATGAGCAAGAGCTGGGAGCCGTTTCTCTGTAACATCGCTTTACACCTGTTAAGGGAAGATCTTATTAATTGGGCTATATCAAAGAAAGTTATGTGATAGGTTGTAAAAACTTTAAACTTTATTCAGAAATAAGTCGAACTATGGTACATTACTGTAGATTATGGAAAAGTAACCCGTTTATTATCTTTGTGGGTTCGATCAAAGTGATGAAATGTAAAGGCTCCTCAGATTTCTTCCAGTAGAAATCTGTTTTAAATTCCGATTCTGTGGCTCTTGGAAAAAAAAGTCCAAAGTTGCCTTGATGGCATGCAGAGAAACAATCATTGCTTCAAAAAAATTGTGTTAATCGTCAATGTCTATGCTCAGTGATGAAAATATCCAGGTACTCACGTAGGTTGTATGGTATGATCCTCTTAGAACCCCTTGATGCGCTGACCGTGGTACTGAAATCACAGTCCTTTTGTATTATCTCCTTAAGTTGAAGCTGGCGCTCTCCGTGGTTCCTTCACTGTCTGGCGTCTGTTTGGATCATCTCCCCATACCCTCGTTTTATACATCTGAACACTTTTCATGGAACTAGGAGCAATCAGATTTGATCAGTCTTTATACGTCATAACAATTCCAGCGGGATTGGCGCGTTCGTCATTGCGCACTCGCATACCCAACATATGGCACACCATCGTGAAATTAAGTTTTGCTCTAACAAAATAGAATGTTTTCTGACTTTCTTTTGTGTTGACTCATCATGTGATGACATACTCAGAGGAGACAGCACATTTCTGACAGTTTTTAGCGTGTGAGGAAGTTTTGGAATCGCCAAACAATGCGCAACAATGCGCAATTGTTGAAACGCTTTACTTTGCGCAGACACACTGTGGCATTTCATCACTTCACCTAAACCAGTTTGGATTATATATCTGAAGATAACTTATTTTCCATTCATTCTGTACTCATATCTGATTTGTTGTACCCCCTATTTTTTGTTTAAAGCATCATGCTGACTACAAGGGCGCCTGCTGAGTCCACTGTCACAAATAGCACATTGAAATGGATGCTGTGGCTGCGCTCCAAAGGAATGCCTTCGTGTATATGAATGACTCACCCACCAGAGTAAACCACACATTTTTTCCGAGCCTCCTCATTGGTTTTGACAGACAAACCCTATTTAGCAGATTAGCTTGGGAAAGAGTGAATTAGTGCACACATCCCACCTCAGTGTCAGCAGAGGATTGGTGTCTTGTCATATCTGTGCTCTATTACAAAAGAGAGTAATCCTCCCTGGCTTTCAGACATTGCAGCGACCTCCTATACAAACTGTCATCATCCTATACCCATACAAATAATTCCTCTTTGAGTTTAAGACAATGCAACAACATCCCTCTCGAATGTACCTACTGTCACTCAGTAACATAATACCTTACCCTCATAGGTACATCATGTGTTGAACATCAGTATTGTGTATTGTGGGCGGCACAAGGTAGAGTGGAAAAGGCCAGGCATCCACACTGCAACTACAGACTGATTGAATCATAATGCTAATCTAATTATGGCAAACTAGATTACATACAAGCTAAGAGGAAACACAATCATATTCTTGAAAATTATGATTTAGACCTGCATCTGGTTGAGACCCAACACACAGGAATGTTCATATTATTGTTCTTGTTAACACATCTGTTCAACACTCATATTTTATCTACAGTATGTAGATTTTCGGTCATGGAAGTGCCTGTAGGTTTAGTACACAGGTCATATTTGTTCTTGCAGCAGGTGGTAAGGTGGCATAGATTGAGATGCTTGTTATGGTTTAGTGCAGCAGTGGTGCCATATCATTGAGTTTTTGTACATTAGACAGATGTTTGCTGAAGACCAAAACTAAGCTCCGATTTAAGAGGGCAAGAGGAGACAGACAGACAAAACCCCCTGGTGACTCAGTTTTTACGCATTTCTCTGCAGTAAGCCACCACTGGTAGCGTGACCTTAACGTCTTTTTAATGATTTTATCTGCTCCCCTATCTCCAGTGGTAAGATCCATGAGAATGATGTGATTAATGAATGAATTACGGACCAGGATGTGGCCCAATAAATCAGCCCAAAGAGGAGGAAGCTTGTCAGGGTTGGGACCGCCAGCAAATTTATATCTTCACCTATGGAGGTGATCGAAAGGGTAACTGCATATTAGACTTGCCAACCCTATGAGGTGGTTACTGCCTAATCTTCATTCATTCACTTTATATATTTGGAACAGGACAATCCTGCCTTATATTTACTGCTACAGAAAATATAATCTAACTTTTTGCAGTACACTTGCATTGAAATTTGGATACAACTTTTTGGTGCCTTAAATTCATTTTGATGTTTTCAAATACTTGGTTTCCTTAGATACAAGATGTAACAGGAATAGCTGAAGTTGAATTCCTCTGAATTTGATGGAATTCATATCAGTATCCAACCAAATCAATAACAAGACTGTTGAAATAGAAATCTGCATGTAGTTCAGAGGGATTGTGATCTTGTTATAGTCAGAAATCCCCGCAATGGATCAATTAAACGCACAACTCTTCATTGCCTCCTAACCAATGCTGTAAAATACATCTAATTCAAGCCACATGGAAGGCATTACCTTCAATAATACTTTCAGTACATCATTAGGCTGCTAATCACAGCCACAGACTGCAGGACAACGCTCCTGAGACCAGCAGTCACTGGGACCAATCAAATTATGCTTTCCCTCTCCTTTAGCCACATTCATTTCCTCCGATGTTAAGCAGATAGTGCATCACAGGCTGCTGGTCCCTCAGGCCCCTGAGTTGAAGGGCACTGATGGTATTATTATTATTATTGTGTTGATTTGGGGCCATCTCCAGGGTTACATCAGGCTGTTGTGCAAGTTCGGTGTCCCAAGGTCACATTTATTTATTGAAGAATGGGTTTAAGCTTTAGAAAAAAAGGTTCCATAACAATTAGAGCTTTGTTGTTCAAAAGCTAATTTTACCATGGGTAACCAGGCCTGTTAAACAAGGTGCACACCTCTTTAATACATTCTTGTGTCTATCTGTCTGTCATCATTCAACATCTAGCTGTACAACAATAGTTGGCTTTGCACGGTCACATATTAGCTTTAACTATTCAAGTGGTCATTATTTGTTTGTGACAGACATGCATGAATCAAGCAGTACAGATATACTGTCATTTCTACAGAAAGCTATAGGCTTCTGTGATGACAGCCATAGGTACCAGAGAGGACAGCAATATTGAAAAATAATCAAGTATAATAGCAGATGTGCATTCACATTCCTCTCACGATTTACCGTGGGACAAAGAAGAATATTGGAAGACAAAAAAACTAGTTTAGAGCACACAAACGGGTGGCAGAGGAGCCTCTTCACAGCCTCTATTGAATTCACACTGACCTGACACATCCATCTCCATCCCACCATGTGTCACCTGCCTCTTGAGTGGTTCATTTGAGAGTAGAGAAGGCACGACTTTTCCTGCTAGATATCACATCTCAGAAGACCTCATTCATTTATGTAAAATAACAGTCACTGATGTGTTCATAATCAACAATTTCAACAAAATAATTTAAAATACCACAGTGAGGTTTATGTTGACTAATTTATTTCAAAAACCAAACAGTGCATATTAGTAACTACATACAATTATGAGGGCAAGGAATTTGTCGTCAATGTCTAAAAGGTGCGGATTAATTTTAGGGTCCCCTTAGGCATATTGACATTACATTGTTATTAAGTTCTTACCTTTGATCTTTTTGACATCACATCAGTTATAATTTACAAAGTCAAATTAAATTGATACAATGATTTTTTCTCTTGAGCTACTGACAGTGCAAATACAGTACAACACAAACATTTGTTCACTAAGTGTTTCTTTGACTTGAGTTACCTTGCTCTTCGGTGGACGGTCCCTTCATGGTGGGCAAAAGGCGTGGCTGAGGACATATAAATGCCAATGACAATGATTTTAAAGATTTTTAAGATTTGTAAGATATTTTTAAGTCCATTTATGTCTGAGTCTATCCAAACTTCAAATGTTTTGATTAGTGATCATTGTATTTTTCTTGTATGCTCTGGAATGTACTGTACTTGCTCTGATTTAATGTTGCATCTTTTGTTGCACCTCCACATTTATTGACAGCCCTGCTAAGGTTGAGTAAAACCATTTATCTTGGTCTCAATGAAAACCATGAAAAAAAATCTAAAAGAAGTGAATTTAAAAAAATTTAAAAAATCTAAAAGAAGTGAATTTATTCTGAGAAACAAAATGAACACCTTTGTCACTATTCAACACAATTATTGCTGTATCTAATACTTTGTAAAAAAAGCCTTTTTCCTTTGCCAATGAAACAGTTGTTAATCTTCAACTATGACATCTCAAAGTTGGAGAATAGCCCTACAAAGCAAGGGATTTGAGATCATTCCTCTTTACAAAATCTCTCCAGATCATCCAGATTCCTACTCTTCTTACATGAGCATGTTTTAAGTTCAGATCAGGGGACTGAGATGGCCATGGCAGTGGCTTGAGTTTGTGTTCCGTAAACCATTTTTGTGATGATTATAGGTTTTGGTTCATTGACCTGCTAAATGATCCAATCAATGCCCATTCTTTAGTGTCTTGGCAGAAACCGACAGATTTTGGATTTTTCCAACTGTTTACATTCTGAGACTAAAATAAATCAACAAGAGAACATTGTTTTATACTTCTCAGTCAACTTTACCAGGGGTGCCATTAAATGCAGGGTGCTCTCTGCCTGGACTGCTGCCAGGTCTCTCTTGAAAAGGGGATTCTTCATCTCAATGACAATAAAAACATTGGAATTTAATAAAACATTGTTTACAGGTCTTAGATTGAGACATCATGTAGACAAACTGAGAAAAATTGAGATGGTGTGGGGCAATTCCATGGAAAATTGACTTTTTGTCACATCCATAACGCCAGTGAAATGCCTTGGCATTTGTATGATGTGAATGACATTAATTTTTTTGTGCATTTTTTCTCATGTAAATTCTTCAGCCAAAAATAGCAAATGCTCAAATTTCATGTAATCATCATCCCACACCATCACATTTTATTGGCGTTATGGATGTTACAAAAATAATAATTTTCCATGGAATTGCCCTGTGGTAACCTCTTGAACTCTCTGCCTGACCTGACACAGAATTACCCTTTTGTCTTTTGTCTGATTCAATATGGGGCATTATTGGGGACTTGGGGTCATTGAGGTGGCCTGACTTAGGCTACCCAACAAAATGTCAACGTGTGGTGAATTGAATTGAAAGTGTTTTAGTTGTATGGGGGGCTAAGTGGAGGGCAAGACAAATGACAGTGAGATACAGTGAGTCATGGAGAAAGTGTAACTTTTACATTCAGAAAAAAAGTGTGAAACAATGTGTCTCTTTGGCCACAAAAACAATGAGTCTCTTTGGCCACAAAAACATGCGTCTCCACTTGCAAATAGCCCACTTACACAGTAGCATCTCACCTTCACGTGGACCTGCTGAAAAACCTCTCTGCTGCTTCCGTCAAACCCAACCCTCCTTCGCCTCGTTCATGATTGGCTGAGAAGTCTGAAGGAGATTCACGGGATAGCAAGATGTCCGCGTTCATTTGAAAAGGAGTGTTTATTATCGATGAGTTCCCTCTTTTCTGTGTTCGTATGTCGATTTTTTAATAATGCAACATATAAAAGAAACCGGAATCATATAAAGAAAATACGAGGACTCCGAGCCAAGAGCCATACAATTTGTTATTAACAGGTTAGACCGGTAACCCATCACTAGCTAGCACTGTGTTAGCTTCACTGCTACTTGTTAGCTAGCTTGTTAGCTTGATTCTTAATGCCCAATCAGCGCAAACATGTGAAAATGAATGCGCCCGCGCATAGAGCTAGGTTAGCTGACTATGCTAGCTAGCTAACTTGTTAGATTCATGCGCGAAGTTGACAGGTTCCTGTCTTGTATCAACTGCGTTCTGGAGAGTTTGTGAACATGTTTTTGAGGAAGAATGGTAAATTGAAACAAAAGCATGTAACATGCTGACCTGTCAGGATTTAGAATTCGTTGCATTTAGCATTAGAGCAAACTGAGTTTGTCATTTTTGCTAGCTAGCAAGGCACGTTACATATCAAACGATGGTTTGAACAACGTTAGTTGACTAGCCTGACCTAACATTACTTTATTAATCCAAGTTTTAAGTCTTAGCTATTTTGAGTGAGAAGTGTTTAGCTTGTCGTCAACAGATAACTAACGTTAAATGTTATGCTGTAAAACAGCGCCCTGTGGTATTGCATGCGTATTGATACTAGGCTAGGCTGTTGACATTTGGTTTCAACTTTTGCAGAAATAATGCTGATATCGGGAACTCATGTCGAACGTCTATGAAGAGAGAGCCACAATGATAGCCGCTGGGGAACTGCAGTCGTTTGTCCCGTTCGGTCGTGAGCACTGCAAAAATCACCCGAACGCCGTTAACATCCAGCTGCGACAGCTGCAGCCTGCGTCTGAGTTGTGGTCCTCAGATGGCGCGGCCGGGCTCGTGGGGTCCCTTCAAGAGGTCACTCTTCATGAGCGAGAGAAGGTATGACCTGACTTCACCCTCTATTTAAATGACATGATTTAATTTTACTCTTTGAACAAAACAAGCATACACATGATGGGCAGGACTTTGAACAAAATCAGCATAACTTGAAAACTCTGTGTGGCAGGAATCCTGGCAACTTAGAAAGGGTTCAGATGGCGCTGGTGATGAAATTGAGTTTGAGGAGGAGCTTTATGTGGCTGGCAACATGGTTATCTGGAGCCGTGGAACCAAAGGCCAAGCCTCCTGTGTCTACAAGGCATTTACTGTGGACAGCACAGTGCAGCAGGTAGTTATACTCATTAGTCATGATCTGAACTGAACTAACTGAATCTACTGAACTGCAGATTTGTGACGTGTTGATAATAATGATATAGGTGATCACATTTTACTTATCTTTTCAGGCCTTGTGGTGCAACTTCAGGGTTCCACAAAATAAAAAGTCCTGTAAGTGCATTCTTGTGAGGTTTTTGTTTGTCACTAAACTGTAAAAAATTACAGTACATTTGCCTTATAGCTGCTCATGTGTTTGTTTCTTTATGGCTTCCAGCAAAGGAGATTGTGGAGCATACAGTTTGCATTGCCCAGGACACGTGTGTGAATGTCCACAGTGTGAGTGGAAAAGACTTCATTGCTCCCCTACCTTTCCAGGTGAGTCACTCACCGTCTCCTCATATGGAATTCCTTTTGCATCCATGAATTGAAATTAAGTGTAATAAAAACAAAAAAAACAGTAATGGGAACAGTGAAATTGTTTTACAGGTGTGTGAAAATGCATTGCACACCAATCACCTACCAAAGAAAGTTTAAAAGTTAAAGCGTAACTCCGGAGTGAAAACAACCTAGGGTCTGTAATAGGGTGGTATATTATAATAGGGTGGTATAAAATAGTGTTTGTTTTTTGATGTGCTAGCTGCCCCTTTAGCTTTCACTATAAGCTCATTCAGTGTTAATGCAACAAACGATCTTGCACAAAACTCCACCAAAAACGTAATTGTGCTCTCAATCAAAAGCTTGAATTTGTTAACTACCGTAAATAGACCCTAGGTTGTTTTTACTCCAGTTACACTTTAAGCTGAGGTTTAGGCCTGTCCTGTAAGCCTGTGTCTGAAATCTGTTTTGCCCATCATGAAAATAGGTCGGAGAGGCATATTCCTGCATGCTTGAATTCTGTAAAATATAATATGGCTACATATCAATCAATTCACCTGTATGTTTTCCGATTGGATGTTGAACTCTGCTTTAGTGAAAACAGTGGACACTGTTAGTGTTTTTTGGAGAATCGTGTACACCAAAGCTGTTTATGTGGGGAGTACCTCTGTTTATTTTTAGGATGCATCCTAAAAATAAACATACAAACATACAATGAGAATTTGTATCTTTTGTTTCTTTGAAAAATAAAGTATAATTGCAGGAGCTACTGCATTTGGATTTCTTGTGTGTATCACTGATGTGGAATTCCCTTGGTAGTCAATCTGTTGCAGAGTCTTTATATTCCACAGTGAGGTATAATTATGGGGAGTGAATCATAATCTCCTTGTTTTGCTACATGGTTGATATTCTCCAGGACCTGTCCATTTCGTTTTACCAGCAGCTGTAATGGGTAATTTGGCCCACTCCCATCTGAGGAAGGGGATCCCTGAGAGCCCGGGCCAGTGTGGTGTGGACAGAGTAATTAGATATCCTGGCATGTGTAATGTTTTTGGCGTAAACACACGATGACGTGGCTCTCCTGTGTTGCTAATCGCTGAGTTTTGGTAAAAAAGTGTCTGTAGTGTAAGTGACATGCAAAAACATGTTTTGTTATCGGAATAGCTACTTTCCGACAAACATAATGGTGCTGGTTCTGGTGTTTCTATTGTCAGAGTTTCATTACACTCGTAGCAGTTCTTGTATGGAGGTTGAATGTGTAGGTCATGTTTGGATAGATGAGGGTAGAGCCTGACAGGGGTTGGGCATTAGTTCACTGGAAGTGGGTTTGATCAGTCTAAAAGGAGGTATAAGTTAACTGGTCTAACCTATTTCTAGTGAATTATGCTAAGCTAGGCTAACAGTGTCAGACTGGGCTATTTTACTTACAGAGAAGAGAAGGGTATTTAGCTTCTTATCTACCTCTGTGGTAGAAGGCAAATGAGCTAGTTTTCCAAGAAGTTGGCGTGTTGTTTTAAAAACTTGTCCTCACTGCATCTGGTGCAGTTTTATAGTATGTAGTTTGAGTGTGTGGGTCATGTTTGGGTAGATAAGATTAGGTAGATGACGGGGGTTAGAGAAATGGTTCAAAACTGGTCCTCACGGCATCTCCTCGTCTGCTTCCAGGTCTCCACGCTGTGGCCCACCATGTTTGGCCTCCTGCTGGAGCGCAAAAACCTCACCTCTGATGTTCCTATGAGTCCTCCCAGCAGGTAGGACACCTGAGGCCTGGCCATATGCTGGGCCCTCATTTGAATGATGGGCAAAGTCTTAAGTCTAACCAAAGCTGATTTAATAATTAGACAAAATCTTATTTGAAAGCTTAACGTCATGGGCAAAACATTAAAGCTCAAACATTGATGACCGTGTGCTAAATGCTCCCATATGCCACATGATAGCTGTATTTCATGCACAAGAATGTTGCTTGTTGACAGACTTTGGACTTTGCCCGCCAAATAAATTAGGCCCTACTGATTTATTTTTATCAGGCAGTGTCTAACAGAGCCCCTGCTTTTGATAATGATACAGAAATGCCATACCATTGAAAAACCTATAGAATTAGAAACCGCATTCATAATGATGCCTGGTTCCATGTTAAACCTAGAGTGGAAATAATTAACCACTTAGAGTCCTTGGGGAGGGTAGTGATGATGCAGTGTTGTGATAATGTGAAGCAGATGTTTTTTTGCAGAAAAGAATATCACTTACATCCATTCTACATCAATGTAAAAACCTAATGAATTTACTGTTAAATTTAAAAGGAAACATCTGGGTTAAGATGGGTAGATATTTTGGTCATTACTGACATTACGATAATTTTACATGAATACTCAATGGTTTTGGAAACGTTATCCATTTTTTTAAACTTAAAAATTAACAGGGAATTAAAATTGAATTTTGAATATAATTAGTAATAACTAATATACTGTAATCAGTCAATAAGAAAAGACAAAGCAAGAGCTTTGTTGCAAAACAGACTGCAGCTAAATATTTCTAATATTGCGATTATGTTATTTCCATAATCTTTTAAAGTCAGAATTGACTATCAATCAATAGATTGCGATTAATTTCACAGTCCTCGGTGAAGCTGATTCCATGAGATGTCTGGAAGATGGATGATGTATAATGTTGATGTGTAGTAGTTGACTCTCCCTCTCCTCTGTTCCCAGGGAGCCTCTCCCCTCTCTCTTCAGTATGCTGCATCCTCTGGATGAGATTGCTCCCCTGGTGTGCAGGTCAACAGGTAGTACGGCACTGAAGCTTAGTCCATGTTGCATTATCAGTTATGTTCATTAGAAATTACATACCAGGGTTTCATAATATTTTTGAGACCTTTAAACAGATCAGGATATTATACAGACATTTACTATCCCCAAGTAATTTATCAAAGTAGTATTTTAAAACTTGCTAATACAAGAAAAGATATCATGGATTTATTGTCTCCAAGTTAAATCTTTTAAATTATTTAAATGTATTTTAGGTCATATATCCTAGCCCTACCTGATGCTAGTATTTCAGGGCTTCGCTCATGTAATCATCAGTGTTAGTTATCAGTCTTTTTGATAGCATGATATTAGGCTCAGTCGACTAAATGCAGCTCTGTGAAGGTGATGTATTCTGGATTTGCATTGTGTTGAGTTCAGCATGCATCACACTCAGCCAGATCTGCACAGTGCTGCATGAAGTCAATGTTGATATTCCCTGAGAGGCTGAAGACTTGCTTCCTGTATTTGCAGCCCTGTTTGACCTTCCTCGCATCCAGTACGTGTCGGACAGCATGCTGAGGGTGGTGTTCACCTCCTGCGACCCCTCCATCATCATGACCTACGATACAGTGCAGTGCACGCACACTGTGTGGCTGCTGCGCAAAGTCACTGTGGAGGTAAGCTGCCTCTCTCTGTGGTACTCTACATGTGCATGTTAGCTTCACTAGCCGCAGTAGTTCCTGTACATCTGTGGTGCATGTTAGCTTCACTAGCCTCAGTAGTTCCTGTACCTCTGTGGTGCATGTTAGCTTCACTAGCCGCAGTAGTTCCTGTACCTCTGTGGTGCATGTTAGCTTCACTAGCCGCAGTAGTTCCTGTATCTCTGTGGTACTCTACATGTGCATGTTAGCTTCACTATCCGCAGTAGTTCCTGTACCTCTGTGGTACTCTACATGTGCATGTTAGCTTCACTAGCCGCAGTAGTTCCTGTACCTCTGTGGTACTCTACATGTGCATGTTAGCTTCACTAGCCGCAGTATTTCCTGTACCTCTGTGCTACTCTACATGTGCATGTTAGCTTCACTATCCGCACTAGTTCCTGTACTGCTCTGGTCATGCCATTTCTCTTTTTCTGTCATTCTGTCTTTGCTTGTCTGTCAGTGTTTTTCTGTCTGTCTTTCCGTTATTGTTTATTTGTCAGTTTCTTTCTCTCTGCTTTCCCTTGTCATTTGATAGTTGAAATATACAGTATAAAGATCTGTATCAAAGATTCTTTAGAACATTGGTTCACCAATGTCTGGTTATATATTCAGTTTGGCTCAGTGTGTCTGGAAGAAGGGTGAGTTGTCGTCACTGTCACTCTGACCTTTGCCCTCTGACCCCTTGACCTCTGACCCTGTGTGTGGCAGGAGCAGTCAGTGCTGCTGAAGTGCCCGGAACCCGGACCAGGAACAGGTGCTGCCAGCTTCCTGGGCGCACACCTGCGCAACGTCTCCCCCCTGGACTCGCCCGCCTCGCCACTTCACTGCCATACCCTGCACAACCAGAGCCGCCTGGCGGCCTCTCCCAGTCTGCACTCCCGTGCCCACTCCCCTGGGATATCCAACATGGCCGCCCTCAGGTAAGCTGATGGCCACTGCTGACCAATGTTGGTCCGTTTTCCACTGTAGGAACTTGGAGACCGTTTTTAGGGGTTTCACCTCTTTGTTAGTCCCCACCGTAGGAATCGCTCCTGTATGATCACTTTCAGGAACTTTTTGCAGGGGTGAAATTAGTCCCTGCTCAGGGGTAGGTACTTTTCAGCTGCCCTGAAACTGCTGGGTGGCTCTTGCAGTGGTGTGAGACATGAATGAGACGTAAACCATGTAAGTTCCTGCGATGGAAACCCGACTTATACTCTGAACTAGTCTAAATAGAGAAATGCTTTACGTTCACATCAAAAGCCTTTTCGCAAATGTAGTACAGTTGGAGTGAAAGTCATTCCTTGAAGTTGTTACAAATCATCATAGCGCAGACATTTGATGCACCACCATATGTTTTGTGCTGTTCTGAACGTATTCAAACATATTCCCTGTGGTCTTTAGCCGTTCCCACAACCCCGGCATAGCTGCGCCATCCTTCTGCAATGCCCAGCGATTCAACGTGTCGTGCCACTCACTGTCGCCCCGCGGGCACAGCCTGCTGGCCTCACCCAACAGCACCATGAACGAGTCGGCGCTGCTACCCGAGAGAGAGCCCATCATCCCGGACCTGTGCATCGAGCAGCTGTGGAGTGAGACTTCCACCTCACACAGGTCTGTCAGCTGTGCACACACACACACTGAAGTGCAAACACATGCACACACACAAACTCATGCGCACGCACACACACACACACACACACACACACACACACACACACACACACACACACACACACACACACACACTCTCACTTATAGAGCAATCCCATTGCGTTCATGCTTTTGTGATCACAGAAAGAGGAAAAGGGTTTGGGTGACTCAGGACCAATATTGTTTTGCCACTGGAACTGAACCATTATGAAATTCCCCAAACACCATATCAATTTGCTCAACATGTATATAAAAAATGATGAAAAATGAAATTGTTGGGAGAGCTTGCAGTCATTGCTTTACTTGGTCATACATTTTTACTGGAAAAGTTTGGCAGTTTGGGGCACGTTTTGATTTGAGTGCACTTTTCTTTTGAAAGGGACAAGAGTTGCCAGACATCCAAAGTGTTTATCACCTCAGACCTGTGTGAGAACAAATACCTGTGTTTCCTGGTGGAGTCTCATCAAGAGCTCAGGTGAGCATCTCGCTGGACATCACAACCGTCACCATCTACACCAGCTCTCCAAGGGCCTCTTCTCTGGAGTGAAAAATTAAGGCTTGTGCCAAAGTGTATGAATTAAAGGCTCAGCCTCAGGGTGTAGGCTGAGCATTGGTGCATCACATAGTGTTGAATTAAATATTTTATTTGAACTCATTTTCCGGCGTTTAATATAGTACAGTTAAAACCACTCGCCTACTTGCAGATGAATTAAGACATTTATTTGATGCTGACAAAGCTGTAATGGAGCTTAATATGGAATTCTGTCCTCATCTGCCATGACTGCAGTATCAGAAATTCAATTAATACTTTCTTCCTTTTTTTCCCATCCCTCCTTGGGTGACCACTAGTCTATCCCTCTAAAGGTTATTTGAACAATTAACTTTCTTTGGTGTGAAGGCCAGCAGGACTTTATGATGGTGAATTTTTGATGCCACAGATATGACAGATGTGTCACCTTCGTTGAGTTCATTCTTTGACATGGACCCCTGTGTTCCCTTATGACATTTGTGTCATTCCTAATGTGATGTTTTTTTTTTTTGTAGATGTGTGAAATTCCTAGAAAGTAACCATCCGCCCCAACTCCTCTTTGTGTCCGTGTCCAGTATCCCAGCCAAGAATGCTGCACCTTTGCAGGTAAAGCCAAGGCGTGAACGAATTTCCTTCCATTGATAAATCCAACTTGACAGATTTTGAAGTAGAATTGGTCTTGGTAAATCAGTCTCTCTTTGTACATATTTTTACACCTCTTCATTACACCTCCATTCATTACATACACCTCTTCATTCATAAAGCCCTTTGTGAAATTACTGTGAATTATTTTAACACATTACACTATTTTGAGTGTACCCTGTAAATGCACCCACGGCTGTCTCTGCTCCAGAATAGTGTTCTGTTGGATGTGTGCACGCAGCCGTGTGCTGTAGCATTTCTACTCGTGTGTGTGTGTGTGTGTGTGTGTGTGTGTGTGTGTGTGTGTGTGTGTGTGTGTGTGTGTGTGTGTGTGTGTGTGTGTGTGTGTGTGTGTGTGTGTGTGTGTGTGTGTGTGTGTGTGTGTGTGTGTGTGTGTGTGGGCATGTCTGCAGTGAACAGGCATAGGGATGAGTCGTTTAACATTTCTTTGCTTCGTTCGCCATGCCTTTTGCAACGCACATTGCCTTACACATGGCTTCAAGTGCTTAGATTTAGGCGCAGGAGGCTAAATATTACATTATTATGACAAAGGCCCTGCAGACCTTTGTAGGAAAACAAAACATTTTCTGCATTTCTCTTCTCTCTCTCTCTGACAGAAAAAAATCTTAACAGAACACACAGTTCCACACACACAATAAACACCCAAATTCCTCCTTTAACTGTTTGTGTCATGTATTCTGTGTATTAATATTAAGTTATTCCTTCAATTTTGATTTATTAACACACACGATTGGTGTGCCAAAGCACAGATTGACATAAGGCGTATCTCCACTTTAATTCTGTCACTGCACAGGTCATAAATAGCTTAACATGGGTGGGCCCTTTGGTAAAACAGGGGTGGTCGGAAATCAATTTGGAGGGATTTATGTTAATAATACAAACACATTTTGTAATCCTTTAATTCTCCTGTGTTATCAACCACAAAATGGTCAATGCTATATCCTGCTCTGCTTCCTGCTCTCTTCCTGGCTGTCTCCCAGTTACCGGTTGTCACGGTAATTAACAAGTTTCCTCTCCTCAGGACCGTGACTGCATGCTTGTCCTTGAGGTCAACGGGAGCCTGGTCTTGTACACTGGAGTTACACGGGTAAACAATCACTTAATCACCAGCTATTACTGACCTTAACAGCTTGATCTGTCCATGAGCCACATCCCTTGGGCTAGAATCACATGATTGCTTTCAAAAAAAATAATCATACTACCCAGTCATCTTGTTTTTTTGGGTGAGTTAAGTCACGCCGACGTGTAGTGTCAAGTTCATTATGTAATTCAGTCGGAACAGAATTTTTTTGCGTGGAGCCATATAGAATTTGGTAGTTTAAACTGTAATGTATTCTATTGATTAGATTGATTAATGATTGATTGGCATTTCCTTGTGGCTGAAGGTCAGTAAGGTGTTTGTGCCGGGCCTGCTGCCGCCGTCGCTCAGCGTGATCAGCTGCCTGCCGCATCACTGCAGCTCCATGGACAGTGTCAGCACCCCGGCCAAGTCCACCGTCAGACACCTCAGCAACCTGGAGGAGGTGCACACTCATGGGGGGTTCATGTGGGGACATGATGATGATGATGATTGCGATGATGATTATTATTATTGATAACATGAACAACAGCAATAATAATATTGCTAGTAGTAGTAGATGTGTTTTTTTAATTTAAATCAGTGTTGTTATTATTATGAGGTTATTTTAAAATCTGGTTTGTTTTGCTATAATTGATGCTCTTAATGTTATTGTAATGTTTGCTGGTATTGTTAATTGTGTAAGTCGTTTGAGATAAAAGCGTCTGCTAAATACCATAGCAATAACAATCTCAGTGAGAGTTATAATGAGTAGGATAGGAGATGTGTGAAAGGATCTGTGCTTTCAGTGAAAAATGCTCCCTTCAAGCCAGACACATTGATTTGAAAGCTGCTTAAGCTATGCACAGCAGGGGCATTCAAAATGACTTAAGTAAGATATTTTGGACAGTCTTGTCAGAGTCAGTCTGTCTTCAGACAGCTCGTCTCGGAGTTAAATAGAGTTGTAGGAATGGCTCAGCCTGGAAAGGTACAATCGGTAATTACTAAAGCTTGATCAATAATAACATTAGTCCTGGCTATTCCTTATGAATCAAATAAGTTAATGCACTTTGGCCAGTGGATGGATCAAAGTGATGCTTAATCACAGGATGTAGTAAAGTAAACACTGTAGCTGAAATGAGTCATTGATTAAACATTTAAAAAAATAGAAAATGTAAATGTCATAAGAACATGATGTACAAAAGCAGAAATGTACTATTAACCTTTAATAGAAATGCCATAACCATTACCGTGTCTACACCATGAAGGCATGCATTTGGGTATTTTATAGGGCACTGGCTTATGGCTTTACCTCATGCAGGTAAATGAGATTCATTGTCCGATGTGTGTCAGTGAGGTTAATAGATGTCTGACTTTGCCCCTGTTCTGTTCTGTTGCCCCTTCCTCTGTCTGGGTTCAGATTGGTATGATGCCCTCTCCTGTGGCCGACGGGATGGGCGCAGTCAAGCACCACGAGACATCCTGGGTGGAAGACTTCAACTTCCAGCAAACCGTGCCCCACGTGCACACACTCCGAGACTCCGTCAGCAGCAGAGTTACTCTGGTGAGCCGTGTGTGTGTGTGTGTGTGTGTGTGTGTGTGAGTGTGAGAGAGAGAGAGAGAGAGAGAAAGTGTGTGTGTGTGTGCGTCTCTTTTTTATTTTTCTGTGTGAGAACATGTTTGGATATATCTATATACAGTATAGTGTGTTTGTGTGAGTCTATACCATTGTGTGTGTGTGTGTGTGTGTGTGTGTGGCTTGAGGCATTGTGTAGACCACACCCGGTAATTTCCCCTGTTGTGTGTCCTATTGCTACTACTTGAAGACTACTTGACATTTTTGAGGACAAGAAATAAAAAGAAGGACTAATATCTCATCAGAAACCAGTTTGAAGGTCTGTCAGTGTGCAGACAAGGGTCAATAAGGCTCCAGATCTCTGGGCTGCCATACCTGCCCACAGGCCCCTAGATGTCAACATCACTGTGACATGTTTTCCTGCTGGGAGACCTTTCAATCTCTCACCTGCCCAAATCGTTTTGTATGACAGAGCTACCTTTTAAAAGGACCGTTTAAAAGCCTAGAGGCTGAATGCCTGGAAACATGTTTTGTTTTGAGTCCTTAATGCGTCGGATCACTGTTGTTGTTGTTCTCCCTGTTTGTGTGAAATGCTTGAGTGCACCGGTTTGATCCGTCTCCCTGTCTGTTTCAGGAGCTGAGCAATGGCTCAATGCAGAGGATAACCATTCCCGAGATAGCGACATCGGAGCTCGGTGAGTTGATGGCAGGCACACGAGACCACCACATATGGCCACGAAGCCCAACCTGCCTCCCTCCGCACACTTCTGCGTCTGCTGTCATCGTTAGTGACGACGCACTTGAGTCACAGCTGCCAGCTGAGCCCTCACAGCCTCTGACGAGAGCTCGAGTGGTTGCAGAGGGATAACGTAAAAAATGTCATCCCTCTCAACAACCCCCACCATCGTCGTTTCTACCCAAGCATGGCCATGCTGCTACTGCTGCTGCCGCACTTACTTTTTGGCGAAAAAGAAGTCCTGTTAGAAGATTCAGTCTGTCATTCTGTAGTAAGGTTGTTGACATTATACCCCTCCCTCCTGTGATCCCGAGACAGCATGTGGGTTGGCTGCAATGTTTATCGTTCGGACAGATGAGCTCTGGTATACCCACTATATCAGGAGTTGGCAACATTTCCTTTCAAAAGAGCGTTTTTTTTATTTTTATTTTTACCAGAAATACCGGTAATGATAACAAAAATCTCTGGGGCTGCCAAAATATTTGTGTCCTTTAGATGCAAGTTTTGGATGCTCTTTGCAGGAGCGGGGTGCGGGAGAAACAGATGATTTCCTGCAAATTCCAGCAAATTAAATATGTGCGTAAAATTAAATGGAAATAATATTGTAGTGTACATAAGTATATTTGAGCTGGATGTTCTTGTTAGGCAGCATTAAACGGGCTTTAAGCCCAACTGATGGAGGGGCCTAGCCTAGTCGTTTACGTGCTTTCAATTGTTTCCTGCTGCTCCATGTCACAACTCGAAATTGAAAGCATGACAGAGGAAGAGGGCACCACTAGGCTACTTCAGTGTTTAGTCAAGTGTCTTTCTAAAGAAAGGTAGCCTAGCCTACATTCAGAACCAAGAAACTTAAATCAGACATCTGACAGTCTTCATGTTACAGATGCGGGCGGGAGCGAGACAAAAAATGACACATTATTGCGGGAGTGGGCGGGCGCGGGACTGTAAAAAACAGTCCTTTGCAGACCTCTAGTCAGAACGTAAGCCAATCAATCAAGTTAAGGAGTGTTCCCCGCTCCCGCTGTGTCTTTAGGTTGATTCTAAATGGTTCTCATTCCTATGTCTCTTTTACCTTACCAAAATAATAATCAGAACAATTACATTTATTATAAGCATCTACCTTGCTGGCTATGTAAGCACGTAATGACCTTGACATTTCTGCCAAGTGTTCAAATACAGTGTTACCTTCTAGACGATTTCTTTGTTTCCCTAAGGAGTACACACAACTGCCAACACGATTTTCATGAAAGTTGACGGAAAAGCTGTAGGATGAGCTAAGGAAGAATCCATTAAATTTTGCAGCCATTTCGAGGCGCGGGGCAACTTAAACTTTCGCTATGTTGCATGACATAGCATTTGGTCTACATGGAGATCTGCGCTCTGTGAATGACCCCCCTCGCTGCAAGATCAGACAGTGTGCTAATCCAGTTGTGAATGACCTTTTTTGGGATCTTGACACCATTGCTAACTTGGGGTGCAAAGAAGTGACTTTAGTTGATAAATAACTGAAATGTATGTGGTTTTTACACATTTTACTCTGTGTATAGGCTATGTATTTTCACAAATTGATAATGTAAGAATGGCTAAAAGCTTAATAATAATATTAATATTTTCAAATTTTAACAAAATTATTCTTTCCATTCATTCTCATTTTTAGACAAAGCAAGGGAGCCACTAGAGAAGGCTAAGGTTGCTGAACGCCGCGTTAAGATGGCGAGCCTAATGGTGCTCAGCGAGAACAGCGCCCAAGGCGATCTCATTACACCCACGCTGTTGATTACCTGGAATTCAACTTCAGTTTTGTAGCAGGGGCCTTTTACATGTGCAGCGTTGCACAAGTAGACTCTGTGTGTGTGTGTGTACTTGCGCACATGAAATATGACTATTTGAAATATGCATATTGGATTTGGGTTGGATAGGTTTTGAGTGGAGCTCTGTCTGGTTAGCGGCGCTAATAGGTCTGTTTTATCGTATGACCTCATTGTCTGTAATCTCTCCCCTATTTCTTGATATTCCTTCCTACCCCCACCACCCAGCAATTAAAGTTAGCTTGTCCACCATGCCTTAATCATTTAGTCTAAAAGCACAGGGTTCTGCGACTAATGAAATGACATTCCATCCATCTATGTTTTGACCTTTTGAAGCTTGCCAAACAAGGAAGAAACTGACCAGAGTTCATTATTGGCTTGATTATGTGGTGCTTTTAAATTGCACGGAGAGTTTTACATTTCTTAAATGTAATGTTTTAAATTTGCTGAATTTGACTGTAAAGGCAGTGATTTAGTACACATTAAAATTACACACAAACAGGTTGATATTTATATATTAGAAATCACAAACCTATCTGTGTAATGTTTTTTGCTATTACTGTTATGATTAGATTACTGTAGATGCTTATGATGGCTTTTAAGGGCTACTTAATTGCCATTGTTCAACGACTGCAACACAAATCCAGTAACCTATGTTTTATACGTCAATGACACTATTGTTATATTAGTAGAGTAGTTTATGTTATGTATATGTAAACTGTTTAGAACAGTGAAATAGGGATTTGGAATAATATAAATGTTTCACTTTAATGTAGTCATTAGTAAGTAGACATGATTTTATTATGTATAATGAATCAAACATTTCATAATACCGTAAAATAAGATTCATAGCATTATTAAGCTGTTCCGTGCTGTTCCAAAGATGTCAGTTAGTATTCATCCATGTCCGTCTTGGTGTTGATAGATAGATAGATAATTACTTTGTTCATCCCCAAGGGGGAAATTGCGGATGTCAATTCCTACAGAGATGCGTTTGTTTCCTACAGAGTTTGTTTTTTATTATTCTCTGTCTGACTCCCCCAGTGAGACGATGCCTTCAGGCCATCCGCTTCATTCTGCCCAAGGACATGGCAATGAAAGTGCTGGTCAAGTGGTACAATACTTACAACGCCCCTGGTGGTCCCAGCACACACCAGGAGTGGAACCTGTTCCTCTCCTGCTTCATGACGATGATGGGCTACAACACTGATCGGCTGACGTGGACCCGCAACGTGAGTGGCGTCTCAACAACAACAGCAATAACAGCAGCAGCGATAGCAATATAGCAATGTTGCAGCATCAATTTCTGTTTTTTAAATGTGTGTTTTTTTGTGATAACAGGAAGAGGCGGATTGACAATTAAAGGCGAGCTGTCATATTTCCAGTCGCACACAAGCACACAAAGGCTGCCTCTTCACATCTAAAATTAGCTCCAAAATCATACGCACTGCTGACTTTTTAAAGTGTGGTGGTGGTAGTGGTTGTGTAAATTGGCCTCTCCTCCTTGTCCTTACGAGAGCGGCCGGACCACTCGCATCTGAGATGTACTTGTATATGACCCCTGACCCCCTTTGCCTCTCCACAGCTCCATATTGAAGTGCCCCTCTCCCCAGTCGCTCCGAAGAAGGCTAGACCTGCCGACACTGGCTCAGATGAGGTAGGAGTGCCCTCTGTTTTAGCAGTGCACAGGTTTTGCTCAGTGGGAGCCATGTGGGACTTGCATTGATGTCTCTAATCCTTGTTATTAAAAGAGCTGTTTGAAACATTTTTAGAAGTGCTTGATTTGTTTTTTTTTGTTTGTTTGTTTTTGGTTAAGAAGGATCATTCATGTGCGATTTAGATATCTTTCTTATAATGCTTTCAATGTGTTGATGTCCTGAATACACCTATCAAAAATTTTGCAAAAACATCAAAATAGTTGTCAAATTGTCTTGGTCTGTCTCACCCTTGGTCTGTCTCACTGACCTCATCAGGGATATTGGCTTGATCAGAAGTGGGCATTTAAGCGTTATTAGCTGACAGGGTCAAAAGGTCACATTCTAATGTAATCCTCAGGACTGGGCTGATGGGTGATAATCAATTATGGGTTTTTAGCTTGTTGGATGCTGCGTTAATTTAATCCTTGGCATTACGAATTCTCTCCCAAGGTCATCACGACTATGTAATGGAGTTTGTTTGCATAGTGTAGTGTTGTTGTGAAAGTCATGATACCTGAGTTGCAAGACTTTTAACAATCCATCAATGGTTGGGACCAGGATTAAGACCAAAACAGTGAATTGTCTGGGTCCAACACCTATGTCTGAGCATTAAATTCCTTGTGTGTAGCTGCTTATTTTTGTAAATATTTATTTGCTTTGTTTAGGACTGGGACTACCTGCGCAGCTCGGACTACCACTGGCAGCTGTCCATGCAGCATGTGGCGGGGGTGCCGGGGCTGGGCACTCTGGCGCCCTCTGGTGCCAGGGAGGAGCAGATGTCTGTGCTGAGTGTGGACTCCTCGGCCCCTCTGTTTCAGCACATCCCGTCCCTGTTCGCTGTGCTGCACCTGCTCTACGAAGACCTGAAGCTGGACGAGCTGCAGAGAAGTGGAGCCCGCTCCCTAGCGGGCCTCCTGCAGCAGATGGCCAGGTTGGCCTGACACTTACCTTTGAATTATTACCTTTTTACCTTTACATATTCCACTGACTATGCCATATATTACATTCAGAGGCGTAAAAGTCCAGCTTCAGAAAGTAAAAGCCCTGCCGCATTTTTGTTCCAACCATTCACTTTTTCAGGTGATTCTGGTCTTAGCACAGGTCTTAAAGGGATATTCCACCATCCAGCCGTTCTGAGTCTGACAGTAGCACTTTTAGCTCCAGCTCATTGAATCAGATTAGACCGTTAGCATCTCTCCTATAAGCTAACGGTCTAATCTGATTCAATGAGCTGGAGCTAAAAGTGTTACTTTAAGATTCAGAGAACGGCTGGATGAACTGGGGAAAGGTATAACTCAAGGGGAGGTGGAAAACGAGTGCATTTCCCCAAATGGTGGAGTGTATTTCCCCAAATGGTGGAATATCCCTTTAAGCCAGGTAGAGTAATTAGTGAAATCAACTGTGTTAAGGGCACAGGTAGAACCGATACATGGTAGGACTTTTCCTTTCTGAGCCCAGACTTTTACGTCTCTAATTGCATTACATTATGTTATAGTGCTGGGCGGTATACCGGTTCACACCGTATACCGGTGTATATTTTCGTTATGATATGAATTATTAATATACCGACATACCGGTGTATTTGATTACACAACGTTTCGAACGCTGCTAGAATCATGAGTGGCTCTTTGTAAACAGCATCATTTTCTGGGGCCATGCAAACCTGCATTACCACTAGTGTGGAGTTATTCTACATCATCACAGTAAAATAGACCATCCTTAGTCAATCTACTGCAGCAATTCCTCTCTCAACCTGTAGAAAATGCTGTGAACATCTGATTATGCATGAAAAAAAAATACCGTCATATACCGTGAAACCGAATTTTGAAAAATACTGTGATATACATTTTTGGTCATACCGCCCAGCACTATTATGTTATATTTATCCAAAGCGACATACAAAAGAGAAATAACATTCAAGCTGAAGTGCAATACAAGACCTTAACGTAACGGTAGATACTACTTTAGCACACGCATCCATGAAATGGCACATCCCTGCGCATTCTACTCATTTTGCCCTTATTGAAATGTTTTTTTGTATCAGCCCACACATTTGTGTACAGCCTAGGCTGCCTACTGCATGCTAGCTCAGCTCCTTAGCCTCTATGCTACCATCACCATCTATCTATCTATCTAATCTATCTATACATTACAGGAATGTCTGTCTGTTATTCGCACATCTTTCGAACCGTTTATCCGATTGATTTCAAACTTGGCAGGTGTCTTGCTACGGGCACGAGTAAGTGCAGCGCCAAGTTTGACGTTGTTTGGATGAGTAATGCAAAATATATTGTTAATTATATCGGTAAAAGAAGCACACATTGGCTTTCTTCACTCTACTGCAGTATATATACTATACTGAAGCCACTCCCTTTCTTACACAGCACAGCGCAGGACTAGAGACAGAGCAGCACTATATCAGGGCACAGGTCAAGATGCAAGATGTTTGGATGATTATCATGTCTGACATCAACAATAAAGATTCCCTGTATGTAGTTTGCTTGCATAAAATGATTCCGCAGATTTTGCAACAATACGCCAACAAACACGGGTATGCAGTGGCTATTCAAAATGATGTAAAATTTAAAGACGTTTCAGAATGCCACACAGCTAGACAATGAGTGACAGACAGAGCGACTTACTGTATGTTACCAAAGTCACATTATTGCAAATTTCATATGATGATTCATCTTTCTACAAAATGGTTTGCCTTCTATATCATTAAGTTACTCAATAGGCTGAACATATAGCCTTACATCAAAGCTTTAGGCTTATGTCATTTCGATCAGCTACAGACGACGAGTGGCAGACACTTATAGACTATCAGAGATTGTTGAGTCACATCGTTGCAAATTTCATATGATTATGCGTCATTCCACAAAATCAATTATAGGCTAATATATTATAATATAATATTTATTGAATGCTTAGCTGGAATGATGTTTTCCCTATCATCCTATTTTTAAAGCATGCATACCTGCGGGCATGTAATTGGGCTACGGGTTTTCTACAGGAATGACATGTTTGAACAGGCACTGCACTAGTTACATTGAATGTTAAATATAATTCAACTGAAAAAAAAAAACAAAGTTGTGCAAAAAAAGATGATGTATACAACTGTTACCACTTTAAAGCAAAGGGATGCACTAGTCAAAAAGATGGGATTAAAGCAAAAAGGAATGCAGCAAAAATATCGTTACATTTTGATAATGATGTTTTCATAAAAGTCATAGTTGATAATTAAGGAATTAATTTGATTAATTGCACAGCCCTAAATATTTACATATGATATTACAGCACGTTGCATTTATCCAAAGTGACTTAAGAGAAATTACATTCAAGCTACAGTGCAATAGGTGACCTTAGAGTAACAATAGATACTTTTACCACACGCATTGTTATATGGTCTTTTGGGCCCCCATCGTCGACTTCAAGGCAGTGCCGTCTTGAAGGCCCTAGGGTTAGGTTAGGATTAGGTGCCTTGAAGTCAACTGGCAGCGCTGCCTTGAAGTTGACAGTGGGGGCCCAAAAGACCATCAAGCTCACAAACAGTCAAGATACACTTCCCTGTGCGTTCTACTCACTTTGACCTTTTTGAAGTGTTTTTTTTTTTGTATTTCTTGGTATATTTATTTATAAGATAATAAACATTAACAGGAATAGAATATTTAATTCTGTTTAGTTTGGTACCATAACATAAGAAAATGTCAGAAGGTACTTAACAGAGCCCAGCTTGAACTTGTTTCTTAATCTTTCTTGTCCAAGCACTAAGGCAACAGGCAAGAAACTTTGTAGGAAGAAAACTTGAAACCTGGAATCTTTAGAGATGGTCCTTATCATTTTCAGAATTATTGCATTGTGGTAATTCGAGGACCATTTTTATTAACATTAAAAACCATTTAGACAAGATTCAGACTGAAAACACATTTTGTTGTCTAGACCTAGATACAGCTCTGATATCTGAAAGGGGAGCCAAATGAGTCCTCCAGAAAGGTCTCATTAATTCACTCCAGTGTCGACCTCCCCCGGTCCCCCAGCCTCATTTTTCAGCGTGCGTTTTACTCCGAGTCTGGACTCTGACGGCTGTGACGTAGCGCTGCTGGTGATTCATGGGCAGGTTAGGGCTGCTATTAGTATTAGTGTAAGTATCGATTAGCTGACCAAGCTGAGATGAAGAACCCCTGGTTGAGATGGTGTGGGGGTGTGGGGTCAGGTTGGTCGGGTGGAGGTGGTGTTAGTGTTGAAGGCTGGTGCTGATTGTTTCCCCGTCTCTCTCATCAGAGACCTGCAGCTGGAGGAGTACATTGATCTGTACTGGCGCGATTACCCCTCGTTCATCAAAACGTTCCACGAGTCCTGCGTGATCGACCAGGGTAAGTGGCAAATCAATGGAGGCGCCCGTCATAGGGCCTCTCATTAGAATGGCCAGTGCTCCCTTGTCTTGTTTTTTTTTTTTTTGGTTTGTTCTATCGTACAATCCCTCTCTCAGCATCTCACATCTGCTTTTGATTTGTAATTTTTCTTTTCTTCTCTCTCTTTGTTTTCTTCTTCCACTGTTGCCAACTTTTTTTTGACAAATGAATTCTTGTTTTCTCTTCTCATCTCTCTTCATTAACTATCACTCACTCCCTCTGGATCTATCTAGAATTAGGATGGACGAGATGGAGATAATTGAGGCTGTATTAATTGTTAGGTTCATGGTGTGTGATGATTGGGAGACTGGCATATGTACTGTATGGTATGCTGCTCTGTCATGGCCTAAATTGCCCCTAATCCCCCTCCTTGTTGCCCCCCTCAGCCCAGCTGGAGCAGATGACCCGGCCCTCGTTCCTGACGCCGGAGCCACCCTGTGTGTTTGGCTGGCTCCGCCACTGCCTCAGAGGGGAGGACGTGCCACCTTTCCCCTACCTGCCTGGCATTTGCGAGAGGACCAAACTACTGGTGCTTGTAAGTGGCTGAGCATTTCTTTTTTTATCAGCATTGAGAAGTGATGTTGTGATGATGAATGAAGCCTGATCTATCACACATGTGTAAATGATGCCCCCCCCCCCACCCCTGAAAAGCACTTTGTCTTCACTAATGGGTTGACTTTCTCACAGTAGCTACATTCAGTGACTTTCCACAGGAACGTTCAGACAAGACCTCTGCTTACTTTTCACCTACAGCTTTTATGGGGCAGGTTACTCTGTAACACGTGCTTCTTTGGTCTCTAGTACTTCTACCACAGTAGTTACGCACAGCGTGGTTTACAGCATCCTTCATTAGCAGAATTAGGTGCAGAATGAATAGTGTATCCTAGGAGGAGGAACATGGAAAGAATGTATTGAGTTTAGGTAGTACTGATTCCTCAGTGGCCCATGCCCAGCAGGGGGCAGTGTTCCTAAGCGTCTTGTTGGGATCAGTAATTAAGACATCTAGGTGCAGAGCTACGTGCCCACTCGAAAGTGCTACCTTGCCTCTCGGCGAGTTCCTGCAGGGTTGACGGGAGGTCACGACGGAATCCTTTAATAACAGAGGTGCAAATGTGGGGTCACATGGTGCTGTAGCTCTCGCATGCTCAATGGAAATGTCAACTAGTTAGTCGGCATTTTGCTCCTAGCTAATCACAGTGACATTTTTCCATCTGTTTACTCGGTCTGTTCTGAGTTCCTCCAATGGCATCTGTGTCCCTCTTCTCCCGTGTGTGTGTGTGTGTGTGTGTGTGTGTGTGTGTGTGTGTGTGTGTGTGTGTGTGTGTGTGTGTGTGTGTGTGTGTGTGTGTGTGTGTGTGTGTGTGTGTGTGTGTGTGTGTGTGTGTGTGTGTGTGTGTGTGTGTGTGTGTGTGTGTGTGTGTGTGTGTGTGGGATAAGAGCTGCCTAACCTTAATTAAGCATTGGAGGTCTGAATCATGAGTGATGGTGGGAGGTTGATGGAGGAGTGACGCTGAGTAGGGTTTGTGTGTGTTTGACAGAAGAGGGGGAGGGGGATGGTTTGTCTGTGTCCCACCATCGTGCCAAGCACAGTGACGCACAATGGACAGAGAGACACTAACGACATGTCATGCAATTATAGCCTGTATTTACCCTAGTCCTCCTCTCACTCTCTCTCTCACACACACACACACACACACACACACACACACACACACACACACACACACTACATCCCCTTCCCTACCATCCACCTGATTACCGGACAGAACATTACTGGCATTGCTTAACTTGTTTAAACCTCCATCAACCCCTCTCTCACACGCAATTTCCTGTGTCAGCCGGAACAGAATTGTTTCTCTCTCCTTCAGATTCCTGCTTTAGTCCTGATATCAGGCAATGTCATTCGTCCGTCATTCTAAGCACGCTAAAATTGGGTCGTGGTCGGCCGCGCACTGGAATGTGATGAATGAATGAGGACGAGCCTGGAAGTCTGAATGTCTTTGCGCTATTATTTTCTAAAGCAGACTGGTTTAGTCATTGCCACTAAAACCACAACGGTGCTGTCCCACTGCAGATACTCAATCGGCTTCTCTCATCCCCTCCACCCCACTCACTTTTTCTCTCTCGTTCTCTCTCTTCTTTTTATCTTTCATTACTCGTGTTCCCACCCAATATCTCTTTCTTTCTTTTGTTCTTTCATTCGGTTGTTTATTCGTTATTTCTTTCTGTCTCGTTCTCTTTCTCCCACCCCTCGTTTCCACTATGTTATTTGACCCATTCATTCTACCAACCCTCCCCTCATCCTCTCTCTCTCTCTCTATCTGTATCTCCCTCTTTCTCTCTCTCTCTATCTATCTCTGTCTCTCTCTCTCTCTCCGTCTCTCTCTCTCTCCCTCTCTTTCTCTCTATCTATCTATCTCTGTCTCCCTCTCTCTTTCTCTCTCTCCGTCTCTCTCTCTCTTTCTCTCTCTCTCTATCTATCTATCTATCTATCTATCTCTGTCTCCCTCTCTCTCTCTCTATCTCTGTCTCCCTCTCTCTATCTATCTATCTGTCTCCCTCTCTCTCTATATATATATATCTCTCTCTCTCCGTCTCTCTCTCTCTCCCTCTCTTTCTCTCTATCTATCTATCTCTGTCTCCCTCTCTCTTTCTCTCTCTCCGTCTCTCTCTCTCTTTCTCTCTCTCTCTATCTATCTATCTATCTATCTATCTCTGTCTCCCTCTCTCTCTCTCTATCTCTGTCTCCCTCTCTCTATCTATCTATCTGTCTCCCTCTCTCTCTCTATATATATATCTCTCTCTCTATCTCTCTCTCTCTCTCTCTCTCTCTAGAGTTATGCGCTGTACGTGGCTGGAGACAAAAATGCGGTGTCGGAAAACGTCTCTAAATACCTGGCCAAGATCTCTGCAGGTGAGCTGAGCTGAGTTTTCACAGGCCGGGCCACTGTGTCTGTCTGAGATTGACATGCTGTGCCCCTCTGACAACAAGACACTCCCATGGGCAGTGGGGATGGAGGGGGCAGGGTGCGGGGGGGCATGATAAACATATTGCAATATGGAAATAGTAATTGGATGAATAAACAGTGCTAAAGGCATATAATGTGATTTTGCATAGCACAAATGAAGACTTTCCATGGTCTCCAAGGGTGAGGAGGAAACAGAATTGAATTTATTGTACATGTAATATGTAACACTTAATGATTGAGTTGGTTTAGAGATGACGCATTACTGGCAGAAGTTTTATTTTGCCACACATGACCTGTAAGCACACAGTTGTTTATGCATGTCCTTTGAATTTCCCTTGGGGATCAATAAAGTATCTATCTATCTATCTATCTATCTATCTTTGTTAATGCTGTGCTTCTCCATCACAGGGCAGAAGAAGAACATCTGTGATCAAATTCCTGAAATCAGGAGGTACGTTTTTTTTTTCAGCATCGGGATCTATGTTAACGGTGACTACTTTTTGAGTAGAATTAGTCATTGAAGGCCTGGTGTCTTATCCATTTTTTGGAAAGCATCTAGTGCAAATGCTTGAAAGATGTTTGTAGTTGTTGTTGTTGGGTTGTAATATCGTTATTGTAATTATTATCTTTCTGAATGAGATCAGGAGTGTGCTCTCACCCTTGTTATCACTTAATGGCATTCAGAGGATTTGTGTAGTTGAGAAAATAAATAAATAAATGAGGAAATAATCTTATCGCAGAGTAATTGATTTCCTCACCGAGACCTGAAACTTGGCAGAAGTGCAGTCTGTTATCAGACTCATCAGTCCCTGGTGCCCTTTTGTGACACTAGTCTTAACCACACGCTGGAATCAGATGGCATTTGTCACCTGCCTCCCCCCAAATAACTTCTGAGTAAAAAAAAGTGACTCATCATCTTTGTGTGTGCGTGTGTGTGTGTGTGTGCGCGTGTGTGAATGTTTGCAGAGAGAGCAGCGTGAAGTTTGAGGCCCCGCAGGGGAACCTGGCCGAGAGGCTGATGGAGTGGCTGACCTCTGCTGGTGCGGCACTCCGACTTTCCGCCTGTCGGACGCAAACACCTGTTGCATCCAAACACACCCCCCACCGATGACTTTAAATTAGAACAATAATGTGCTTTTCAAGTGTAACCGATTAATTTACGTAGTTTGAAGCCTGTTGTCTTCATACCTCTCTAATGTCAGGGTCCCTTACACCGGTCAAGTTCCTTGAGGAGATATTTGCTAATAACTATATAAATTAGTAAAAATGTAATTCCTTTTCACACAGCTTGAAAAACATACCAGTATTAAAGTCCCTAACTGTGCGTCATATCAAGTAGTTGAATAAGTCCATTTAGTTAATTCATAATTTAGTTAATTGCTTGTTAATGCTTGGTGTTCATTTTAAAGGGTTCACTCTGAAGGACCTCGAGTCGGTACCGTTTGGGGCGGCCCTGCCAATCAGAGATGCAATCTACCAGTGCCGAGAGCACCCGTGCTCTGATTGGTCCGAAGATGTTTGTGCACTGATTGGACGGCAGGACCTCACCAAACAGGCACACAAAGTCACTCCTACCAAGGCCAAAACGGTAAGTGTGATAAGCTGGAATGTGTTTGAGAGAGGGCACTGACCATGCATTAGAGGATTGAAATTTTATGATGTTAGAAAGTCTGAGATGAATTTTCAGCGCTACTTGCCTATATCCGTTTGCTACCGAAGAGTTAAATTAGAAAAATATTTTAATGCTTGTATATAAATACGTATGTAAATATTACGTACCTATATTAAATACTTATGTACTTAAGTATGTACAGTAGTAATTACATTGCATCTATGTAATTACAATTACATAGATTTTACATGGTTGACACATCGGCAGCGTTGAGCTTCCACGTCTGTAGTGAGTCAAATCCGGTCTGGCTGTGTCTTCACTTGACCCCACGACTTACTCAGTACCCTGTAGCCTAAACTCTGAATCTTTGAATCTGAACCTATGACAATAAGTGAAGGTGGAATGAATGAATGAATGAATGTATGTAAAGCTGTACTGTACATTTTTAGGATACAGTGAAATAATATAAAAATATATGATGGAGGAGACCTGCCTGATTAATGACTGCTTATGTTAATGTGTATATGAATTACTACTTTTACATAGTTTTTGTATGTACGTACTTAAATACGTATGTATTAAATATTTCGTACGTATATTAAATACGTATGTATTTGTGTGTGTATTTGTTTGTGTGTTTTTTTTAAATAGGTATACTAGGTTTTTTATTTTTTCAATCTTGAATGCGAATTTGTGTTTGCAAATTGCAAATTGCAATGCGAATTTGTGTGTCTGTGTACGTATGCGTGCGTGTTTGTTTGTTTGTTTGTTTGTCTGTTTGTCTGTGTGTGTGTGAGAGCAGTCGGTAGGCCTTGGGGGCGAGATGCTGGATGTGCCGGTGCCCAGTGAGGCTGACGAGGAGGAGGACGGCATGGCGGACCTGGACCCCGAGGTGACGGGGCTGATCTGGAGTCAGGACCTGCGCGTGCAGGAGGTGCGGCGGCTGCTGCAGAGCTCGCGGCCCGTCCGCGTCAACGTGGCCCAGCTGCCCGAGGTCAGCGATCATGAGTACATCGAGGAGAAGGAGAACAAGTGAGTGTGTACACACACACACACACACACACACACACACACACAATCATGCACTTCTACTGTCTCTCATGTACGCACATCAAAGTCCAAAGACAAATGCTCTTGAACACACACACACACACACACACACACGCACACACGCACACGCACAGAAGCAAACACACAATTACTTATGTATGCAGTATGCACATTCACACACACACACATGCACACACACATGCACACACACACACAGACAGAGAAGCAGACACACAATTACCCATGTATGCAGTACGCACATTCACATACACACACACACACACACACACACAGAGAGAAGTGTATGCACAGTTAACCACGCATGCATGCATTTACTCTCTCATACGCACTTTCCTACAGTCACTCAGGCGTATTAACGGCACGGTGTGTTCACCGCAGATTTCAGTAGTGCAGGCAGACAGAGCTGAAGCGGAGAAAGTAAAAGTGCTGCTGGGGTTAGCCATGTCATGTACAGTCAGATGTCATATCTACTGGTGGAGTCTTGCACATATGCAGATTTACATGGTTGACACATCGGCAGCGTTGAGCTTCCACGTCTGTAGTGAGTCAAATCAGGTCTGGATGTGTCTTCACTTGACCCCACGACTTACTCAGTACCCTGTAGCCTAAACTCTGAATCTTTGAATCTGAACCTATGAGAATAAGTGAAGGTGGAATGAATGAATGAATGAATGTAAAGCTGTACTGTACATTTTTAGGATACAGTGAAATAATAATAAAATATATGATGGAGGAGACCTGCCTGATTAATGACTGCTTATGTTAATGTGTATATGAATTACTACTTTTGCCATATTCTCATTTGAGCCTTATAAATGCATTTGAACTTATCGAAACATTGCACTGCAGTGAGCGAGTGGTCAACTGAGTGTTCTGGAATGGACATAAATTCAGTCCATATGTTCTTCCCTCCTCTGTCCATAATAGGCTCCTGCTGCTGTGCCAGCGCACCATGGCACTGCCCGTTGGCAGAGGCCTCTTCACCCTGTTTTCCTACCGGCCCGTGCCTACAGAACCCCTACCTGTGCCAAAGCTCAACCTCACTGGTATGTTACTGTTTCTGGCTGATGCCAATAGTATGTGTGCACATGTGCTTTTGTTACACTGTAAATGCAGGTTTGCCGTTCTCCCTCGGACATGCCACTCACGCTTGTGTTGCGTTACAAAAAAAATTGGACGGCACATTTTACTACGGAACTAGGCGCCAGGCCCCTCCTGCTCCAGCTGGTTCTGTTTGTGTTCGTGTAGCTTGCGTACACTATGAATAATGCTTTACTGTTTCTGGCTGATGAAAACGGTATGTATGCACTAGCACTTCTCTTGCGCTGTAAATGCAGGGTTGCTGTTCTCCCTGTGAACATATCTGGTAAACAGTACTCACACCAGTGTTTGGTAAGGTGCTGCTGAGCTATGATAAACTTGTGGTTGTGAGGAATAGGGTTTCTTTGTTCCAGTTCCTGATCCATTTACGCTTGGAACATTTTTCCCAACAAACAAGAACATCAGTCCCTCTTGGCCCAACCTTGCGTAAGTCTCTGGTTGTGTTGCTGTTTATGTTTGTGACGTGTCCCTGGGGCCGTCTCACATGTGCCACATAAAAGAACCTTTAAGTCTGCGCTCCGTTCCTCCTGTGAAGTGTGAAGGCCCAGCCTGTAATTATGGCAGGAGCCTTGTTTCTGTCCAGAGAGGACAAACGTGTGGACTGTTTTCAGTTTACGGCACAGACAAAACACAGCTTTCATGGGCTCATCCATACTCCTCTCTCTGATGACCACATGACCGGACCACATGAGAGATGAGAGGCTCCACCATTAATAGAAAGCAGGACAAGACAACAAGGAAACATTCAAAACAAGGACAGTCGCACAATTTTGTTGTGTAATCTACAGAGATGGATATTGAATATTTAATGATACTTGAATATTTAGTGATATATTCTTCACTGTCAGGCTTTTTCTGTTGTTAATACGGGGCAGACTGTGTGTGTGTGTGTGTGTGTGTGTGTGTGTGTGTGTGTGTGTGTGTGTGTGTGTGTGTGTCCATATAGAGGCAAGTTGCCTGACTACTCTTGTCTGTGTTTAGTCTAATTAGCTTTCATTAGGTTACTTTAGAGCTTTGAATGGGCACATTTAGTCTGATTGGAATCTGATTCAATTGAAATACAAATGAATCAAACACCTCGGAATAAAACTGCTTAATTTGGATTGAAATTTCAGTTGGATCAAAGGGAAGTGGTTTATTCCGTATAGAATCCAATTGAACAGCCATGTAAACACTCCAGATTCCACTCAGATTCATGAGCAAGTTTTGCACATGCTCATTACTCGCCATTGGAGTTGGATTACTGATCTTGTAACATGGATAAAATTCGATTAGATTATTTTGACATATAAATAGTTGATCTGATCTTGGGCTTCAATTGGAATGATGTCAGTCTGACTGTTAAAAAAAACCTGAATGTAAACGTGGCTATTGAGTTTCCATTTCCATCTTTTTGTTTGGCGTCTCACTTGTGTCTTATGTGGCTCTCCTCCTCCTCCACCTACTTATCCACCTCCACCTCATCCACATACTCCTCCTCCGTATCCACCTCCGCCTCCTCCTCAAACTACTTATCCACCTCTACCTCCTCCTCCTCCACCTACTTATCCACATCCACCTCCTCCTCCTCCACCTACTTATCCACCTCTACCTCCTCCTCCACTTACTTATCCATCTCTTCCTCCTCCACATCCTCCTCATCCACCTACACCTCCTCTTTATCCACCTCCTCCTCCTCTACCTACTTATCCACCTCCTCCTCATCCACCTACACTTCCTCCTCCGCCTCCTCCTCCTCCACCTACTTATCCACCTATACCTCCTCCTCCTCCACCCACTTATCCACCTCTACCTCCTCCTCTTCCACCTACTTATCCACCTTCACCTCCTCCACCTACTTATCCACCTCCTCCTCCACCTACTTATCCACCTCCACCTCCTCCACCTACTTATCCACCTCTACCTCCTCCTCCTCCACCTACTTATCCACCTCCTCCTCCTCCACCTACTTATCCACCTCTACCTCCTCCTCCTCCACCTACTTATCCACCTCCTCCTCCTCCACCTACTTATCCACCTCCTCCTCCTCAGGCCGGGCCCCTCCTCGTAACACCATGGTGGACCTGAGCAGTGGAAACATTGACGTGCCGGCCAACATGACCAGCTGGGCCAGCTTCCACAACGGCGTGGCGGCGGGCCTGAAGATTGCGCCCGCCTCACAGGTGGAGTCGGCCTGGATCGCCTACAACAAGCCCAAGAGCGCCGAGCTGGCCAACGAGTATGCCGGCTTTCTTATGGCCCTGGGCCTCAACGGCCACCTCACCAAGCTGGCCACACTCAACATCCACGACTACCTCACCAAGGTGAGCGCAAAAACACACACATGCACACCTAGTCACAATCAACATCCACAACTACCTCATCAAGGTGAGTGCGAAAACACACACACACCTAGTCACACTCAACTTCTACAATTACCTCACCAAGGTGAGCGCAAAAACACACACACACACACACACACACACACACACACACACACACCTAGTCACACTCAACATCCACGGCTACCTCACCATGGTGAGCTCACAACACAAATGCAAACCTGACCTGGTCCCACTGACAAAGGTGAGCTCAGAAATAAACACCACCTACACAAACTTCTGTTCCAGCCTAGTGAGCTCATGTTCCAAAACACACACCTTGCCATGCTTGTCATCCATGGCCACTGCGTCAGCCTGTGCCAGTCAACCTGCCATCTTTTAACATCCATGACTACCTCAGTAAGATTATCTCACAACACAAACACACTCCCCTGCCCAACATTGGCATCCACAGCACCTCCCTCGCCAAGATGAGCTCAACACACACACATACACACATACACACACACACACACACACACACACACACGCCTGTCCACTTTCATCAAACATGATGACCTCACCAAGGTGACCTTGCAACACAAATACACGTCCATACCAGTAAACAGTCATGACCACCTCAGTAAGGTTAACCTCCAATACAAACATATAAACCACCTTAGCCTACATGACATGAACTTTAGTATTCAGTTGCTGGACTGAATTGCAGTAGCCTTCTGCACCACTGTAACCTGCTGCAGGAATAAACACTGTGATATTCAACTTTATTGAAGCAGTTCCCTAAGGCAAGCGGGTATCACCTCATATCACCCTTGTGACCAAAAGGCACACGCGCACACACACACGCGCGCACACACACACACACACGCACACACACACACACACGTGCGCGCACACACACACACACACACGCGCGCACACAGACACACACACACACACACACACACACGCATATCCTGCTACCGCTGTAACGTGATGATTGGGCTCGCAAGTGAACATGCTGCCGGATGTTAGTGAGCAGTACCTGAAGAACACACCTGCACACCCTGTGTGTGTGTGTGTGTGTGTGTGTGTCTGTGATTGAGACGAGCCTTTCCATAAACAGCCATGTCCTCGCACATACAGGCCCTATCAGTGTGAGTCACAAAAGATGCTCAGAGGCACCTTTACCGTGTACAGCTAGTGAGTTCACCCAAGCTCACCCACACACTCCAACCAGAGTGAATCACTAGAAGCGAAGCCATGCACCAGGCTTCCCTCCTTTCAGTAAACCTGTTTGTCATGCGTTTCACATCTACGCAGTCTCTGCAACAGGACATACACACACACACACACTCACACACGCGCACACACAGACACATACATACACAAAGAGACACACACACACTCACTCACACTTTTTCATACACATGCACACAGACACATGTACAGACACACACGCACACACACACATACATATACACAGTCACAACACACATTCCCTTACACACATGTACAGACACACACAACCACACACTCACACACATGTACACAGACACACACACATTCTCTTACACACATGTACAGACAGACAGACAGACAGACAGACAGACAGACAGACAGACAGACACACACACACACACACACACACACACACACACACACACACACACACACACATACACATACACAGACACACCACATTCTCTTACACACATCTACAGACACACACACACACACACACACATACACATACACAGACACACCACATTCTCTTACACACATCTACAGACACACACACACACACACACACACACATACACAGACACACCACATTCTCTTACACACATCTACAGACACACACAATGACACACACACACACACACATACACATACACAGACACACACACATCTACAGACACACACAATGAACACACACAGACACACACACACTCTCTCACACACATGTGTACACACACACACACACACACACACACACACACACAGACACACCACATTCTCTTACACACATCTACAGACACACACAATGACACACACAGACACACACACACTCTCTCACACACATGTGTACACACACACACACTCTCACACACACACACACTCACACACATGTACACAGACACACACATTCTCTTACACACATCTACAGACACACACACACACACACACACACACACACACACATACCCTCACACACACACACACTTCCTCACTCACTCACTCACTCACTCACTCACTCACTCACTCACTCACTCACTCACTCACTCACTCACTCACTCACTCACTCACTCACTCACTCACTCACTCACTCACTCACTCACTCACTCACTCACTCACTCACTCACTCACTCACTCACTCACTCACTCACTCACTCACTCACTCACTCACTCACTCACTCACTCACTCACTCACTCACTCACTCACTCACTCACTCACTCACTCACTCACTCACTCACTCACTCACTCACTCACTCACTCACTCACTCACTCACACACACACACACACATTCACACACTCACACACTCACTCTCACATAGATACACACACACACACACTGACATGTTCTCTCATACATAGACACAGCGCTATTTTCGTCATTCATTTTTGTCTTTGAGAGCGAATCCGTAGCACCAGTAAAAAGTAATTCAGAAAATAAACTGCATCTTGCCCAACCCACACCCCACCCTCAGCCTCCCACGCCTTTTCCTCATTCTCTCAGACGCCTTCCCTCCCTCTCGTTTTCTCTCATTCAGTCTTTCTTCGTACAGCTCCTCTCTCTGTCTCTGTCGTCTCTCAGCGTTGGATCGTGTGTGTGTGTGTGTGTGTGCAGCAGGGTGCAGTTAACCGGTGTTCAGGGTTCATCTCCATCTCGCTGCGCTCATCCTGTTGTTTTTCTCACATGAAAGGGCCCAGACCGGCGCGTGGAGTTTCACTATGACTTTTCCAGGGCCGTGACGTGTGCACCACTTCTCTCATTTCCAGTCAGGGCCCCGGCCCTCTGTGGTCTCCCTTGTATCTCTCTCTAATCTCACCCACCACCACCCTGCACAACACCCCCCCTCAACACACACACACACACACACACACACACACACACACGCACACCAATTAGTTCACAGGCCTTAGGCTCTGGCCCTTTTTCTCGTTCCCCTCCACAGTGAAACCTGAAAATGCCTGGGTTCTCTCTCTATTCCTGATCATCAGGCCGAGAGCATGTGAGGTAGCCGGTCGAAACGGCCTCGAGTGCTGCATGGCATGGCACAGCCGACGTCATTTCTCAGCACTGTCAAGCTTCTATATATACAGAGGACCAAGAATTATGTGTTTTTTGATAGATAGATAGATAGATAGATACTTTAGGGGAAATTAATTTTTTGCTGGTCATAAGTACAGGAGGTAGTTGTTTTTTTTAATAGGGCTTCATGGAGACCAGCAAATCAGTTCTCTCTCTCTCTCTCTCTCTCTCTCCAGAAGCTGCTTTTTAATGCTGCAGGTCCTACACCGAAATATATTGCGGTGCTTCTGTGTTTTTGGGCTGCACAAACTGACAACTACAATAAAAAAAACTTAACGCTACTCTCTACTCTGCTTACTATAGAGTTCTGTCTGCTGCTGATTTACCATTTCAGATGTCTGTGGTCTTGTATGTATGTCTGTGTATGTTTATATATGTATTTGCACATATGTATGCGTGTGCATATACAGTGGTTTAAATGGAATTTAGTATAACAATGTTGTTGTTTGAATGTCCAATTTTATGTAAGGGATAACGGCCGCCGACGTGTCCTGTTAATTAATGGACGAGGGCGAGAGGCAAAGAACTCCTCGAAGCCTACGCCCAAGCCCATTGATTCCATAGGACACCTCGAAGGCCGTTATCCCGCTTATCACCCGGTTGCCACTATAGGCAATAGTCATGCCTTTATAGCACACAATGGAAACAAGCGGTTCCATTTAAAAATAAGCCTACTTGTTTAGTTTGTTGTACAACTTTCTTTGGCCCTATAACAGAGATAGCATGGGCAGGTAGCTTGTTTACAGTTGATTCCATTGTTGCGAAGCCTGCTTCCAGGCTCAACCATCGCCCTATGGTTGTTATAGTTGCCATTCATAAGAATTGATATTGATAAGCATTGACATTGACTTTTTTTTACAAGATCTACTTCATAGGTGTCCCGTTATTCAGAATTAATAGCCACCCCACCAGCCAATCAGAAAAGAGTATTTCTTCTCTCCGGGTGATAAATATAGTTAATGCCATATATGGGCATAATTATGTATTATTCGTTGTTGTAGAGCTGAGAAATGGCACATAGTGTGGTTACATGTGCTGAATAATCTGACTAAAGCACCAATTATCAGAATATGGAATATTCCAGTTTACATGCTAAGCGAACTTGGGAAAATCTGATTCCATGGTGATACATCTTCACTGAGGGATCATAATAAACTTCAACTAAAATCGGAGTATTGGTGGATCTAATCAGATTGAAATTGAATGCACCAGGTTATTTTTTCGTGTTTTATAAAATTGGATTTCAATCCAAACACAATTTACATTATTTATTGTATATTTTATTGTAGCAAAGAGTATAATCAAACTGAAGTCTAGTTGTTTGCATGTAACCACATCAACAGACAAAAATACAATTTGTATTCTGTTTATTCAAGTGTGTGTTGGTGACCTTTCTTAATGATTCATGTCCTCTCCTGTGCTTGACAGGGCCATGAGATGACCAGCATCGGCCTGCTGCTGGGAGTGTCTGCTGCCAAGCTGGGCACCATGGACATGTCCATCACACGGCTGCTCAGCATCCACATCCCCGCACTGCTGCCACCCACTTCCACCGAGTTGGACGTGCCGCACAGTGTCCAGGTGGCAGCCGTGGTTGGCATCGGCCTCGTCTACCAGGGCACCGGGCACCGCCACAACGCAGAGGTGCTGCTCGCCGAGATAGGTCAGTAACACACACACACACACTCACACTGACTGCGTCACAGTCAGGGTTCTCCTCAAACAGAGAGAGGGGTTGTTTCTCTCAGTGCATGGTGCATATCAGCAACAATGTGCATTTGTTCTTCAAGCGCTTCAAGGGTACTGAAAGTGAAACTAAATTAGTCAAGACGCCCCATGAGTCAGAGCCGCCCCAGAATTTAATGGGTTTATCCCACGCTACACCTTGCCACCAAGTTTCATAAAAAGAGGGCTGTTGAATTCTTTTTTTTTTTTTTTTTTTTTTTTTTTGCGTAATCCTGCATACATACATACAGACAAACAAACAAATCGCAGCAAACAGACAAATCTGTTTTGATAGAAAGCATAACCTCCTTGGGGGGGAGGATACTCTCAACCTTACACTGCAATTGACATGTTTTGTACCTTACAGGATGAGTGAGATTGGAGTGTTAAGGAATGATGCAGGCTGGATAACTTGTTGTCTATGTTCCTCCGCCAGGTCGACCTCCAGGCCCTGAGATGGAGTACTGCACTGACCGGGAGTCCTACTCGCTTGCCGCAGGCCTGGCTCTGGGCATGGTGTGTCTCGGGGTGAGTGTGCTGCTGTAGCCTGACCCATAAAGTGGACAAGTGCGTGTGTGTGTGTGTTTGTCTCTTTGTGTGTGTTTGCGCGTTTCATTCTCAGCCAAACTAAAGTCTTTTGAAGTGTGTTTTGTCTTTCTTTTTCATTCTGAGTCATATTTTCCTTGCCTTTGGTGTTGGGATTGAGGGTGAAACCAGATAGACAGAAGATAAGCAACAGCGCTCAGAGAAGACCGATTCGAGCGAAAAACCACCATCCTTCTTTACCCCATAGGAACAACAGGACCTAGATTTGTCCAGTCATAAGGGGATGACTTCAGTCTTTAATTCCAGCATCAGCTGCCTTGCCAGGAAGTACTGCAGGAGTAATTTTAGCACTTGTGTGTCAGGGAGTACCTTGAGAGCGACCGGAGACAATAATTCTGTTGTAGCAGCAGGAAGTGGACACAAAGCCTTATTGAGCCTCTCACTGACCTAGAGGTTCTTTGGGTGCGTTCTCTGAGCTGCACGGAGACTTTGTGTCGGTGAGAGCGGAACAGGGATGACTCCCACACCCAGAATAATGGCCAACTTGCCCTTCAACAATGTACTGACCTGTAGAGAGTGAGAAAGTACCCATCCCCCCCATTCATTTCAATGGCCAGTGCTAGGCTAGCTACATCTTCTGGCCATATTTTTCACAAATAAGCTAAAAAGTAGGTGCCACTGTTCAACATTCCACCCTCACCCACAAACCTGTCTCTAACCGCCCCTCACCCCCCTCTGTTTCTATCCAGCATGGCAGTAACCTGATCGGCATGACTGACCTGAATGTGCCTGAGCAGCTCTACCAGTACATGGTGGGAGGGCACCGACGAACCCATGCTGGCATCAACAGGGAGAGGCACAAGTCCCCCAGCTACCAGATCAAGGTAACGCATCCACAAACGCTCTTCAACCAACCGGGACCAAACATTGCTCCCAAACAAAGTGTTTGATTCAACACAAACAGTGGTGCGTTGAACACACTGTTTGCGCAAGTACAGCTGAAAATAGCCATTTTTTTTTTTCTTTCCGAGCCTGATGAAATCGATGCAAATTTTTTTTCTACCTTTCATTCTTATCTTTCATTTGTAAATGACTTAGGGTGGATACACTATGCACGCTATATGCAGTGTTGCTGATAGGATCCCACCTCTGACGCACTCACCAAACCATAGATTACCGCTGTGACAAACATATCGTTCAATAAGGAAACCATTGCAAAACGGTGCAAATGTTTTGAGATTGAACTTGCCCCTGGTTCCCACCACAGTCAGACAGGGACTCCCAGCCTGTCAGTGGCTTGGCCTAGTCACTGGAGATGAAGATGGTGATGGTGAGGGGCTCAATGGAAAACAGCTTTGACTTTATTTCGTCAATATTTAAAAAGATCTTTACCTAGGGCTTGTGAACATATGCATAACTTGTTTAATGAAATCACTTATCGTTTTTATTTTAAGATGAGTCTGAAACACAGTCAACAGTATGTGAGAAGCTTGAAAGTGCATGACTACTTTCTAAATGTGCTGTACTGTACATGCAATTAGGAGGTAGCGTTTAAGAACTGCTTACTTCTCCCCTAGGAAGGGGACACGATCAATGTGGATGTTACCTGTCCAGGTGCTACCCTGGCCTTGGCCATGATCTATTTGAAAACCAACAACAGGTGTGTGACCACTGACCTTACAACTTTCACTGCCCCCACCTTGTAATGATCACCTGTTAGCTCCCCTCCTCCTTCCTCTAATGGTCTTGGGCTGCCATGACACTTCTCTTGTTCTGTCTCCATTATGACAAAGCTTTTTTTCTGTCCTTCAGAGCTGCTTTACACCTCAGGGTGTCAGGTTGTAGTGCTCTTGCTGCTGCCCAGAGCTGTGTGTGTGTGTGTGTGTGTGTGTGTGTGTGTGTGTGTGTGTGTGTGTGTGTGTGTGTGTGTGTGTGTGTGTGTGTGTGTGTGTGTGTGTGTGTGTGTGTGTGTGTGTGTGTGTGTGTGTGTGTGTGTGTGTGTGTGTGTGTGTGTGTGTGTGTGTGTGTGTGTGTGTGTGTGTGTGTGTGTGGTAATGAAGGCCCATGGTGGAGATCTCTGAAAGGGAATGACATTCACACCTCTAACACCCCCCCCCCCACTCTCTCCCGTCAGGTCAATTGCTGATTGGCTGAGGGCTCCAGACACCATGTTCCTGCTGGACTTCATCAAGCCTGAGTTCCTGCTCCTGAGGGTGAGTGGAGGACCGAAGAAAAAATCATACATGTACACACACGCACACACACAAGCATACACACAAACACTGAAACACACACACACACTCAAAAACACACACACACACTCACGTAAACACAGACCATAGTCTCACACACATGCACACGGCTTCCCCAACACACACACACACACACACACACACACACACACACACACACACACACACACTGGCCATTACCTCCTGCAAATCAATTTCTGCTACTGTGTCCAGTCCTATGTGATTCAGCATAATGAATTTGATGAATTTGTTACTGGTTGACGTTGGATCTTTTTTGCGCCCGCTGGTCTGCAGACCCTGGCCCGGTGCATCATCATGTGGGATGAGATCTTGCCCAACGCTGAGTGGGTGGGCAGCAATGTGCCCCAGGTAAATAAGTCACTCCCGAGTTTCATTTATGCTTTACTCCATTATGGTTATAGTATTTAGCATTTTTGTCCAAAGCAGGGCCGGAGTGGGGCCACTTTTCAGCCCGGGAGTTTCAGGCCCAAGACCGGCCCACTTTTTTAGTGGTGGTGGAAATTGGATAAATAAGGCAACATTTCAGCTCTTACTATCCTGTAGTTTTTATTATAGTCTAATATTCCACTATTCCACAAGGATAGGTTGATAAGTTAACAAAAACAGGAAGGAAGAAATAAAGCATTTGAAATGTATCCCACAATTCCACTAAGAGGCATATTGAACTACTGTATTGTTTACATGTTTTTTTCTGCATGGGTCAGCTATCAATGTTGTTGTTTGGTGATTTGCTCCTTTACTACATCCACTTCTGAGCAAACAAGGTTGATCATGTAGCCTACTGCTGTCATAGCCTACTGTTCTTTCTTCCATAAAATAACTTTAATTCATATGGTTAACTCTATTATCCTTTCTACTTGTCCCTATAGTCATAGTTAATTTCGGGCTCATCATTTTCAGCGGCCGGGGGACTGGCTGATCTGCTGCTCAGGCTACTTTTGTTTTTAGGCCTATACACAGATCAAGCTTGAGTTTTGTTATCAATATTTGCATAATATTTGCAAAGTCTATGAATAGCCATATTGGATGATACCAAAATGCTAATATTTTAATTCATTTAATATGTTACTTGAATAGGTTGACAACGCTACAACGTCCATAGGTTATTAGCCCAATTACGCCGTTATAATCATGGCTATCTCTCTTTACCAGTTGCCACTTATGTCTGTTGGAAGCATGGCACATTTGGCAGCATTTCCCTCCAATACTTTTCGTCTTTTTTACCTGGCCTTTTCAGTCCCTCATGGCATCTTTCTACCATCCATCCTCCCTGACGCTTATCACTACGGTAGGGCCGGCCCGGCTGGTATCTGAGAAAACTTTTTAGGAAAGACGGGCTATATGGACCCAACCAATTAACTCTTATTGGGAGGGGAGAACAACCCATGCAGAGGCTGCGGTGTTAGGCATAGAATGCGAACGCGTGTAGCCAACTTTAAGAGAAGATAGATTAACGTGACAAATGCCAATATTTTTCCCTTGACCGGCCCAAAAGTGAAGCGATTCTCCCAATTACCCACTCCGGGCCTGGTCCAAAGCGACTTACAGAATATGAACGTTACAATAGTTAAAAATGTGCTTGATGGTCTTTTGGGCCCCCACCGAACCATGATCATTGTGAGCTGCTGTCTAATCCTTGAAGAACTCATGACCGTTATCCTCTCACCAGATTATTCAGGAAAACATCGGGACTGGTGAAGAAGTGCAAGTATCACAGGACTTGAACATGGAGACCTTGGCGTGAGTACAAACCGCCACACCCAGCACAGCAGTTTTGCTCAAAATTGAACTCAACTTTTGAGTCCAACAACAGCTCAACAGCTGCTTCATTGTGACCGCGTGTGAGCTGTCTGCCAGTTTAAATGTAGCCTTGAGATGACTTGCCATGTGTTTGTGCCACCTGCAGTCAAGCCCACGACTACATCATTGCTGGAGCCTGCATGGCTGTGGGGTTCAGATTTGCCGGCTCTGCCAACTCTGATGCTTTTGACTGCCTGGTAAGGCCTCGGTTTTTCTTTTTTAGAGAAAAAAAAAAAATTGTGTAACGCTTGACTTAGTCAGTATCCATAAAGCATCAACACATTAATGAAAGATTATAAAGTCTTCATGAAGCCACATAATGATCCAACTTAAATCTACATAACTAGCTTAAGTCATGCACTGAATATGCCTTATTATGTTATTGCCTCTGCAATGGTTTCTACTAACATTGTTATGCTTTATGACAGTGTTCTGTATTATGTAATATAATGGTTGTAGACCTATGCCAATCATTATTTGCCATTTTGAATACTTTGTATGTGATGAATTGTGTTTTTAATGCTGTATGGGTAGTGCTGACTTTATGGAAAGTGTTACCATAGTTCAATTCAGTTTAATTCTGTATCCTAACTGATGGTTTATAATTGTTCTTAACTCTCTCTCTTTCCTTCTTTCTCTTTCTATCTTTTTTCTTCTTTCTCTCTCAGTACAAGTATGCCAGGATGTTCATGCAGTCTCTGAAGGCGTCAGCTGCCACCATTGTAAGTGGCTTCTGTCCTGTGGAATGCAGTAATATGGGGAATCAGCACTTGCTCACACTGCTGAGTAAATCATGGCCCAGCTGTGGCAGAGTGAAGCGGAGAAACAGTGTTGAACGGCTATGGGTCATTCCCCTCAGTATCTGTGTCTGACATTATTTGCTACACACGCGCACACACACACACACACACACACACACACACACACACACACACACACACACACACACACACACACACACTCACAGTGTCTGTGACTGACTTTATTAGCTGCACTGACAGATAAATAACTTAACTAAGCTTTATCGTCGGATGCAGCCTTACCAGTAATCACATGGTTTATTTAAGGGAGAAAAAAAAGTCTCTCTTAGTTGGGGAAAGATAAATGGAAAATCTGCATTAGCTATGATTATGATGATAACTTCATGTGTTTAATGTTGTTATATGTACATTGTCTACATATGTACAACTGTACACTGTGTTTGTCTGTATTCTGCATGTGTGTGTGCGTGCGTGCGTTGTCAACATATGTATGTCAGCATATGTGTGGAGCTATATTCATAGAGCCAGCCAATGTATACTTGGGTTCAATGTGTGAGATGTTGCAAATGGCCCATGTTACATGCATATTTTCCTGAGGAGAGCCGTGTGTGTGTGTGTGTCCTCAGACGGGCCACTACAACGTGCAGACGTGCCTGAGCATGGTGCTGCTGGCCGTGTCCATGGTGATGGCGGGCTCGGGGGACCTGAAGGTGCTGCAGCTGTGCCGCTTCCTGCACAAGCGCGTCGGCGGCGAGATGAACTACGGCTTCCACATGGCCCACCACATGGCCCTGGGCCTGCTCTTCCTCGGGGGAGGGAGGTGAGGCCCCACACACCCGCATACAGGATACATACAGGACGCACAAGGGGTGGACCCTATGTGGCCGCCCGCGCACATGTATGCATACATACATACATGCTTACCCACATAATAACACGTAGATACACATATGACTCTAGAGAGGATGTCCCACGCACAGGATGCACAGGACGCATGGGGGGTGGGCCTTATGTGACCGCCCACGTACGAGCATGCACAACCATATACACAAATATATAAACACATATACGCTTGCACATAATGACACGTACAATAAAAGCCTTTGTGAATAGCCTACGGCCCCAGTTATTCATCATCTTCCGTCCTTGTGTAGCGCACGCATTCTGAGGCCTGTCACCTGTCACTCATTATCGTAAGGGAGGTGTTTGGAATCATGCCCGCGTTACAATCATCAGCCAATCAAGGTGGTCACGCTTGCCCATTTACACAAATTAATGGTCGAATATTACTGATGATCATTGTTATTTAAGAACATGCAGTGTGCGTAGGGCACCAAAAACATCTTGCTCGTAAAAAAGCATCATACCGCACATTGTGGCGGTATGTTTTTTTTTTACATTGTGTTATTTACTGTAGGCTGCGCAAACCACAGGGCAAGCCTGCATTCGAGGCCTTCTGTTGAAGAATTTTAATATAAGGCCTGCGCTAACAGTAATCCTCCTGCCCCTGATAGGAATACCACAGCTGTGGATATGTGTGGAATGTTCAAGTAATAACACAATCCAATGTGTGTCTCAATTGTCCCCCGCTGACCACCTCACACATTTCTCTAGATTTTGCAACGAATTTACATGACACAATGCCATAAAATATGCCAGTTTTAGGACACAGAATAATGTTTGTAATGATACCAGTTAGGCCTACGTTTAACAGTAACAAGTGTAATGAGATATTCATTGTCGAAGGTGCATGGTCAAGTGAAATTCTTACTTTGGAAAACAAACATTTGCCGATATCATCGCCGATCATCAGAATATTGCTCTGGACTGCAGGTAACTTGTTAACCCAGTGGTTCTCAAACTTTTATTTAATTCCCCACTTTGATCAAGGGGCATGACTGATGATAGTGGAGATAACGTGTTATCCCGAGGCCTTTGCCAGTCAGCATCTCCGACGGTAGTCTACCCTATTAAAAACAGGCTATAAGTTTTCGATGTCCCAAACGGAGAGACATAGGCTACTTTATTGTTTTTAACGATCTCTATGCTACTCACAAAAATGTAGGCATGGGGACATGATGAAGTAGGCTATCCAACTGTCGTGTGTTAAATTATTGTGATTACGAGCCAGTGGTTTTCAAACATGCGTGACTCGGACATCTAACTAAATGCAACAGGCTCATATCGTCCTCGCATTCGCAAAATGAGGACCAGTGTTTTGTCAAATTGCAAATAGCTATTCGTTTTAACGAATTTTATGATAGTATGCTTTTTGTATAGGCTACTATCTTAATCTTGGAATATCGGGAGGGAAGTGGCGCGTCTGCAGTCAGCCAAATATGAATGTAATTCTGCGGCATAAAGCAGATGTATTTGTTTATTGTACAGAAAAATAAAAATGACATGTCAAGCAGTCAATTGACTACATTGCAGTCAAGAAGTAGGGCAAATTAAGACACTGTTTTGATTTGCGTAGTTGCATTGCCCCCAACACTGACAATAACATAGCAGATTTCAATTTTCGCTACCACCGTGTAGTCAAGCCTTAAGCCATACCCAAGTAGCCTTAATCAAGGTAATGTTTAATTATGCATGATTTATTTTGTTATTGAATTCGTAGGCTGGGATTCCTCTCGGTAACAATTATGTTTGGTAGCCTCCTGCTTTTTCAGAAGGGGCGGCAGTCAGGCTACTGACAGAGCGATGTACAGTGGCAGAGCGACTCACAGTGGCTGAAAGTGGTACTAAAGCTTCACGCAGCTTCACGCCTCGTAATGCGCGACTGAAGTGGCCATTTGAAAGCGATGCCCACTGTAGATACACATATGACGCTAGGGAGACCCCATGCACAGGACGCATGGGTGGTTGACCCCAAGTGACCGTCCACACACATGTATGCAGAAGCATAAAGAAATATATACATAAATACATACACGCTTACACATAAGCCCCATGCATACATGCATGCACAGGATGCTGCAGGGATGTGGCTATCCATGGATATGTATGCACAAGCATGTACACAAATATATACACGCATTCACAAATCTAAACCCACATACATGCTTACACACATACACATGTACACACATATGCATACACAAGTATATACACACATGCATGCTTACACACATATGCACATGGAGACATACTGATGCATAAATACACACATAACACTTTACACGGTTCCAGTGGTGTTGCTGAATCTAGGTATTTTAGTTATGATGCATGTGCTGTAACACACATCATCACATATACATTCACTCATACAGTATGTGCACACGTGCACGCACGCACACTTATATCTGACAGATGAGTATACATTCTGATCATTCACACTCCCAGAGGGTTGTGTAACTGTTTATTGCCTCCACTTTTATGCCTCCACTATGTTATTTGGTTTGTGCCCTCTCACACATATTTGACATGCTTCTTCAACCGTCAGCTCAGGTCATGTGACTGAACTGAATCTTGCAAAATGCATGTGTATGTGCAGCATCTCCCCTAACACAAATTTCCACATACCTCTCCCATACTGCTGCATTAGGACACTCAATACTGAGTATTGAGAAACCACAGATACCAGGCACACACAGACACACACACACACACACCTCTCACGATTGTGCCAGAGGGTTGTATTTTACCAGGCAGAGCCCACAAGGCTGGCTCTTCTCTTGGCAAACTGAGGCGCTCTGGGCTTCAGCTGTCCTGAGCTCAACCCCTCTGACAAGCCGCCGCGTAATTTCTTCTCTCATGTCCACAGCTGCACATACATATAAGCATGTCACTCAAGAGCGGCTCTATGACTGCCTTGCTGCCTTATGCAGGTTGTATGCTGCCCGTGCCCTCGTGTCTGTCTGAGCTTAGAAGCGTGGCTGCACTCGTCTCTCGTCTGCTGTCTCGTTCCCTTTTTTCTCTCCCTCCTCTCATTTTACTCCCCCTCTTTTTCCATTTCACATGTGCCCGTCTTCCTGGAAATCGGTGTCATATTTCTGTATCTGGAGCGTGACCAACCCCCAAACTTGGCGTCTTGGTGGTTTATGAGCATTTCTGTATTCAAAACACCCCCCCCCCCCTCGCTGCGATGTTATTGTCACACCTCTGGCAGTGTGTTCCTCGTGACTGTCGTCACAGTGACTGGTTTTGAGTGGTAGCTGGTAGGCAGAGATGGGAGCTCTTGAGCTGGCATATCCAAAAGGCTCGCTGAGAGGAGACTTTGACCCCTGACAACCTCCCCGACAAGTGCTGCTCTTCAAAACCAGCACCACAGGTTGAACCCTCTGGAGTAGCCACTTCAACTCCATTATATTTAAGTGACCGATTTAAGACCAGCGCTGATGTCGTCATTAAACAATAGGCCGGTAATTTCCCCTCAGAAATACAGCTATTGTGCCAAATGCACTAACATTTTTGCTTTTTTTTTTGTTCACGTAGGCCCTATGATGCATCTATTGTGTGTGCTCTGGTTCGTTATGCATGTTTGTTTTCAAACCCCTTGACTGTCTACACTCCAAACTACTCATAACGGAGTATCTGGTTCACGTTTTGATCTCGTTTCTGCTTCTTACAGGTGTCGCTATTTCCCAGTCTCTACTGGAGGTGTCACTTTCTGTTGCCTCTTTCATCCTGTCATTTTATTTCACTTTCTGTGTGTGTGTGCGTGTGCGTGCACGCGCCCATATGGTGTGTTTCTAACTTTGCCCTGCTGTTGCGTTCACAGGTACACCCTGAGCACGTCCAACTCGGCCATCGCTGCGCTGCTCTGTGCACTCTACCCCCACTTCCCCGTTCACAGCACCGACAACCGGTAAGCAGCCCAACATTACCCGACCCCACGCCACTTCAGATACACACTTAACGGGAGATCTCTCTTTGTGTGAGGGCCAGAAATGTTGCTTTAGTAATAAAAGTACTACAGTTTACTACATAATTATTACACTTTAACCTGTATGTGGATCTATGCCCAGAAATGAACGCTCTTTCATAGATAGATGGATAGATGGATATACTTTATTGATCCCCAAGGGGAAATTCAAGGTAATTCATAATTCATACTACCAGCTTTTCCCTGAAATGTTTAAGAACATTTCCTTCATGGAGTCATGAACTGGGTTGATATTCTGGAAAACCTGTAGTCCCAATTATCCCACTCAAGCCCTGTGTCTATGTGTGTGTGTGTGTGTGTGTGTTTTTGCATTGATGGACATGTAGAACTTTATTGTCTTGTGACTTGTGTGTGTGTGTGTTTCTGATAGATACCACCTCCAGGCCCTACGGCACCTCGGGGTCCTGGCTGCGGAGCCGCGTCTCCTTGTGCCAATGGACGTGGACACTCTTAAGCCCTGCCACGTCTTATTGGACGTCACCTACAAGGTAGAGCCACTATCCTCCCGCATGCCCGCATACCCAGAATGGTTGCTGCAAGGCCAACTGACATACATTTATTAGTTGGGGAATGCAGATGTTTTTCAGTTTGTAATGAATTTACATGAATGTTCTACATTGTCTGTGTGTGCGTGTGTGTGTGCGTGTGCGTATGTGTTTGTTTCCATAGTTGGAACTGATAGAATAACTAGAGGAAAGCATGACACTTTTTGCTGGCTTTGTACTCTGCCTACTTATCAGTGACATTAGGGTCCAGCTTGCTATGTGCTATAGGCTTATTCGATCTACGTAATAACCAGGTAATAACGTTCGCAGCGGCCATTTTGTTGATATAGAAAATGCATAGGTGGGTCTATTTAATGCAGCTGTCAATTGACAAGCGCGACAGCGCCGGTATGATCGCTGTAGGCTATTTATTTATTTGTACAAAATGTAACGTGATGGTAGGCCTATGTTGTGCAATAGGCCTAGGCTACAGGGCAGGCCGTTCTAACAACAGCAAATAGCCCTAGAGTCACCCACTGCCTACCTGTCAACTTTTTTCCAGCTGTCTTCCTGTTTTAATATTTTCCCGTAAAATATCCCATATTTTATTACTTTCATAACATTAGCCCCATCGGACTTGGCCGTCTCTTTACTGTTGTCCTGTACCCCCTGCCTTTCCAGCGAAAATATGTTTTTAAAGCATCGTTTTGCTTGAGTGATCAGAACAGTGTGGGAGAGAGCACGATTTGACGCCAATCTCATTAGAACTAGTAGCTTAGCTTCACACCTCGTTTAATTAGTGCAGCAGTTTTGTAGTAGGCCTACGAATTCTTGCTCTCAGCAGAGGGATAGCAACAGAAAGACGAATGTTGAAATTTCCCTGTATTTTGGGTGAGTAACCCGGAAAATCTCCCTTATTTTCGTTGCTCAATGTTGACATGGTCAGAAAACGAGAAGAGAATGAGACTGAGAAGTAGTCAGCGCAGGAGAGACTTGTGGATACATAGGATAAATAGCCTAGGCTAAACTTACAGCCAACTCCTCACATCGCCATTCGCCATTATTATATTTGTATTATTAATACTATATTATTGTCCTCTGTGGGCTTAAGTTAAATACGTTTTAGACAGCGCAGACAGCTGCCCCTATGCAATGCGGAGACATCAGCAGTATAGCCTGATGTAGTCGCCTACCGTAGATTACCTTTGGACATAATTGCATTTGCATAGATAGCATTGCTAGGTAGGCAATGTTAGCCAACGTTTACAGTAGCCTATAGGCTAATATATTTATTCATGATGCGCCCTTTTCAGCTTGTCTTAGTGGCAGGGCAAGTGGCAAATAGTAGGAACAAACTCAGCGGAGAAAGATATCAGTAGATACTTCTGATTTGTATAGTGTTTTGTTCACTTGGATTTTGGAAATGTTACAGAGAAATATGTTAGCCCTTTCTGCCTCCAGACATGTAGTTGCATCTCCTGTAGAAGTTATCAGACAAAAACGATCACTGACTAACCCACTTTAAACTACTTTAGCAAAGTCCTTGGCTGCAGGTTGTGAGCAACAGGCAAACGCAAGATACAATTGCAGTCCAATGAGATGCAACTTTATTCTCTGCGATCATGGCAATGTTAGACGATGTCGTTAGTGGAACAAATATAAGTTCGCCGACCTTGACTCAGGCGACTTGAACGCTTGTCCCCTTCAGCTGCGACGTGTGCCGATGTATGAACAAGACAGTTAGGCTATAAATAAATATCGGGGTAATTTACAGTTGACCATAATGACGGATCTTTACTTAATGCTATTAGATATGGGTCCATACGTTTATTTACTTATATTGACGAGATGAAGCCGTTAGGCTACTGTGCTCTGCTCAGCTCAAATCTACGCGCTACAGGCGATTGTCACGGAATGTCATATCAACAATATGGCCGCGGCAGTGTTTGCGAATAAGCCCTATAGGCTAAAGATTTACGTTTTGTCTATATACACAGACAAGATAATATTGTGTGTGTTATGATTGGCAGATATAATCTCTTTTGTTTTCCACTTGGCGCAGTGGGCCAAACCACCTGCAGTGTGTTCAATGCATAATGACGCAGGTGAAAACACAGGAACAAATCTGCCATGTTATGCCCACATGAGGCTGGCAGGCATGGTCCTACTGCTGGTCCTCCCAGCGTGACCCGGGGGGATGCCGAGCGTCACTGTCTGCTGAAGTGCTTCAGTGCGGCCAGAGGGCCGGTCGGCCCCTTGAAGGGCAGCTGAAGGTCGTCGCCAATGGAGTCCTGTCCAATACCCTGCCAGCGTTGGCAGACGCTGCTTTTTTCAATTAACCGAATGATGCAAACAGAGGGAGGGAGAAACACTGTTCATAGTTATTAACGACGCTCGACCTCCCCTGTGTACGCACGCACACACACACACACACTTGTCACAGTGTGACATAAAGCTCGCTGTTGCGTCGGTCTGCACATGTAACTGTCTTTACAGCATTTGCAAAATGTCTTTGCTCATCTCTTTCAGGACACTAAATGGTACGATGAGGTGACTGTTGAGTTGATGGCGCCAACCTTGTTGCCAGAGCTACACCTTCTTAAAGAGGTAGGTTCTTTTTAAGGGAGCACACCAGAGAGCTCTACTCTACCACCATATAGTCAGTGTAGTCAGGCAATAAGTAACAAGTATGTAAATGCATGAAAATGAAATGGGGGGAGGGGAGGCTTACAACAACTCTTAACTGGCAATGATAAATACACAAAAGACACATTAAACAAATTAAGGCTTCAAGTAAATTGAGGAAAATGTACAAAAATGTACAAGTTCATGTTCATTACAACCAAAACAGCATAAAACATGAACATTTGTTTACATCTTTAAAAACACTATTTACATATGTGTGTTAGGGCTGCAGCTATCGATTATTTTTGTAATCGATTAATCTAGCACTTTATCGATCGATTAATCGATTAATCGGATACATTTCTTTTTGCATTTTTAAACAACCAAAACAAATAATGCATAACGAAAATGACATGGCTGTAAAATGATCAAGCAATTGGCACAAAGGTATTTATTCTAACTCCAACATTTGGCTCCAAAACTAAGCCCATTTATTGCAATTTACCCATTTAGTGTTTATAAGTGCCAGTGCCAACAATTAAACAATGTTCAAAATGCTCTCTGTAAAATTGCAGCCTCTTGTGCATGACTTAGCTGGGCGAACAAAGCTGTCCATACTATGTTGTGAAGTGCTGGGAGGGAGAAGAGGGAAAGCTATTTAATGTATTAATATGCACAACAAGTTTCATGCTGTAATCTAGACCTGACATCAAAGTAAATCTCTTGTTTTATGTAGATTTCTACACCTGCAGAACTTACCATTAGGCTACTAACAAATAATTTTACCATTAGGCTACTAAAAAATAATTTCTGGGGTGAGCCTATTTGCTATGGTAACCTAGCAACCTGTGTGTGTGTGTGTGTGTGTGTGCAGTGCACGCGTGCGGTGCGTGAGGGAAGATGAGGGTGCATGCATGTGTGTATAAGAAGGGGTTCTTTTTTAGGCATACTGTCTTGCAATTGAACGTGAATAAGTTTACTACTTAAAAACATCAAAGCTAAACATTATATCACGACATCGCTACAAATACAGTATGTGATTAAAATCAGCCAACATCAATGTAGGCGGCTACGTAGATAGATGATAGATAGGCTAGATCAGTGGTCCCCAAACTTTTTCTTCCGAGGGCCAGCTCACTATGCCTGGCTCTAAGAGAGGGCCAGAGACTCGGAGTATATTAGTAACCATAAATAGCTTAGTGCTGTGAACAACAGCAGTCTACCTTAGTTGAATATTCCATTCCATTTAATCATAGGCTGCAATTTAATACCATTGTTAGCTGTGTTTATATTGCAATCATGCCATATCAGTGTAAAATGTAGCTCAAATGAAATAATACTAATAAAAAAAATAGCATTCCCAAAAGTATTAGCAGGGAGTCCCAAAAGTGTATTTTATTCAAAATGTGTGAACTCTGAACTCTGTGTCTTTGCATACACAGCTCAAGTTGTGAACAAGCAATATCCTACAAATAATTTGAAGTTCTCAAACTATGAGAGTTTTATAAAGTGCTGGCAAAAACATCTGAAATTACCACTTTCACTCACCTGATGAGAACTTTGTGAATTTGTATGAACATTTGAATGAGTGAATAAAAAATAGAAATAATTATCCCAGAAAGTCCCAGAAATATGACTTGAATGACTTGAAGTTAGTTAGTTATTAACAATTAATTGATAAACTTGTAGAATACTTTGAGCACTGATGCAGTCAGCATAGGCCTCTTACATTGTTTGCAGGTAGGTAGGCCTACATTTCATTCCGTTTTCGATGGCAAACGCGAAACAGCGCCAAAACAACCACCAGTGGACAAAAAGAGTATTACATGTGTACTGTTAAGACTCGCCATAGAGAATGAATGGGGGAAATTATGGAGGTTATAGTTTGACGATGTCGTACTGCCATGCGGGCCAGATGCTATATACCACGGACATGTTTTGGGGGGCCACCCAAAATGAGGTGGCGGGCCGTATCCGCCCCGCGGGCCGTAGTTTGGGGACCACCGGGCTAGATAGATTGATAGATAGCCTACTTTATTGATGCTTGGTGAAACAGCATGGAGTGGATGTTTTCGGCTCAGATGCTTGTTCTTTTCCTTTTTGATTATGTAATGATCCCAAAACTTTACTTAAAAACTTTAGACATTCTCTGCCATTTATGGACATCTTGACTCCGCCATTGCGCCAGCTAAATTCAGAATGTATCACGATTCACGCGCTAGTGGTGTGCTTCCTGAACAACGGTCCGTGTGGAACAATCAGATCCCTGCGCGTATAGTGCGCGTCATAGGAATTTAACGAGGCTTCGAGGCAGGGTTTTTGCCTCGAGTAATTTTTGTAATCGAGTTATTCGAGTAACTCGATGAATCGTTTCAGCCCTAATGTGTGTATGTTTGTCTGAATGGTTTGATGTGCTTTGTGTGCAGGTCAGAGTCAAGGGCCCTCGCTACTGGGAACTTACCATCGACATGAGCAAAGGCATTCAGCATCTCCAGTAAGGCTTGATCAATAACGTGTGTCATCTGTGATGTCTGTTCGTTTTAAGGCTGCAAGCAGAGCAGACCCCCCCTGATCAGATATCAGAAACCACAACAAGGTTCCCCTCAGGCGCAGCTGCGTAACGTCAGTGTGTGAAAGGGTGCAGTTGAGGCGTCTGTGTGTGTGTGTGTGTGTGTGTGTGTGTGTGTGTGTGTGTGTGTGTGTGTGTGTGTGTGTGTGTGTGTGTGTGTGTGTGTGTGTGTGTCATTTTACGACAATTTTCTCTGACTGTTTGATATCCCTGTCTGTTACTTGTTACTAGGTTTGGTTTGTTTGGCTCACGCTAATTCAGTGTTTCTCACAACTTTTTCAGACCAAGGACCACTTAACCAATAAAAAAAAAGTTGAAGAACTGTTTGGATTTACATACAAGTTGGTTCAATATTGCAAACAACTCATCTATATTATATTTTGCCACGTCTGCTCGCAGACCACTTAGTGGATAGTTAGGATAGTTTGCGGAACACCAGTGGTCCCCGGACCACACTTTGAGGAACACTGCGCTAATTACATGTTTATATACTAGAATGGTTGTTCCTGTCAGTCATTTTGTTGTTGGGAGGTCTGATTAATCTGGACTGGGTTGTTATCTGTGTTGTTTATATTCATGAATTCATCACAATATTTTGTTCCACTTGTTCCTCCATTCCATTTTATTGTTCCATTGTGTCTGTGTGTGTTGTTTTCATGTTTGTCATGGTTTTGTTTGACCTGGTTGTCTTGCATATCTATGTGTGTGTGTGTGTGTGTGTGTGCGTCTGTGTGTGTCATTTTCATGTTTGAGATGTTTTTGTTTGATTGTCGTGTGTGTGTGTGTGTGTCTGTGGTGTTTTTTATGCTTGTGATGGTTCTCTTATGACTTATTTGTCTCGCCTACCTGTTTGTATCTTTGATGTTTCATCCTGTCTGGTTTTTCTTTGACTGTCATATTTCTTTTGCATTGTCATATGACCGGCTTAGACTCACAGCATCTCTGCCTTGTGCAGGTCCATTCTCTCCAGGGACGGGGTTCTGTATGTGAAGCTACGGGCGGGCCAGCTGCCCTATAAAGACGACCCGCTGGGTCTGAACAGTCTTCTGGCACCCAACCCCGATGTAAGCTCCTTTAAGGTGTGTGTTTGTGTGGCCCTTCAGCACCAATACACACAACAACACAAAGTTACAATCATAATAATAAACATAATAATAATCATATTCATCACCATCATCATAATTATTATCTTCATGATAATTAGGATAATAATGATGTGGGGTTTTTGCGATGCCTTTTTTAAGATTGCTTTCAACCAGTACTGCTTATTGCAGCTTTTAATTGAGAGGGGATGTGGGAGAGGAAGAAGCTGGTAAACAAAAATCTTCCCCCTTGTAGTTGTACCACTTTTCCTTTTTTTTTACAAACAAATCAGCCCAGTGTATACAGGGCTGTTTGCAATGGCCCCTGATTGAGTTGTTCTCAGATCCATGATTTACATTAGCTTTTTAATCAACATCAAACCACTGTTTGGCATTCAAAATGAGAGAGAGAGAGAGAGGGGAAAACATGTCTCCATGGAGTGAAACCAAATGGCCACAGCAGAACAGTGTAGGGGGATGTAGGGGGTGGTTGGAATGAGTCGGAAAAAGTTGCGCAGCGCGGCCCTGACACCTGACGCTTCCTCTGTCTTCCTACACAGCCTCAGGCCATCTCGGCCTTCACCTCCGACGCGGCCTTGCTCTCCTTTGCCGAGTACTTCTGCCAAGCCTCCTCTGGCAGTGCTGCCAAACATGTGAGTAGGAGTCTCTCAGCCGCAGTGTTGCTTTGCTGCTGGAAGTGCATTCTTTTGTATTCACATTCATTCACTCAATAGATGCTTTTATCCAAAGCCACCCAAGACGATGATACCCAGGGCACATTTTTGAGTGTTGAGATAAATGATTTTATTCAGACACTTTCTCATTGATATGGGACAACAGATTTTTATTTGGAGATCTTTAATCATCAGTTGCCATCATCCAGTCAACATTAACCCTTAGAACCCGATTGATGCCAAGTGCGTCAAAAAACACACCCTTTCTTCTCTGTTACATTGCTCCAGAACGGTTAATCGCAGCGAGATGAAACCTTTATTGCACGACAGAGCAGAAGTGGGGCTTTCCAACGAGACTACACACTTGTCTGTACGATCAAGTATGAAAATTTAAAAAAATCATGAAATTAAATCAAATTGCATCATATTTACAGTCTATACTTCTCTGCATTCACCTGCACACACATTACTCTAGTTTGAATTACTCGCGAACCCGTGATCGCATCGATATGGCAAGCATATCAGATGAAAGAGGGGGCACAGGGCTATCCATTGGTACCATGTTTATCGATCCTTCTGGCTTATAAAATCAGACGAAGTGACTGCAAAATAATAACGTCATGTACACAAACCAACGCTGCACACTCATTACTCTCGTTTGAATTACTCGCGGACCCGTGATCGCATAGATATGCCACGCATGTCAGATGAAAGAGGAGACTCAGAGCTATCATTTGATACCAAGTACATCCTTCTGGGTTATAAAACAGACGAAGTGACAGCAAAATAATAACTTCATATAGCTGGACTTACCCCACGTTTTTGTCTGTTCTTGTGGCAAAGCATGTTTATAATCCAATGCTATCATGTGTTTCTCTATGGCAAAGCATGTTCATATTCCGGTTTTGAGATCCTAGCAAATTCCTGCATGGCATCCAATTCAAGGCTCACATTGCATCCCAATTTGTTCAACAAATAAACACCTTTTTTGCCTTTACTTTGTTCATGGCAATGCAGTAAAGAGTTGAGAATTATTATGACTGCATACACACAGGCACGCAGGCTAACACGCAACCTCGGGTCAAGTCAGGTCAGATCAGTTCGTGTCACAGATATGGAGCGCAGAAAGGTCATTTTTCATCACTAAATAAAAAATGGCATTTATTTCCGTAAATCACACAGCAAATATTTCTGTAAATTGCTCAGCCCCAGAGTATCCCTCCAACATGGCAATTATATTGCCCGATTCAGGACAGTCTGCCCTACACACACATGAAATGCATGTAGAGCTGTGAGCTTGCTGTGTTGAGATACATGTCGAAATATAAGAATTTTTATAATACACTTTTTATATTTTAATTCTTTAAAAATCAAAATAAAATCAATGCTAGTATTAATACATGAAATGATGGCAGATCTGAATAGCCTAAACTCTCCTGAAAAAAACAATATATAATATATGTGTGTGGCACTTACAATGACCAGAATAAATCCTTATGAATAAAGGTAGTGAAAATGCCCTAAAAACAGCTTAGGGTTCTAAGGGTTAAGAACCAGTCATGTGATTGCCCACTAACATTTCTCAAAAAAACATCTCACCTTTACAGTATAACACAAACATTTTCCTGTGTGTGTGTGTGTGTGTGTGTGTGTGTGTGTGTGTGTGTGTGTGTGTGTGTGTGTGTGTGTGTGTGTGTGTGTGTGTGTGTGTGTGTGTGTGTGTGTGTGTGTGTGTGTGTGTGTGTGTGTGTGTGTGTGTGTGTGTGTGTGTGTGTGTGTGTGTGTGTGTGTGTGTGTGTGTGTGTGTGTGTGTGTGTGTTCCCTGGAGACCTTACCCATGACATTGGTGGTTTTGGTGCCTTGCTCTTCTAGATAAGCTTCAGGAGGAGTCACTGCCTTGCAGGGCAGATAGTGATACCCCAGTCTTTTATATGGAACTAGGTCACATTGGGGTGGGATGGACTGTTTATGGTTGTTCAAATATGCGCTGTGTAATGCGAACTGGGGGAGGTAAGACACCATGAGGGCTGTTTTTCCATTAGGTCCTTCTTTCCACCCACACACACACACACCGACACACACACTGACACACACACACACACACACACAAACAAGAACTAATAATTTCCAAGACTGCATAGCCAGATTTCCCTCAGTATTCAGCCAGATGTCCCTCAGTAGTTCCTATTAGGTATGTTTGCTCATTGCTTGTGTCTTTCCCCCTCTCATGTCCACAGAAGCAGGCCTTATTCTCCGCCATCCTCTACGAGTGTGTGACTCAGGAGAACCCCGAGATGCTGTCCACATACATGGCCATTGATCAGGTGAGGGTGCACATCTTCAAAGTTGTCCCAAATCAGTTCTCCCGCTTTTCCTTTGGGATTAATGAAGTATCTATCCATTTCTCGTCTCAAACACTGCCTGCTGAGTGACAGCTGTCTAGTGGTTTGATTTGTGAAGTGAGAATCGGTGTAGTGGTGTTATCCACATTTAGGTGTCAGGTATGGTAATGAACCATAATTTGACATGTTACCTTACTGTTGTAAAATAGTCAAATATTAGGAACATTTTCCGCGTAAATGTCATCGTTAATCCAAGTTCTATCTGATACCAGTTTACCTGTGCATGTGAGCTTCTGCATATTGGTGCATATATGTTCTGGTGTTATTGCATGTTTTCCCCATGACCGAGCACATGTTTCCAGCCATGACACTGGTATGTTGGAATGTATGTTTTTATGACCGTACACGTGTGTGTGTGTGTGTGTGTGTGTGTGTGTATGCAGGCGGTGTGTGCGATGGAGCGGAAGGAGGTGAGCGAGACGTTCTCTCTGGGCCAGATGAAGCTGGTTCTGGAACTCTGCGAGAGCCGCGTGATGCAGCATCGCCTGACTGCACCGTCGCTGTCCCACAGGAAGGGCCGAGGGCGGGGCCGCGGCCTGCTGCTAAGCTCCGAGTTCCTGCCCGTCATGAAGAGCGCTGCGGACTCCGACCTCGATCGCTGGTTGGCTGGTGAGGGACACTCCCACTGAGAAACATTCTGCTCGACTTAAAGATGTTTGCACACTGCCCAGACAGACGCCAACTAACTCCAACAAACACCAACCACTGGGGCAGTGGGCACCGTCAGTCTGTGTTTGTTGGATGGGGTTGTCGAGTTTGACATGTCCTATAGTCAGTCTAAAGACTTTAACCAACTACTACAGCCACCTGTAGAATGTTGGGGCTTGTTGGGCATTGTCTGTGCAGTGTGCAGGTCACGCTTATTTGTGACACCAAGAATAGTGTAGTCTAAACCAGAAAGACCTCATATCTTCCCTTAGCGCCTTAGGAATTGCCATAAATTGTTGACTCAGGGAAAGGAATGTGTTTTTATGGGCCAAGTATGTTTGTACACACAAGGAATTTGGCTCCAGCTGGTAGTATCTCTTACTGTATACAGAAAATATATAATGACAGGACACTATACAATGAGTTGTGTTAACTGCTACCTAAGGTCTCCTCCGCATTGTAGCTTGAATGTTGTTCCTCATTTTTTGAGTCGCTTTGGATAAAGGCGTCAGCTAAATGACTAAATGTAATTTAATGTAAATGTAGTATACAAATAGCCTACATAGCTGGCTCCGCTCCAGGGTTGCCAAGTTCAGACTACTCCTCTGTCTCCTCCACAGGCAGGCCATTGTGCTGCACAGACACGAGTCATGGTAGTTGGCAGTTGGCACCATCAGTGACTTGAATGCCTTTTGCGAGAGTGTAATTTACTGTGTGGCACCACGGAATTCCGATGTGTGACGCCATGCTTTACAGGCAAACATGCAAATCTGCTCAGTCGTGGTGCTGAGATATGAGAGAGTGTGCGGAGAAGTTTATGGGTCGCACTCTGGCAGATCAGGAAGGGGTTCTTGTAAGGAGAGTGTGGGTTGTTGATGGAGAGCACTGGAAGAAGGCAGTGTTCTTGTCCTGGTTTGTTAGACATCTTTTCCTCCTCTGTCCGTCTGGGATGGGCATGTGGATTTTTTTTTGAACATTCTAACAAAAGGTTCTATTCCGCAACAATTTTAAGGTTATAAAATGACATGTGGAATTTGATGAACCCAGATGTTCTGTAGAACGTTCATTTTACATACAGCTATCCCTTCACACTGGTGTAACAGCACTGTATGTATAGCTGTGGTACAGTAAGAGGATTTTACCATAGAGTATTTCAGCAAATGAATGAATATCACTAATTGCACATAGCTTTGGGAGAGGATCACATCAGCCAGCGGCAAGCGGCAGCGGCAAACGTAACGCAACACTCAGACCATAATAAGTTTTATCTCGTTCCTAAGCAACACAAACGGTTTGTCAATTGAATACGCTCACGTTGTGCTTTGAAAGTTGAACCAAGTTCAACGCTCAGCTTATTCAACACTAGCGTTATGCCAGCGTTGCCACCGTTCCGCTGCCGAACCATAGAAAACAATAGGAAACCTGCCACTTGCCGCTGGCTAATGTGGTCCCCCACTTAAAGGGTTATGTCTAGGAGTAGAGTTGTCTGAAACCCAAGTTTACGTCTGCGGCGGCACTATTCCATTTCATTGACCTGCATACTGTAGCGAAGGGAGAGTGCAGGGACCCCACGCGGTCTTGAACCCGGGTCTGCTGAGCACTAAACGTGCAGCTTGACCGCAACGGCAAAGAGCCAGGCCCCCTGCAATTAGATTCAACTTTATTAGATTCAACTTTGAATCTACAGTAATACCAAGGGGCCTGGCTCTTTGCCGTATGGCAGTCAGAGTGCATACTCAACTGTAGTGACGGCACTCCGTCACACATACTGTACACTGAATACAGTGCCTCTTGATGTACAAAATGGTATTGCAATAGATTGTGGTCAGACGATAGCTGTTTTGAATGCTAGCTTTAGTGGTTATGTCAGCAACACAGAGCCGTTTTTAACGTTTACATCAAAACTGTTATATAGTCACATTCTCTAGCCATTTCTAATGTATTATGTACGTTTTAAACCAAAAATACAAATACATACACACAGCCCCTTTTAATGGCTTGTTACTGTTAAGTGATGCTGAGCTAATGTGATGGTGGCTTTCCCTGGGCAGGTAACAGCCACGTGCTTCGGGCATACATGAGTGGCCAGCCTCTTGACGAACACACAGACACCAACATGCTGGCCTGCTTCCTGATCTACCACTCCCTCCCCAGCCTCAAGAAAATGGCCTCCGCCCACCTCGAAGGTAAACACACAGTTTTTAACTGCATAGCGTTGACAACCAATGTTAAAGTTACAGTCCACCATCATGGTTAAAGGTTTTTGATATTTGAGTTCAGTAACAGCCAAGCATATTATTGCATCGGAGCAGCGCCACCGACTGAGAATCGATCTACCCCGGTTTGATTTCCGCCGCTGCGAGTACGTGTCGCTTTGTATAAAAGCGTCTGCTAAATATCAGTCAACTATATATACTCTTTTGTAGGGAAATTTGGTCTCTGCATTAATCCCAATCTGTGAATTAGTGAAACATACTCAGCACACAGTGAACACAGTGAGGTGAAGCACACACTAATCCCGACGCTGTGAGCTGCCTGCTACAGGGGCGCTCGGGGAACAGTGAAGTGTTAGTGCCTTGCTCAAGGGCACTTCAGCCGTTCCTACTGGTCGGGGTGCGAACCAGCAACCCTCCGGTTACAAGTCTGAAGCACTAACCAGTAGGCCACTGGTGTGTTCAAGAGTGAACATTGTTGTTATTGATAATGTTCGACTTGTGATCGTTTCAACTCTGTGAGCTGTGCTCTTGTCTTTGTGTGTGTGTGTGTCTTTGCAGAGAGCGCATCGTTCCCGGAGCTGCTGGTGAAGTGTGGTCAGCTGGGTGTGTCTGTTCGGGCCGTGCTCAGTCTGAGGGCTCTACTGCTGGGCTCCGTCGGTGCCGGGATCCCTCAGCCGGTGCGCTGACCCCTTCCTGCCCAAACCTTCCATTCTAGACAAACGCCACCTCCCTCACGCCCACACTGAAGGACGTGTATTAACAGGTCATGCCATGTGGGAAAGAAAGAAAGAAAGAAAAAAAAATCAACGCTGCAACCTTGCAGCATGTATAATATTTATACTTATGTTTGTACGGAAAACACAAGAAAATTATAATCGCTGAGATGCTAAGAAATAAAAAAGAAACCATCTGTTTTTTAAATACTGAAGACCTCAGCCTTTTCTGTACAGGTTCTGTGAGTCACCTGACGCCGGTGTTTTGTACTTGTTGCCTGGCGCACAGTTGTTCAGCATATAAGCTTCACAGGCGCATTCCTGTTCAAATGAAAAACATCCCTCAGCAAATAAGCCTCATCCCACGCTGTGCTAAATACCAAGCTCTTCCCTCCCTTTCTGAAATAGTTATTTTTCTTTTAGCTTTGTTCCACTCCATAAGACTACAGACTCCATCCTCTCCTGGTGGTTTGTTCTCGCATTCATGGTCACCTTGACTTTTTTTTGGTCACTCATTCCTGTAATGCAGCACTTGAATTCTCTTGGGCTTCTCTCTCCTCGCTCCCTTCTGCAAGGGATAGCTGTGACACTATCTGCCCTTAGGGTTTCCTCTGTGGTAGGGCTCTTGTGACACCTCTGAGGCCTGTGTGTGGGGGTGTCTGTCTTTTGGCAGGGAGGCCAAATCCCCGTGGCTCAATCAGGAAGCCCACACTGCCATATCTCTTGAGATGGCAACCTGGCCTCGCCGGATGTGGCAAGGAGTTCACTAGTTTTATTGCTCTGAGATTGTCATGTTCTTACTTATTGGGTGTGTGTGGTGGGTTCATTTACACACTGACACGTGGTGTGTGTGTGTCTCAGTTTCCTCCGTGTGAAGATGAAAGCGGACTCTGCGGCATGTAGTTGCCCCACAGGCTTAGTGTCCTGTGGCACATTTCCCAGTGACTCCTCTCACATGCCTCAGTAAAACTAGGCTAACTCAGCCAGGACTAATCAAACACACACACAGGAGACTCAACAACTTTGCAAGCCTTCTTCTGGCCCTTGTTCTTTGTGAGGAAACATATGGGCCTTTATTGTACCTCACCGCCTCCTCACATTTGAAGTTTACAATTGAGATAGCTATCAGTCTTCTTGATTCAACTTTGTCCAGGGCAAAGATAGACCGAGCTCTGAGACGCTCTGGGTTTTTTTTTTGTTCTTGCTTCATCAGATCAAGGGAGGAATCTGAGGCACGGCCCAGGAAACACTCAAGCCCTGTGGAATCTGAAAAATTAGATTGAGCAACAGCAGTGGGTGGGCATAAACAGCTTGTGAGAACAAGTAGACATTTTAGTTTTCCAGACATTCAGTAACTTTCTGAAGATGTCACCAAGCCACACATTTCCCCCCATCCATTGGTTATAGTTTAATGTAAGGGTGGAATACACTGGAATGGAACTGTGGAAGGTTTAATAAAGACTAACGCTCAAATATGTGTGTGGAATAAAAAAAATCTCTGACCCACTGGCAGGTTTCCTGACTAAATGTCAAACCACGACTTGCGTTATTAATTGATAGGTGTTGGGGTGCTCTGGAAAGCCAGTAACTGGTGCTGCCTGTGCATGTGGGGACAAGTTTGCCCCTGAAAGAGTTGTCAGTCACCATACAAAATATTTTATGTCACTCACACACACCCTGACTGAGAAATGTTACCACGCCCTTATTCAAAACAAGTCTGCCTTGAAGTTCTCAAGGGAAATCAGCTTTTGTAGTTTGCTGGGAAAAGGAGGTACAATTAAGACGTTTCCATTCTGGAGGTCTTGGCAGCAGTAGAACACTGTTGCCATAGGAAGAAGAAAAATATTGAAAAGGTTCTACATATTTCCAAGATTTCCATTATTGCAGGCAGAAGTATGCATACAGTGGTTTGGGATGGGAAGGGCCAGTTGTCACATCATGAACAGTTTGAGCGCAGAGTTCTTCATTCACAATCATTTCAGATACGGGCCGTTGTAACAGGTTCTCACTCAGTGTTTAACATGAAGTGGGTGTGACCTTACTGCGCAAAGAGAAAGTCGCGGTCCTCAACCCTCAACGCTATGAATGACTCATGTCCAGAGCAAGTTAAAGAAACAACGATTTCAAGAAAAAAAGATGAGGACAAGAGAGATGAGACTCGGAAGACCAAAGTACGTGCCATTGAAATATATCTTAAATTTGCCAACTCGAAGAGAACTTTACAAGACCAACAACTGCGGAAAGTTTGACCCGCAACTCATGCAACGCTCTCAGAATAAACGGTGAGTAGCCCAGTCATGACGTTGGAGTAGATATAAACTGTGTGATTAGGCTGCGTACTTGAAGACGCATACCGCGAAACTGTGTTGTCCTATGCTGTCAATTCTACCAGTCAAACAACAAGGTCAATATGAAACCATTTTAATAACGTTACATTCATTTCAAGCAACTGTAGTAGCCTAAGCAATTTATTGAGCTGTTTAAAAGCTAGGCTTTCCACATCTTCATAGAGCGCTGAATCATATTCATCACTCAACATTTATATTTTGTTAGCCTACCTATCGCTAAAGTGATATTACATAACTATACAAATAAAGCAGAAATACCTCTCTTTAGGCAACTGAGAAATAGCCTAAAAAGTCTTATTGCTCATTGGACGGTTGATGTAGATAAGAGGAAGTATGCGGTAAAGGGTAAGTTTGAGATAGTGACTAAACTTCCTGTTCCTCTTTAAAATTTCAAAAAGATACAAGAGTTGCAATGGTACCATTTACTAGTAACAATGTCGTAACCAGTAATGAATACCGTAAGAATCGACGTAAAGAATACGTGGCTGTAGGGATGACTGACGCGCCTAAAAATATGTCATACATCTGGCATTCTAAGATAATATTGAGAAATAGTTTGGGCCTTCACTAGTTACTTTTGACAGCAAGAGCCCCGCCGTGTGGTCAGGCTGTCGAGTCACGTAGTTTCATTTCCCTGCGTCAGGGCTCTCAACAGAACTGGGGGCGTGCCCAGCTCAATTTATCAATGTAGTGTCTGTTAGTCCAGGATCTAGGGAGACAGCGTGGGTTGTGGAACAGTGAATTTGTTGCGAAATGTGCCCTGTGTAAATCTCAACCCAGCGTGTAAAAGCAACCCTTTGTAAAAACATCTGTTGTCTTCCTCAAGTTATACCACCAAATAAAATTCTCATAGTTAGAATGCTGTACCTGGTCCTTCATCAGCTAATGTTTAGCAGCCTTGCAGTGCGTCTTTTGTATTATCTCTCTTTTGAAGGTTTCAGTATGTCTTTGACTCTTTTTTTGTATAGTTTTGGGGGCTTCCTCTCTGTCAGTCATTCATGTGGTTTAGCTGTACTGAGAGAGCGGGCAATGCTTTTGAATCTGTGAATAACGCGGTGATTTCCAAGCCCCGACCAGCATGACCTAAATCAAAGAGCACGTTTGACCTTGCCAAAGTACAGGCAGTCAATCATTTTGCTAGAGACAAATAGCAGACAGACAGGGTACAGTAACACCACTTGTATGTATTTTAACCACTAAATAGAAATGGGAAAACAAAACAAACAAAAAACTTCCCTTTGCATTAGCAAACCAAAGCACACAAGCATGTTTCCCCCTTTGTAAACTCAATCCATTCCCCTGACTGTAGCCTAAATGGCAAATGGTGATTCAGAGGAATGATAGTGCACAGGTGATTGTTCTTAGTGTGAATCTGTTTAGAGATTCTTCAGCAGACATTACTCCCACGCTTACTGGGAGTTTCGCATGGGTAACCATTCCATCTAAATACTGCTCACACATGCTCTCTCTTACGACTCACACAACTTGGGTTTCCAGTAAAAACCTGCCACTGAGGGCCTCGGTAACGGAAGTGGTGGCAGTGAAACTTATTCATAAAATCACATTTTGAAAATGGTAGGATTCATACAGTAGGCTATGTTACTCGTTTTGTTTTGTGGGTGTCAGAGAGCAATAAAATAATGCTAGCACAGCATTTGTCCAGTAGGTTGTTGCGACCATGAGGTTACATAACAGAAGCACATTTTGAGGAAGCAAGCAGCATAGTTATTTTAAAAATGTTGCATGCTCTGTTCCAGTGGCCATGTATGTCTGTGGAAAGCATGCACATGGGGATTACTGTTAGATGTGTTATATCCAGAAGCATGGTATGGAGTCAACCTTTGATATAGCTGTCTGAACAAATATAGGATTAAGATGGTATAGGCTATTACATGTATACATCAACATGTCAATCATTATTTCACAACACCTACAATATACATTATCATCAGCACAGTTGTGGTGTTTACCACACTGACTATATCCCACATAAAACACACTTGGGAAAAGCAAGAACTGTGTGAATGGGTGAACTTTCATCATGTGTGACACTTTCATTTTTCATATAGGGCATGAGCCTATCTTCTATGTGTCAATGGCCTTGGTAATGAGCTTATTATTGTAAGCCATGCCTATCTGGCAATCTTATTGTCTTTTTGTGCTTCCCAAGTGGTGTTTCCTGGCCTGTGTATATTTGGCAGGGTGCAAATATATTAAATATATTATTGGGCGTCAACCCAAGACACTTCACTTTCCCTGGTCCCTTGTTTCATAGTGTTGGACTCTAGCTCCACCTAGTGGCCACAGAGCAGCAGCATCATCCAAATGTGGCTGGTAGATTTCAGACACAAAATAATGACTTATTATTGAGTGGCTGGCGAATTTGATAATTTATCTCTCAGTGGCTGGTATATGTTTGCATTTACAAAAGTAATATCCCATGCATTAGTCAGTAGATTGAGTGCCTTTTATCAGTGTTCTTTTAGATTTACATGTTTCTTCAGAATTTCTTTTCAGACCGAATCACATTTCAGTTTGTATGGCATTCTATAACTATAGAACCTTTGGAATGAAAGAAATATCACAAACACTAAATCTCCATTTGCAATGGACAGCAAAGATAACTGGGCTCCTCTGAGAGTGCAGTAGGCCTAACAAAGCACTAGGTGGTGCTGTAGACATTGCATCTGTGCTGATGAACTACTAGAGGTTGTTTAGCAAGTTAACACTTTTGTGTATTCAGCATATTTGTTATTTTGGCATTTGAAATTTCAAACAGTGTATTGCATGGGCGGATTATGAACTTTCGGGCCCCTGGGCCCAGATGTATTAAGGGCCCCCCACTTATTGTTGTATATGTGGGAGGGGGGGTTTGGGGGTCCTCCCCCAGACATCTTTTAATTTGTTTCATGTGATTTCCTGTATTCTGGTGCATTTTGTGGATGGCCAATACTAAATTCAATCAGATTCATAGCCTACATCCTGATTTGTTGATATTGAGGCAATAATTCCATGCAAAGGCTTGGGCTTCAGGGCCCCCTGATCTCTTGGGCCCCTGGGCCTGTGCCCGATAGGCCCGTGCAGTAATCCATCCCTGGTGTATTGTGATTCCACTAGCATTAATAATACAGTATTTTTGATGAGAGTTCTGCTTGACTCTTTTGATTTGTAGCACTGGCTATCATAATGCAGTGACACATAAGAGACCTTAAAACACATTTAGTATGATCACAGCTGCACTGTGCCGTAGCGTGGGACAGTAATCCAACACATTAAAATGGTTAGTGAGAAGTAAGTCACGCCAAAACAGCTGAGGTGAGGATAGGCCAAGAATGTTTTGTATTATTCCCTTTGGCAACTCATTTAACTAATACCTACATTTGGAGAAACAAACGTCATGGTTCTGAATCAAGCATTGGTATTTAAAACATCAATTTTATAATAGCCCATTGAAAGTGAAACAAACTATTCATGTCGTAAATGATGAAACTACCTTATCAACCACACACAGGCATTATTTTCAGGTGGTAACAGTTCTGATGATGTTTTCAAGTCTCTGCAGAGATGTAATGTCATACCACGAAATGGTTTCATTTTATTGTAAAATGAATCATACTTTATTTAACAAAATCAGTCACAGACTAAATATACTACACCAGTGTTTCCCATACATTGACTTATTTGTGGCGGCCCACCACAATATCAAAATTGACCACCACACCATGATTTTCCAGGTTGTACTACATTGTGCTTAAATCTGGTTAGCATCATAACCACGCTGCGCTAATTTGTTAAAAACTTTTGCATTCAAGTTAATTCTGCAAACCTACCACCACAAATAGAATTCAATTCTGTGGGAAACACTGTACACACCTCTCTGTTAATGAGGTAATAAGGCAGTTCTTCAGACCAGGATGTTTACATGTAGAACATGCTTTTCAAAATGACTATGATCACAGAATGCTGATACTATCAACAGCCTAGTATTTTTGCCCACAAAATGTTTACGCAGAAATAATGACTTGTCATCAAGGATTAACACTGGTTATTCGTTTTCAAATAAGATATACAATCAAAACTAAATATATGTAAATATGCAATATCTTAGTCACTTATCTTTATTATGTGCAAATTCTAATAGACTATAGTCATAACACTTGGAACACAGAAGTATCAGTATTGTGATGGTCTTATGTTTGTTCCCCTCAAAGCTGTTCCTGTCAAGTTTTTATTATCCCCAGTTTAATAGGATTTTATTGTATATATACAGTATTTGTATTTGCCCAGATACAGAAGACAGTCTACCAGTTTAACTGATATTTCTACATTCTACAGCTACACAGTATGGTGGTTAACTCTTTTTAAATTTTCTTTTTTCTGCTCCCCCAGTAGTCTTTTCCTGGCCTTGTGCTACAGTAACTACACTTAGCACTGAGTAGACGAAATTGAAATGCCTTTGCATTAACAACCCTTTAACTCTGACAAGGGTCATAGCACTTAATTAAACTAAACCTGCTTTGTCACCACCACCCCCCCCCCCCCCCCCCCCCAATAACAACAGTGACGTGGTGCGATGTAAAGTGTTGACACTTGTGTGAGCCATACTCATTCCTACGAGACTGGGTAGAGGGCCAGGTGTCACATGTATGGGTCCCAGTAAAGAGATATTGATCCCCTGTTTAGTGAAGAAGAATCGGTGGTGGTGACCTTATTGTCTCAGGATGATTTGATCAGGGGCTGTGGGAGGCACGGACTCCTGTGGGCACTACTAGAGTTACTGTCCCTTGTGGTTTGTCAAAGGCAGGCTATTGATTGGTGGTCCCGTGTATTGGATCTCTTAGCGGACAAATACCGGTGAGAACGCATTGATGGTTCGTTCTCACAGGATCAGCTTATGTGTGTGTGCGTGTGCGCTCACGCGTGTGCGTGTGCGTGTGTGTGTGTGTGTGTGTGTGTGTGTGTGTGGACGTGTGTGGTGTAAGTTCTTAGATTTAGTCATCAAACAATGACAGCATAACAGAACAGACACTATTTGACCAAGCACTTTGCAGAGAATAGTAAACCATGTCAGAGGCACTGTATCTGGCATGCTGCCCTAGTCAAACTGATACAGCGCCTTTCTTTCACATCCCTCTGTCTGCTTACAGCACTTCAAAGTCTGTCCATCACTTTTACACCTTACATTTCTAACCATGATTTATTCGTTAAAAACACTTTATGATTTTTTTCAACTTATGCTGAAAACAACACCAGAAATTTTAGGTTGTTATATCGATAGCTAAAGTACTTGCCTTTATGGCTTATTTCACTTTTTTATGATCGATAGATCATGAACCACTGGACCAATCTCAATTAACATTTTATAAAGTGGGTCAAACTACCTCACATTTAAGAGGAAAAAAGAGCAGATAGGAAATAGACCGTCAATAGACAATTGAATTTCAAACCCCAACCTTATGATGGTGAAATTATACTCTCCTGAAAAGGAAATAATTAATTTCTAAAACAATCCATAAAAAATAATATATACCAACCTTAGCATTGCCACTTACCTGATGCTTGCCCAACTTGATTTTTCTTGTCTGTTGCAGGTCTAAGTTTAGCTATATTGTTTATTATTATTATTATTATTATTATTATTATTATTATTATTATTATTTATTGTTTTATACGTAGGGACCTGTAAGAATAACATTATCTGTAATAATACCTTTCTTCTTTCCACTTAAAATAAAATGTTTCTGTCAAGGAACAGATTTGCCTCAGGGTACAAGTTATTCTTAGGGTACCATGAGTTATGTTCTGTCCAGGAGAGTGGCATTGTATTGTTAGCCCCACTGAACTTTTGTGAGAAGCCGTGTTTGGTGGGCAGCTTCTGCTTCACAAAAAGCTTTATACACACAGCTTTAGGCCTTTTGTGGAAAAATCCTTTTTTTTTTATTAAGGATGAACTAATATAGTAGCCTATTATCAGTATTGCCCAATATTTGCATTGATGACTGTGGCAAATAATATGATGTTTACTGGTGACTGTGGCAGTTTATCTGTTATGCCACATCAATTCTCTACTTCCTAAATGTTGTGTTATGCGTGGGCTGGCTCATTCTGATATAGTGCTATGAAGGGCTGAAAGACTTGATAATGGCTCTGTTATTTTTTTATAATGAAGATTTGTTTATTTCCCTGACACTAACGGGTGTAATTACAAAAATGAAATAAACAATCAAATCTGTTAGTTTGATAAGGGCAGACTACAACACAAATTTTATTCACTTGAATTTCTATCAGAATCAACAGCCTAAATGCCACCGGGTCCTAATGTAGATTATAAAACCTTACTGAACTACACAGGCCATGTGGCTTCTTACAGGAAATTACTCACATGCTTTTTATTATTCAACTTTCATTACTCAGAATTTTAAAAAGTTATTTCTGTCCAATTTCTGCACAAATATATTACTTTACAAATACCAGATTCATAGTCATTGCTCCAGTGTCACCCAGAAAAACAAACATGGTCATTAAGTTGAAATGTTACTTCCTGGCCATGCATTTATTTCTTTTCAATCTTTTTTTTTGTCATCGGCTTAGGTTTTTAAGTGATAAATGAGCGTGTGTGCGTGTGTGTGCGTGTGCGTGTGCGTGTGCGTGTGCGTGTGTGTGTGTGTGTGTGTGTGTGTGTGTGTGTGTGTGTGAACAGCTGTGGTGACCTCTTTTATGCTGTAGCTCTAAACAGTTTCATTTTGACTGTCAAGAGCAGACGTGTCTTCCGGTCACCATCCGGTACCTAACACAAACACCCCGGGTTCACCATGTGTGTGGACCTTTCGTGCACATTCTGCAAAGTTCTTTTGATTTATCGGCTGTATCTCGAGCACTCTACAGCTCTAAGCTGGCTCTCAGCCTGAGTCACGGCATTAATGAGCTTCCTCCATTCCACCGAGACAGACTGAAATAGATGGTGGTTGCTGGGGCATGGAGGAGCTGGAGAGTCTTGCCTCACCAGAACTTGGGGGTCGTGTGAGTGTGTGTGTGTGTGTGTGTGTGTGTGGACCAGCTACCTTGTTGAGAGGACAAAGGCGCCTTTTATCCATTTCTTTCTCCTGAGCCATGACTCAGCTCTTTCTGCTGCTGTGACTCACGTCTCCAGGCAGATCTGTCTGTGCTGGGGGTCCGGCGGAAGATGCTGTGGCGGAGGAGGATGGAATACCATCTGCAGGACCGGACAGGAAGTTTTCAGACCCGTGGCCAAGGCGTGGGAACCTCCGAGCTGGAATGGTCATGTGATAGTGACTCATTTCCTTCCCCCCCCCCACCATCCCTTTTATACACCCCCCCCCCCCCCCCCCCAAACACACACACACACACACACACATAGATACACACATTTCTTGTCTATGGGCTCTGGTCTCTATTATGGACATTAAAAAAAGTATGTCTTCTGCCTCATAGGAAGACATCTGTAAGAACTTAACACTTTCCCAAAGCATTTAAGGGGATCTCTGACATCCTGTTGATGTTGTGTTATCTTTGACATTATGTTCAGTTCTATATCTGTAGTATTTCATCTACAATATCAGTATTACAGTATCACCCGATTTTAAAGCAGTAATTGACTTACGAAAGAGCAAAGCACATTCAAGCTGTTATCTTCACCATCCAGAATTTGAAAATGAGGAAGTTAGGTTATAAGAGGATTCCAGATGCTAAACATGGTTGTCATGGTAATTCTGGGTGGCAGATGTGTTCTTTGGCTGATCAGAAGGGTTGGTAGTACCCAATCCTGCGGAAGCAGTCTTGAGCCCATAGCCAAAACAGTAGTCATCACAAAAATTGGAATGTTTTCCCTATTTTTTTTAATAGACAGGTCAACATGGATAACTTTTTTTGACTTCTGCAATATGCACAAGCATATTGTGAACAGACTATAAATTCATCAGAGGAGTAAAACCCCATGCCTACACTGTACACTACAGTCTACACAGGCATAAATGGAGAACAGAGACACGTGTCTCATTTGAAGCTTATAGGGAGCTTTATCATGTCAGACTGTGACATAGGGCTGCAACGATTAATTGATTAATTGATCCAATGAAAATACAAATTTTCTGATTGTAGCTTCTTAAACTTTAATAGCCAAGCTATACTCCTCTATGAAAGTCAAGTCAAGTCAAGTTTATTTATATAGCGCATTTCATACACAGAGGTCATTCAATGTGCTTTACATAAACAAAAACCAAACAATAATAACAAATAAAAGCATAGAAGGACAATAAAGTCAAAGAAAAGTTCAAAAGGTAAAGATCATAATAAAAAAAAAACATAAAACACACAAGGTAAAATCATTTAAATATAAAGAATAATTAGTAAGCAAAAAAAAAAAAAAAAAACAAAGGCAAAAGTAATAAAAGACAAGGCAAGTCTTTGGTTGTGAACAAAACAAGGCATTTGGAGACATAATCTTGAGCTTTGGGAAACAATGATCAACATTTTACCACTATTTTCTGGCACTTTATCAATCAAACAACTAATTGATTAATCAAGGAAATAATCAACAGATTAATCAACTGAAAATAATCGGTAGTTACAGCCCTACTGTGACATTTAGTCTCTGATCCAAATACCCGAGAGCCTATTATCTTGTGAAATGTTATCATGATAGCTATCAGCATGTAAAGCTCTATCAGCCTTTAAGGAAGTGGACACTCAAAAATGAAACATGACATTTCTGTGAGAGTGTGCCTATTACTGAAACTGTATAGTATTAGTATGCCAACCATTGCCACCCCTGTCCATATGTAAAACTTAAACTGGTAATGTTTTCTATCAGAGTTCTCATCAATACAGTAGGTTCCCATCAATAAGTCAAGCTTGTAGGGTTCAGTACTCATGTGTCTGTCTTACAGGTTTTGTGCATTTACGTTCACCCAGAATGACCCGAGTTTTGTTATGTGATATGTGTCTGAAAATGAAACAGATTAGATAGGGATCATTATGTGTAGAAATTCTCTGAGGGCAAGGCAAACGAGAGAGAGGTGGGAGGTGAAACTACCTTGCTATGACTAATTACCCGCAGGACCTGCCTCTGTCACTCTTCAGAAAGTGCTCTTTTGCCTCAGCATCTCCTGGAGCGTTTGAACTGAACACACTAGCATACAGTACACACAATACCGTATGACATATGACACGTTCATCTACGTTCATCTTGTCAGACATGTAGGCACTGTACCACTCGCAAGGTTTATTTTTGTTTAATACATATGTACAGTAGATGTTAGAAAGTAAAGTACATACAGAATTCATGTTTTGCAGAGTGCCATGATGAGAGAGGTTATTAGTGTAATGACAGCTCTATTTTCATTAGACCTACTTGAAACAGTTTAAATGTTGTTGAGCATTGCCTCCCGGCCCTCCTCCCTCTGTCTGAAATAGAAGCAGTAGGCTACATGCTTGAGACCTTGTTGAAGCATGTTTACCCTGATAAGCCGATGTTAAGCAGCTGTCACTGGATGCTTATCACAGCGCTGGAAGCTGTTGTGTTGAAAGTTCCACTGAGGGTTTTCTGCTGAGTTGGGTGCGCGTTGAAACGGCGCCGCTGTCACCACCTCTTTAAAACACACAGATGTGGGTAGACTGTAGCAAAGCTCTCCTAATCCTACTGCAGTTTGAGTGGCAGCCTCCAAGACCAAGTCCTCATCCTCTTCACAGCCACTGAAGGTATGTGACAGGGGTCTGGCTGTACTGGTTTGAACGAGAGCTTGTGTTGTTTAGTTGTGGGGGCTGTAGTTTGAGTGTAAAACTTAAGTAAAAGTAAAGAGTTGGGGCATAGACTGACTTCAGCTCTGGTATAGAAGAGAGATCCTCACAAACATTTAGTGTTGAATGTTTGTGATTGTCCATACTGTGAACACACAACCAGTTGTGACAGAAAAAACTTTGTACATACCACACAGCATTCACCAACTCTTGGTCAGTCTGCGCATCTTTGATTTATAAGCTGTCATGTAAATACTGTTACTGTGCCACATGAAGTGAGTGTGGAGTTAAAAAATAACAGTTTAATTACTCACCGATGGATGGTAGTGATTGTCTCAGGCCAGTGTCCCCCTCCCATGTTTTTACACAAACAGACCTCCCAAGGAGGAGTGTGGGAACTTGACCATTCATCTGTGAAGTTATGAGAGGCATGTGGGAAGAGGAAGTGGTGATTAAGTGAGTCAGCGCATCACAAGCCGTTCCGTTCCAATAGCCTTTGGTACTGTTTAGCTCTCTGACTCATCTTGGATCCTTGTGTTCTTCCAAAGGTTGGGTCTTGTGTATGTGTGTGTTTGTAGGACATTTATCAACATGCGGGGGTGGTCAGTTTGTGCTGTTTGACTTCAGTGGTCTTAAAAAGAAGGACCATTTTTGTTTTTGCTGTATTCTAGGTTGTGAGGCGAATTGAGAGTCGTCGGTAAGTTCATGCGGAATTGCTCTTCTTAAGTCCTTGTCTTCAGGTTGTGTTCTGTGGAGATTTGGCTCACAGACTGCTCTGATATAACTTTTGAGAATGTTAAGGAGTTATGTTAGTAACAGCATTGATGAAAGCAGTTGCTATGTTTGACCTCTGTCATCATAGACATAAACATGAACAGATGTATAGATTCATGCTGTGGACAATAGTTATGTTGACAATTTGTACTTTTGTTGCCTTCACTTTCTGGAGTATTTCGGTCAGTGATGATTAACACAGATCTCGCATTTTGAAATCACTCTGAATATTTTCACACTTCGAATCAAAGAGGTAGATTTTGCCTTACATCATAAACTAAAGCTTTAGACAGTCTTTTGACAGACCTGGTGACCACTGAACAAAAAGCACGATTTGAGGACTTGACTTGTCTGCAGCAAGTTAGATATAGCAGCAGTATTACTGTCGGCACGATGAACATGGGGAACTTACACATTACTCATGACTTACAAATGTAAATGTAAACGTACTCTTAACTCACAAGTACATGTGCAATGTGTAAATGTACAATTTTAGGTTTGAACGATTGTGTTATGGATACGTTCAGTATATAAATATTTAGTTTCACTGCCGCAGTGCATGATATACACATGAATACCAACAGTGCAGGGTAAAGGCTGAGGTAGTCACTAGAAAGCTATTGTGTGATTGATCTTTGTTAGAACTGGTGCGTTTCCCATGAAAAGAGCATATAGACCAGTTCCAAAGGACTGTGGGAAAATAAATTGACAGTCCCCTCCTCCTTCTTCAGTTTAGATGACCAAATGGGGGCACAGAGTCACTGACAGAAAACTGACCTTGAGTTAGAATTTACAGTGATCATTTTTTACACAGGTCTTTCTCTAGCTTTGGAGAAAGTAGCTGTTTATCTGTTATGCCTACAACCTATAAAATAAGATATGAAAATATGACATATATATATAGAAGAAAGGACATGTTTCTCGTGGATTTGTGAAGAAGTTACCACATTTATGCTAAGTGAGGCAAAGCAAGCTTAGAATTGCTGGAGATTTATGACTGTGAGAAATGTTCTGGATTGGGGAGATGCAGATTAATATAAGATTAGATGGAATGCAGGGATTACTTGGTACAAGAAGCATCCACACACACAGCTAAGGAGATACTGCTACAACTGGATGAGGAGGCTATTGTTTCCAATTAGTTAAGTGCCCAGAGGGCATCAATTTCCAGAGGCAGTGAAAAGCCAGTAGGGCTCCTGTCTGCCTGCCTGCCTGCCATGATTTCTGTCAAGTCGTGTGCAGTGGGTACGTATTACCATCAACGAGTTGTTTGGTCATGGAGAGACAGACAGAGTACCCCACGCTGGTCTCCACCTTACCCTTTTACTGTAAGTGACTACCTTCTCCAAAACCGCTGGCAGCTCTGCTATTGTGAGCACACTGCACAGGCGGCTGTTCTGTAGCAAAGCAGCGTGGGATGCGTGGGCTGCCATGTCAGAGATGACTAAGCATTCTGCTGCAGAAAAAAAACCAAATATGCTGCCTTGCCTGCATTAGATCTGATCATGAGACAGACATGTTGTATTGCTTGCTGTTTGAGTCAGAAGGAACTATTGCAGTATTGGGTTTAGTATCAGCATTGCTTGGTTATTCATTATTTAGAGAATAGTGTATTTGAGGTAGCAAAAATGTGTAGAAATGTTCCTTGCAGGGACATGGACATTTCAGCATGTTGATTAGAATCTAAATGATAGAAGTGGACGAACAGTCCGAAAGTCAAAGGCGAAGGTAAGAAGCATCAGAGGTCATAATGGAATTGAATGTGACCCTGTAATGATAATTAATGACACTCTAAGACTGTAATCACAAATGGATAAATAATGACAATTAAGCTTACATATTTCTTTGTTGAATGTAATATTTCACCAAATATAGTTAGTTCAAATGTAGCATTAATTTGTAGTAATGTAGTTTAATTGTAATGTAATAATTTGATTATTGATTAGGTTAGTAGGCTACATTAATGACCTGACAATGTGTACCCATATCTAAAGTAGTGTGCTTTGACAATTACAATATGAAAATATGTAGCCTAAGATTTTGTGTAGACAGCGGAGTGTTAAATATACAGGTGATAAGAAATAAAACAATAAAGTCCTATGAAAAGTAGTTTAACACTACAAATTAGTTAATTAAAATACATTGGAAATAAATAGCTTCCTTGCAAGTTCATTTCTAAGATCTGACTAATTGTAACCTTTTGAGCAACGACTTTCCTGATTCAGGGGTGGGGGTGGAGGCATGACAAGTCAAAATGATCTCAGACTTGCAATTTAAAAATGTTAAACTTAATGTCATAGGTTGAAGATGACTCCTAATCACGGTTTTAATCTACTATAAAATGTTTCTAAACTGCGTGTTTGATCGTGATAGGTTTCAGTTGTCTTAACAGTCATTTAGAACCTGCACGATTATTTTTGTTCTTACTCCAAGGTATGGCTACTCGTTTGGCGTAGTAAGACTCAGCATTTTTTCCGTGGAGATTGAAGACATCTCTTGCGATTAGAACAAAAGACGTGACGTTCTGGCGGATCGGCGGATTATTGAAAAGCCTATAGTTTGGGAAACCGTTTGATTGCTTGAATCACACTTATCCTATCGCCCATATAAGCCACAAGATACTGATTACCCCATAACCTACATAAGCTACAGGTTTTGTTTATTTTTGAGATGCGCTTCTAGAGCAGTCAAAAAGTCGATGTGTTGAAATCAGTCCTGTGATCTGCTATCAATAGGGAATTGGTGAGGGTATTAACAGGAATGCATTTTTTTGCATTCTGAAGGGTCTCAGTAACTGGAACTGAAGTTTGCTGGAGCCTGCTACGTTTTACCGAAACTAGCCCGTCATAGGCCCGTGCCACATCTTCAAAAACAATTCTGTAGTGAACAAAGAGCTCTCAATATGAATATGTTGTGGTTGGCCATTTAATGTCAGGTTTCAGTTACTTTAAGGAAAACATGTCGACTGAGAAATGGCATATTGTGTGCAATGAAACATAAAACACACATCAAGCAAAACCCACTCAAGCACACACAACTACAGGTTTGCTGTAGCCTACAGTTGTTTATCCCATGGTCGACCTGAAATCAATAGCCTGATTGCTTTTAAAGAAGTATCCTAAATTGTTGTTTTGTAATAAAATTAGGCTACCATTAATTGGCTTGTTCGAGAAGGTTATGTGACCAGAAGGGAGGCGTTGTAAACAAATGTCAGCGGCATCTCAACATTTACACGTTTTAAGTGTTGCCTAACAAACAAGGTAGGCATTTGGACACAAGGGGGCAGTACAGGTCTGTGTATTGGGTAACCTGGCTTTGGGGCATTGTTTTGAGAAGGGCTGTTGTGGATTTATGGGACATTTTCCTGAGCGCACGGCGTCTTAAGTCATGATCTCGTAATAAAATGAAATAGGTTAAATGTGTTATCAAATGTATGTTTTCAAATAATCTCGTTCGGACTAAATTTTCAGGTCCTGAGTTTTTGCCTAGCCCTTACCTTATCTGATGGATGGAAATGTGTTGTGAGTTTTAAAATGTTGCCGTTGAAGGGTGAAAAACTTAGACTTAGTTAGATTTCTGTGAAAGCATATTTACATTAAAGAGCAGATGCATTTAATTATCTCATATTAAAGCGGCTTTTCCCTGCACGCCTTTAACAACATAGGTTATGCCAGACGGCTACATGTATTTTAAGACTAGCTTTTTCACGATGAGTCAGAAGTGACTACAAACAAGCCACAAAGTGATAATTTAGATTAAATGTAAATCTAAATGTAAATTATTGTTGTACTTGGCAAAACATTTGGGTAGGCCCACATATCATGAATTATTTTTAAACAACCAAAATCCTATTCATGTTTTTAGGCCTTAGTATTTTCAAGTTCCTATAGGATAATATTTAAGACTGCTTTGATTGCCTTCTATGGATGGTCTTTATAAAACACTTCAAATATCAGCTGGAAATTTCACCTGGCCTTTTTAAGAGCACAACACAGTAACTGACACTTTTCTTGCTGTTTTCTGTAGGCTAGCCTATATTTGTCCACAGCGAGCTAATTTTCCTTTGTCTCGACGACCTCCTGCTTGGTATGTAAAATGAATATCCTGCTGGTCAAAGCTATCTAGCCTATTTTACAATTTAATATCTGAAATGACCAACCTCAATTATATTTCTATTTAGAAACTGAAGAACGGCTATGTGCTGCTCACACCTAAAGGCACAAATACATAATTTCTTTTGTAATAAGTTCTAAGTGGATTGTGAAATTTTGTTTGTTTTTGACAACCATCTTATAATAACTTTTGTATCGTCTTAGATCGGTGAACTGATAGTCACTTCACATTAGAAGACCGCGTTTGTAGCCTAAAATATTTGGTCCATGCAGAGGCTTGTGATTCAAAGTTTCCTTGTTTTGTAGCCTATTGTCAATAATCTTTACAGTAACGGTAAGCCAATTTAATCAACTGCCTAGTGTAGGCTAATGCTATTTCTTAATAAGGCTTTTTGAACAAACAATCAACTAAATGTCACTGGGTACTTGTGGGGCTTCCGTCGTGATAAGGACGCGATAAGGAGGGACCGTCAGTGACATTTGTGGCTTTAGGAGAGCGTCGTGTTTTCACGGTATGGTGGTGTCAGCAGTGTTTGTCATCGCCGCACAACTTTCATATCCATGCAAATTAGAAATAACACAGACTAGGTTTGAACAAACACAACATAATACCCTTGCAATTGTGTGGGGCAAAGCTCCAACATTTAGAAGCATATCATATTTGTCTAATAATTGATTTCTGGCAGTAAAATTAATGAGTGAGCAACAATTGAAGTAGCCTACTGAGAGGGCAATTAAAATGAAGATGTTCCAAATCAGGGTCAGCCTAACATAATAATTTAATAATACTACTTTAAGTTGAACATGTACAATTTGGAGCATATAAAACCTGCACCACACAACACAAACACATCACTGCATTGTTATAATTTATAATTTACATTTTGTTTGTGGAACTCAATATATTTCTTATTGACCACAAAATTACAGACTCTGCACCACAGAACAAATTTTGGAGACATAAAAACATGTTGTACACACCATTTCCTGTTTACTGTTGGTATTTGTATAGCACCTGTGGCTACATGACTATTAGAGCAAGTCTTTCCTCTGTCAGATATTGTGTTATTAAAGGCAATTTAGCAAAGCTGTATTCTTCTTTCAGAAATTCTGCCACTCATACTCGTAAATGTTTTTGTTTTGGCTAATATAGGTACCGCAATAGCGCAAGCTTTTCTCTCTTCCAGCTATTTTCAGTTTCTGTGGTTGAGTCTTATGAATCATATACTCTTGTTTTACTAAGAAGTAAGGTGCAGGTTACAGTGATGCGGAATGGCTGGTCGTGGTTCATGAAATTTGAGAATGTAACTTTAAGAACAGATATTTGGACCCAAGATTACAGCGAGGTTAAATTAATCACCAGTGAGTCATAAACTGTGGAAATTACTCTAGATGATCGGGTCGATCCATTAGATATTTTTTTCCCATTCAAACACTCACACTCTCACATACACACCACGCACACACACACACACACACACACCTTCCCTTGTGTGGTTATGGCACACAACAAAAAAAGAAAAGGAGAAAGAAGTTGTCATTTTAGTCAGTGGAAAGATTGACGAGATGGTGTTGGGGCTTTAAAGCTGTTAGCACGTCTGTGTCATTAGCACGTCTGTGTCATTAGTGTTTGATACTCATCCTAAGGTGCAGGCTTCTTGCTCTCCTCTCTGATCCTACCTGATGCCTACGACTGTCTCAGGCTACAGCATTAATGGTAAATAAATGTATTAACATGCTTCTGTTAAATTTTCTCTCTTGATAGCTATGGATTGTATCTCTTATCACTGAGGCAGAATTGTTGTGGATAGCATAAAGTACATATTTATCTATCTTTTAAGTTTAAATATGCTTGCATAGGTAAAGTAGGACATATTTTTCAAATTAGAATTATATATAGAGCTATAGCTCAGCTGGGGAGGCCTGTGGAGATGTGTTTTCTCATGTAAAGTGAACTGACTGCGCAGAGATGTGTACGGAGATGCAAAGGGGAACTTTGGTGTGTAGGAGAGGGATCTGACAGTGACCTGAGACTGTATGGGTGTGTGTGTGTGTGTGTATCTGTGTGTTTGTGTGCCTGCACGTGTGCATGCACATGTGTCTGTTTTGCTTTTGTGTGTTTGTGTGTGGCTGTGTGTGTGTGTCTGTGTGTGTTCATGTGGTGGGGTGCATACAAGGAGAGCTGTACCTGCCAGCCCTGTTGTGACAGGCATCTTAGCTGCAAAGAAATTATTGTCAAAACAAGGCCAGTGCAGAGGCAGCATGAAGAGGAACTGACTTGAGCGATCCAGCTTGACGGTCGGGGACCCACAGAAGTGGCTGTGGGGAAAATGGCCTGCACTGATATGAGGAGAGAACCAGTTTATGAAGACAGACCATTGTTTACTACTTGTTTAGTCATTGTTTATCACCAAGGAGCTTATTTACCCTCATTTCTCTCAGCCACATGACTCTTGTCAAGTGCTTTATGACTGAACCATTTTAAACTGTTTTTTCTGACAGACACGCAGATTTACCATAATGACTGCTTTGTCATTAAAGATTCAGAGTACATTTGTTTATCAATGTATGGTAGGCACCTGAGCAGACAGTGGCATGCTTTTAGTAGCATTGCAACAATAGTATTGGTATGTGCACTTCATTTGACTCTTGATATATAACAGCTCTGTGATTTGTAATTCTGCACATATTATTCTATCATATTAGAAACATGAATTTTCAGACATACATATGTCTTATATCTAATCTGGTCTCATCTGCTAATTTTCACAATATGTGTGATGTGCTGTTCCATTATAATATAAAGTTCAGTTCCATGAATGTTTACATTTTGACAGCAAGGGGAAAACAAGAGAGTGACATAACCAGAGATGCGAGGCGATTACGCCTGTGAAACCTGAAGCTCTAAGAAACGCATTGAGATCGTTGAGTAAGCTGAGGCATACTGAAACTTTAGTGGACTTCCACAACAGAATTATTTGAAAGCGGCTCTGATGGTGTGATTGTTCGTTCTACTTTGAACAAGGACATCGTGCAAGGTAGAGACAGAATTGGGGTCTGTGGTGCAGAAACAAGCCCCATGAGATGGTGCCCTGTGTGGCCACACTGGGCTGCAGAGACCTCAGAGCACCAAGCCTCTGGCACGGCTGAAAATATCACTGTCCTACATTTTGTATGAATTCCTGGAAAACTCAACTCTTCTTTTTGGGGTTTTCTCATAGGAGTGTGCGCGTGCACACACACACACACACACACACACACACACACACACACACACACACACGCCGTCTTGAGGCCGGGTGGCTCTTCTTCCCAGCTCTTCCTCAACTCATCCACTGTGAAGTAGTGTTGTCACAAGTATACAATTATGACTTTGCTACAAAACCATGCCTAAGTATCTCTCTCAACACCAAAACTGAAACGATACCATGGAGACAGACTGGCGGACAGACAGATGGACGAGGCTGTGAGGGCTGATGTGGGACAGAGGCTGGCTGGCCTCCATGTCAAACCCAAAGGCTATATATCAAACCTATTAAGTGGTGAAGTCCATGGGCCTCATCCACATCACTCACTGCTGCCTTATTCAATTTACAGCCAGTGATGGTGCTCATAAATAAACACAAAACATAGCTGATAATACAGAGCCCAAATGGCTCCAACCCTTTCATTCTTTTCCTCCAAATGAACCTATTTCCTATTGTGTCACCCACACAATATAACCTCGAACAGTCCTTTTTTTAAGACAAAGATTTAAGTGTTGTCAACCTCAGCTTAGTTTGCTTTGACATGAGTGTAGTGCATACGGTACAGTACATGCACAGTCTGGTATATGCAGCGCTGCCGAGATGGGTTGTGTAAAGTATAAACTATGGAGAGAGAATCATGTCATGTTTAGCAGCTTGATACAGAACAACAGGAGCTCTCTGAGAACCTGATTAGTGGTGTGATATTTAGCAGGCGTCTGAATCCTTTCTGTGAGGGTGTGGGGACAGAGATGAGTTGTGATATGGGTTGGGGTGTGTGTGTGTGTGTGTGTGTGCTTATGTGTGTGGGCTGGTTTTGAATGCTCAGATGGCACCAGCCAAAAGCATAGGATGTTTAAATGTCATCTACAAACAGCAGATCCTCCACAAAATAATGCCTCTAACTGCCTCGGCCTAAATGTTGTGAGAAGAAACCACATAGTTTCTCAGTTTTGTTTCCTGTTGTAAATTGTATTTTTGTCTTTAAATTAATCCCACTTATGTCAGGAGAGAGAGATTGTCAACTGAGTTAACTTAGTCATATTAAGCTGGAACAACTGTATTGACAGTGAAACAAGCAAATCAGAGCAGAAACCATGCAGTTGTATGTACAGTATGCCTTGTATGCATTGTTAGTATGATATGAAATAATTAAAACATGAAAGTTCATTTGAATTCAACACTGTGAATTAGTCTGTGTTTGTTCGTGTGCTTCTTGTGCAGAAAAGCAAGCAGGTTATCAGCTTAGTGATGCAAGTTCAACTTAAAAACCTCGAAGTGGGCGGATGATTCTGCTGAAAAAACACCAGTTGTTTTCAACTGTCAAACCATAAACATGAAATTAGGACATGGTTCACAGAAATAAAAAACTGTGAACAATTCAGGACATACTGTGGAGTTATATTTTGGATCCATGCATACTTTCATTTCTGTTTTTATTTTGTTTCTTTGCATTTGTAGACCCAATTTGACCTTTCTTTTTATATATGAATGTGTGTGTGTGTGTGTGCATTTATGTGTGTGTGTGTGCATTTATGTGTGTGTGTGTGTGTCTGTGAGTGTGTGCACTGTATGAGTATGCTGGTATCAGCACTCCCACCTGTGGTTCTGAGTTCTGTGCATGGCTCTGCACACACACGGTGGGATGATTGCAGTCTTTTAACGGCTGAATGTCTTTCACACTCTAAACACACACACACACACATAGCAACAAATAACTACACAACAATGACCACTACTCAGAATGGTTTGTCTAGCTGGCTGTGGCTGTTTCGTTAATAATGTGGCATCTGTAGTTCGATTTCATTTGACATTTAGAAATGAAGTTGGTGTTAAAGAATTGTGGGTTGAGTCTGTTGCTTCAGTAAATGTGTTGAGTAGCTTTGTTCAAGACAAAATCTCAGACATTGAGTTTATCAGACCTTGTTTCATAAAATGCAGTCTTATATTTCTACGTTATCATATTGTTTATAACAAATTAGGAGAAGGAAGTTATACTTTTTGTTCGAGGTCAGACTGACTTCCCCCAGAACAGATTTTAGCAGCTACCGACACAAGACTGTTTTTATTTTTTATTTTGTTCGAATATCCTGCAAAAGTGGAAATAGTGTCTGTGCAGAAATGGACAAATTGTCTGGGTCAGACCTACCATATTCCGGCTCATAATACAACTCCACTATCCCTCTAAAGTGCTAAATTGAGCACAGAGAGGAGATAATCCGTTACAAAGACAAGAACTGTACTATTTGATACAAGCAAAAACGTGCTATTATTGTTAGTTAGTCACTAATGATTTTTGGGAGGCCGTGTGTCTTTTCTTGCTCTCTCTGTCTGTCTGTCTGTCTGTCTCTGTGTGTTTCAGAGAGCGTGAAAGTGTGGAGAGACTGACACTTGCTACCCACGACATTCAACTCTTGACTCAACCACGGGGACCCATCAAAGGCCCTTTGCATCTTCCCTTCTGTGTCGTATGACTAATTTTGATAAAGAAGATATGCTCTGTAAACCTCTTTTTTTCTGGGATGGTCTACGCATAAGCATTGTCATCTTTTCACTTTGAGCACTGCAACAGAGATAACATTCTCTGAACTTCGAAGTGACACAGACATGGTTTTCATCTCCTTAAAATTAGAGTGTATGGTGCTGGTTTAGGAAGAAAAATATCGGCATGATTTCTAAATGGTTTTAACACTGTCCACATATTTGATTGCAAGCAAAACAATTTATTTGAACTACATCCCACAGATTACTTTGGTAAAAATGCAACATATACTCAGTATTCCTTATATATATTCTTTGTGTTTTAAATGCAACACATACTCAGTATTCCTTATACATATACTCTGTGTTTTAAATGTCCTAAAAAAAAATATGATAATTACAAAATACTGTCCACATCGAAAAGTAGTTTGTAGTTGTTTTTATATAAATAAATCCTGAAGTCATTTTGAAACTGATGGCTGGGGTGATATCACAGAGACAGAGGGGAAATTTGCCTCTTGAAAACGTTCTTTCACAACCCACTCAAGTTTCGATAGGAAAAATCTTTAACCTTTTCAGCAACAACAAATGCCCATCAAAAAACAGTGCTCTTTTTTTTCAAGACATACATTTGTGTTGCGAGGTGTACTCTGGTGCAAAAACATCCTTGTGTATGTGAGAGAATCTCAAAGCTGTATATAGCTTCACTCCCTAACTGTGCATTACAAACAAATAAGACTTTGCTTTGCATAGTGTGTAATTTAGTTTATAGCTTATTTAAAATTAAATTACATGGGCATTGGTGCATCGGTATTAGTTGCAATAGTACAATGTGTGAAGTGATTCTGAGAGTTGTGTGGGATTGGTGACTGTTGATATGTCATATGACTGCGATGAAGAATAATGATTTGATCTCACAAAATGTATCGAGTGTAGGAGAGAGTGCCTCTGAGGCTTTGAGTGGCTGGATCAATACTGACTGTGTTTTTAAAAGGAGATTCTTTAGTTGTTTGGTCTAGCACATATTTTTAAGGCACCCCAAATTTGAAGGTGTTTCTCTCATTAGGTTTCAAATGTAATTATATGTTAAATCAGACCAGATGAAATTTAGCTTAAATTGATAATGAATCAGATTAATTTAATTGCAGTGCACTCTGTAAATAAATAAGGTCCATGTTGCTTAAGCCATAGTTCCTTATATAAATGAATCTCTGGAAGTTGATCTCTGGACTGCCTGTTACATATGGATGATGACAGAAAAATTTAATTGATCGAATGAAAATGTAATCTCAGATCCAGTCTAAGGTTTTGCAATTCAAATGAGAAAATCTTTACTCTTTACATATTAGCTTGTGGCCAATGGAACTCTGCTTTAAGGAAGACATTAATTGAAGATCACTCTGAACTAGGCCTGCTCTACAGGCTTTTCTGCTGTACTTAGGAATCATTTCCCAGAATTCTGACTTTAATCCTGCTATATAATCAGAACCCGAGTCTTCTTACACTGCATGTCCTATTAAGAGCCTTCAGTAGTATCTATCTTGGCAAAAAGTTAAGACTGTGAGTACACAGACACACACAGGTATTTAGGTCAAAAGTGTAGTGACATTTAGTAAAGTCTTGCTGATTATCTTTTTACCTCTTTCTTTAGGCAGCAGTGTACCGGCACATATTAGTCTCTCACTTCCTGTTTGAGCTGTTTTGTTTAACATTTGCCATGAGTAGCTATTTTTAAATCATGTTGTTTTCTCATGTTGTTTTCTCTGCTTTTCACCATATTTGCCTGCTGAATAAAACACAGACAATGACGTGCGTTTGAGCTTGTGTGTGTGTATGTGTTTGTGCGTTTGTGTGTGTGTGTGTGGAGGCCGAGGGTGGCCCATGAGGACATCACACCTCTTTTAACTGGGTCACTGAATGATGACTCGTTCATATTGTACACAAACTGTCATAGCAAAACTTTCACAGATAAGCCGTGACGATCATCTAAGTATAGGACTTTGTTTTGATTTTGACAGCTTCACTGAATTAGTATAATTCCAATATAACAGTGTCTTATTGCAGCACTAACATGAACTTGTCGCATTGTAATTAGTTACCCTTTTTGTGAGTCGCTTTGGTTAAAAGCGTCAGCTAAATGACTGAATGTTAATGTAGGCCTAAGTGTAAATTTCAGACTCCAAGCTGAAGACCCTGAGCGGCCTGTGCCTTCGCCTCTCTTTTGTGACCCTCTCTGTCTGCCTGAGAGCTGTCCAGACCCTAACCCTGTGTGGACATTAACGACAAAGTCCTTTTAGGCAAGTCCCTCCACTCGGCGGCTATACTGCAACGCTTTTTGGGCACTTATCGGACATCTATTTCAGGTAGAACTGTGAGTGCGCAATGCTTCTCGAATCACTACACACCAACCTGCTCCAGCTGCGACATCACAACACATGATTGCCATGATGTGTTCACACTTCAACTTTTGGCAGCGGAAGGGGCGGAATATGTGTAGACGACTGTCATGTTTGCGTTACGAACTAACCCCATACATTTCTATGGGAGATTCTTTGAGTGCCGAGTCTCCTCATTAGAAAGTCTCTGTTAACGGTATGGTCCGTGATTCTGGGAAAATGTTGCTACTATTTGAGCTCAACAGCTGGTCAGATGACACCTGTGTCCTCCAAGCCTCTGAGGCGTGGTGATTGGCTTGAATTATTTGTGTATGAATTTTATGGACTGTTTAAGGGCCTCCTCGACAGTGTGAGACCACTGTTATGAGTGAGGCCTATTGGCACAGTGATGATCTGGGGTGGGCTGTGTGAGTGAAGGTGGTCTGCTCAGGCTGGTCTTGTGGAGGTTTGAGGCGCTGACAGATATGACTTTTTGCTGTTAAAGGTTTGGTCCGCGATTCTGTATAGAGGTTGTTGCTATTGAAGTTCAACAGCCAATCAAATGACATGCCTCCCTTTTGCGCTCCCGAAGCAATGTGTTGATTTTCTGGAGTTGTTGATGGCTCAATCTGAGCCACTGTGACTGTTTTCCCTTTGACAGAACTGTACAAACGCCCACAGTGTTGTGGAGGGGACACACCCAGAGCAGATAGCTGGACAACCATCACAAGCAAATAGCTGAATTTGACAAAAAAGTGTATCTATTTTGGATCAAAGTCACTGACCGCACCTTTAAAGGCGTCTACAGACGGATTCCTTCGCGGGCTCCTCTGGCCAGTCAGCCAGCCGGCTAGCGTGGCCCACACGTCGTCCCCCTGCTCTGGGTGACGGATGTCTGGGGCTCTGCACCTCCCACCCCCCGAGGTCACAGCCCCCATCTCTCTCCGGCGCCGAGGCGTTCACTCATCCTCTCATCCTGCCCACCACACTGCGGTTCTCCGCCAAACGTAATGGGCCTCGCCTCAACACGCCTGACGTCCAAACGTAATGGGCCTCGCCTCAACACGCCTGACGTCCAAACATAATGGGCCTCGCCTCAGTCTCGGTGTGCCTGTCGTCTTTTCCCATTTCCAAATTGAAGCCCATCCATTTAGAGCAGGTGATTTATACACAGCTCTGTGGATAAAGTGCTGGGCCTTGTGCGGGTGTCACGCCTCCAATACATTATCAGAAGAGAAATGAGCGAGAGTGATGAACTTCATGGCTGTAAGGGGTACTTTATTTATACATGCAGTCTATGGCTACTCCACTCCTCTGGCAGTGTCTGGAAAAATAGCAGTTAGTCACCCACCACACCTAGCTTTCAAACCAGTTGTACCACCAGAGAGGGTAAATAACCAGTTGTGTGGTCATGATGTGTCGCCACTTTGGAATGACACTGTTTATTTTTTTGTTCTTTTTCTATTATCTACTCGTTCTGCCACGGACTCTCTCTTTGAGATACTTTAGCCACATTTCTCTGATATCGGAAGTATGGGATGCTTTGTTGTTAACAGTTTCAGATACAGTGACTTTGCTGACCTTTTCCGTTGAGCAATTTTCTTTTTTTTTTGTGGTTTTACTGCTTTGTGGGTTGACTGAAGAACATCCAGTACAACATCATAACTGTTAACTTGTGCAACTAGACGGCATGGAATGCCTTATTGCACAGGTTGTTAACGGTCAAAAACGTGCTTTGTTATTTTTCTCGTTCAAGCAATTTTTCTGGACTTTCACGACCTTGTGGGTTTTCTGCACAACTCTCAACTGTAAATTATTGTGTAAATGTTGCCCTTTTCAATGATACATTTCCACCCTATTTTATGAGCATTTGTTTTCATAGAGCAATATATACACTTCTCATTAGTCATCATATTGTCTATCAGTAGTTTATCTGCCCTTATGGGCCACTACAAACCTCAATGCTTTAATTTATTTTAAATGTGTATTTAATTAAGTGTTATTTTTAGAGAGGATATTAAGTACAGATTTAGCTTTTTTAAACAACATAACAACTGATTCCCCCCCAACCCCCCATGCAGTGAAAATGGACCACTTAATTAGTTAACAAAAACACTCAAATAACACCATAAACCATCTATTTTAAGGGCTAATCATAGGGATAATTAAAGGGTTAATTACCACATTAAGCAGTTTCAGAAGCTATTAAGTGTGTGAGTCTAAATAATAGATCACTTAATGCACAGAAAGCTGTGTCCTGTATTTTTATATATTATATTATTACATTGTTGTTTTTCATAGTGGACACAGCTATCATGTCAAAAAGCACCATGGTGTTGCTGATGATGGTAATGTGTAAGACCACTGTGTTGTTTAAACACTACTGAGAAGTAGCTCTAGTTTTCCTGTTGACACTGTCAACGGGCATAACAGAGAGAGGGTTTTGGGGAAGTCTACATTTTCCACCACTACTGTATATTACACATGTCTTGTACTGATCTTTTGACAAGGGTTGCACTGTGTTGCAGTTAGCTGACCATGAGAGCTTCAGTGGTGACACACACCAGATGAGGGCCCTGTCCGGTCAATCCCTTCGTCCTCTCTCTTGCGAGGCTCTATAAATAATTCATTACACTTTTCCTGTGGCCGGAGAACGTATCCGTGACGGATTAATTAATGGCCACGTTGTGAGTGATGCCTTTCTGTTGTCTTTCTACATGTTTGTTTTTAAAAGGATTTTTTTTTTTTTTTAAAAGAAGAAAAAAAGCTGCGAGCCCTTGTTTTTAAGTCCTGATTAATGATGGGAATTAGGGGGGGGTCAGAGCCATGGCTGTCGTCTCTTTCTCTCTTGCTCGAAACTGACGATGAGACGAGGAACGGCACAGCAACGCTGCAGAGTCGGCCTTTTCTCAGGTGTCTCTCAGGGGCCCCACTTAATCATCATGTCATGGCAGGACGTCCTCGTTGAGTTCTAAGCTCCCTCCAGCAGGATCTGTCAGCCTGGCTCGCGCCAGGTAGAAATTAGAGAAAGGCGCTGCTGGCACAGAGGCCATGGTGAATGTATTAAATCAAGTTCTAATTCATGGGAACAAATTAATGCGGTATTATTTGAGAGCTATTACAGTTGTAATGCTTGATCTGAAATAATACAGGATAGTTAAGTACTTCTTTTTTGTGGTTGGTTAATCGGAAGGAGCTGTCATTTCTGAGTATAGCACTGTACATGGTACATGAGCGAATGTGTGTGTATGCATGTGTGTGGGGGTGTATTTATAGACGTGTATAATTTATTTGTTTTTATTTAGTAGAGCTGCTCTGTATGTCTGAATGTATGTACGGGTATGTTTTGGTGTGGGTTGAGGATGACAAAGGGCGCTGCTCTTTATGTGTGTGTGTGTGTGTGTGTGTTTGAGTGTTACTGTAAATGGAAATTTGTGTGGGAAGTTTATCAGAGAGGCTACTCTATTTCTTTTGTGTGTGTGTGTGTGTGTGTGTGTGTGTGCCCGCCCATACGTGCACATGTGTGTTTTTGTGTTTTCTCCATTTTAATCTAGTTTACCGCAATGCCAGCTCTTTTAATGGAGGCCTCCGATTTCACCCCTGCCGACAGGCCTTATTGAGGTCCTGATTTCACCCCTGCCGACAGGCCTTATTGAGGTCCTGATTTCACCCCTGCCGACAGGCCTTATTGAGGTCCTGCCGTATTTAAGGTCTACTCTCAGTCCCACGGTGACCCACCTCGGCTCTCTGCTGCTGCAGTCAGTCCAGTAGTGACCCACCTCGGCTCTCTGCGGCTGCAGTCAGTCCAGTAGTGGCAGTCAGTCCAGTAGTGACCCACCTCGGCTCTCTGCTGCTGCAGTCAGTCCAGTAGTGACCCACCTCGGCTCTCTGCTGCTGCAGTCCAGTAGTGACCCACCTCGGCTCTCTGCTGCTGCAGTCAGTCAAACCATAACAACTAAAAATAAGTGTTTCTCTCCAAAAATGGGCATCTGTGTGTATTTTTAATCATGCCTCTAAAATATACCATTTTGAAAAATATATGCTGAAGTATGTGCATGTATGCAGTGAAAAAGTAATGAGGGCAGGGCACTGTTAATTACAGGGATGATGGTAACCTTTGCATGCACAGACATACCATTTCTAAAAACATACTGCAGTGTGTGTGTGTGTGTGTGTGTGTATCGGAGAGCGGATTTATGCGAACGACACTCACAGTTTTAAATTGCATGTCTCCTGTGTTGTTGTTGTGTTTTATTTTATTATTTTTGCAACACAATATCCTGCATTTTAATGGCAACTGCAACTGTTGTTTATTTGTCTGTCGGCGTGTTTGTCTGTCAGTCTGTTGAAGACGTGGGCCTTTGAGACAAATTACGGGCGATACCCAGTGTCTTTTTTGGCAACAGCCAAAAGTGATGAGGGTTAAGAAACAAAACACTGTGGTTTAAGTACAAAGGGAACAAAGTCATAACCAAATTGCCTGCGACCAGAAGAATGCAAATATGAAAATTGACATGTTAGACAGAGATGAAACTTCTCATCCTTTTGTGGCTTTGACTGTACTGTGTTCCAGTCGTGCTCTGAAAAATAGAACAAAGAAGTGTGAGCTACCATGAGCTTTGTCTCTGTTTTCTACACTCTGTGTGTGTGAGTGTGTGTGTGTGAGCGTGTGCATGTACGCGTGAACGCATGTGTGTGTGTGTGTGTTGAGTGGGGTTGAAAGGGGCAAGTTCACTCAAGAAGCCGGAAGATTTTTATGTGATCTAATGAGTTCCACAAAAGGAATCACATGAAAACAAGCAGCCATCAAAGTTGAAAGCATGCGAAACGTCGGAGCCGCCATGTCAACACTGCTTCAATCCAGGTCTTTGTGTTCCCCGTTCAGTGTCATGCAATCAGTACAACCCAGTTGTTTTTCCCCTCTCTCCTTCTCAATTCATGAATCACAGCTCCGACATAAAAGGAGTGAATGAAGCTCCCTATTATGTGAGAGGGAGACTAGCTGAGTAGTCCCCTATGTGCGTATCAGGGTTCGTTGGGGGTTCACTCGAGTCATCCTGAGACTGTTTCATAGAGGTGATTTAGTGTGTGAACTCCCTCTAGGCTATGGATACGATAGTCCTGACTCACCTTCACACTCACGCCCATATGGAAACAGTCTGGAAGATTCATAGGATTCACACTTGCCATGTACAACACCACATGATAAATACATTACACACTCACAGTGTCTTACAGTGTGCAATCAATGTAGGTCATATACAGTTGCACTCATAAGTTTACATACCCTGTACATACACATAAGTTGACTACAGCTAAAGTTGACTAAAAAGAGGAATAAAAAAATCATCTTTCGGAAATTGATCTTAATTTAATGCCTTAATTAATCATGTTATTTCATGGATCCAGGATACTATGCATTCTGATAAAGTTCCCTTGGCCTTTGGATTTAAAATAGCCTCACATCATCACATACCCTTCACCATATCTCATGATTGGCATGGGGTACTTTCCATAAGATCATCTCTCAATGCAAATCAAACTATCAGCTATTAGGCTAACTGAAATAAAACCATGGCAATCTCTAGGTATGGTGAAGGGTATGTGATGATGTGGGGCTATTTTAATTCCAAAGGCCAAGGGAACTTTATCAGAATGTATAGTATCCTTGATCCATGAAATAACTGATCTTTAACAATAAAAATCTGCCTGCCCTTATGGGAATTTAACATAGGGGTATGTATGCTTATGAGCCCCTGCATTTTAAGGAAAAACATTTATTTTTTTACGATACATTATTCACTCACAAAGAAAATTGGTGTCCTTAAAGGTTGGATTTTTTGTTTAATTAAAGCATTAAGATCAATTTCCAAAAGATGATTTTTTTATTCCTGTTTTTAGTCAACTTTAGCATGTGTATGTGCAACTGTATATATAAAAACATGTATTTTTTCGGTGTTAATAGGTACATGTTTCAGTGCAAGTTGCTTATTCATTGAACCTTGATAAAAGCTATTTGCGTTTCTAGAAACGTCAATCTCAAATAAACAACTTAAAAAGAGATTAGAGTGTGTGGCTACCCTGTCCTTATTTATGATAATCTCCCGGTCAGCACCTCTGCTTGGGTATACGTTATGTTCCTCCTGGTCGCTGCTTCTCGTGTTAATGTGTAATACAGTGTTATCTGTGTCAACACACTGTTCATTCACCGTTCATCATATACAGTATGCTATATAAAATATACATGACGTATGAATGTTAAAGTTCCATATGGGAGGTTTGAGTGGCCTAAGTCCACTGCCTCAACCCTGTGCTGGTCTGGGGTTAGTTGTGTGAGTGAGGAGGGTTTGCTCAGCCATGTCCTGTGACGGCTCCCTGGGGATCAATAAAGTATCTATCTATCTATCTATCTATCTATCGTTAAAGGTGTAGTTCTTCGTTCTGGTTAGCTCAGGGGCTAGATGGCACCTCTCCCTTCTGTGCTCCTGAAGCAACGCTGTGATTGTCTGAAATTGTATATGCCCCCGCTGCGAGCCACTATGTCTGGTTCCTATTTAGAGTTTTTGTTTTGAGCACACACGCTGAACAGCTGCAAAGCTAGAGGACCATGAGGAATAATTACAAAAATGTGTATTATATTAGAATTACGGGTTGTGTTCTGATCGCAAGCGTCCCGACGCTGAATTACCTACTCCCCACTCCCCACCCAGGATATAAAATCCACAGGAACTTCACAGGGAACTCTATCGCTAAAATAGTTCTATTTGGAATGCCCTGCTAGTCTCATGTTGCCATAGAGACGTTTGGATTTACACACATTAGAATCACAGACTGAGCCTTTAACCACCATGTCTCCTGCCACAGGGTGAAATGGCTGCATGGAGATGTGGGTTGCGTGCTGAGTCCTGGACAGGCATCCCTGTGTTTGCTTTCCTAATGAGCGTGTGTCAATTGGTGGGGGCCTGGCCATCAGCTAAAAGTGTGTCCTTGCTTGCAGGTCACGCCAGAGGGACGTCGCTGTGCAGAGACCACAAGCCTGCCCAGACACGGAGGAGGTCAAACTTCTGCCTCAGGTCAGACATCATGCCTGGAATTATGGTTGGGTTTCACTGCATATATATTTTTTCATTTTTATATTTTTACATCCAGTTTGGACCTTGTAAATATGTTGAAAAAAATATACATTTGATTGATGATTAAAAATGTATATATACATTTCACCAAATTCAATTTCTACAGTAAAAAAACTTGTAATCTAACTTTATCAACAATAAACACATAAAAAATGAAAAGTGAACGGTGTGTGATGTTTCTGCCAGCATACAATGTGTCTAATGAATCTGAGTTTTTTTTTTTGCTTGTGATTGCTGTTGGTGGTGTTGGGTCTGTGGGTATTTGAATGCCAGCCAGCGGCTGAGCCTTTCACCTGTGGTTTGCAAGTCTAGTGCGTGATGCATTCCTGCCTGCACCTCTTCTCTGAAACCCCCGGGCTTGGTTTCATAGATACTCAGAACCCTATTGTGTCCCCCCAATCACATGTTTAATCTAGACACATGCAAAACGAGTCCTGTGTGGTGTAAAATGTTACTCCCATTGCGTGGGAGATTTTCACTTGTGCTCTGCTCCCCTCATTCTGGTTTAGGCTTGATCGACTGATAAGCCTTGTAAGGTCACCATAGTATCTAAACATTATATCATAATGCATGTAGTTACATAATATCAGATTTCATTAAACATTTAACTTAATTTAGTCCAGAATATACAGGTTTTTTTTATTTCATATGAAATAATGACTGTTTGTTTTGATATGCCAGATAGAGATAATATGAATTCATGTGATTTCATTCATCATATGAATGAAATCGTGATTTATTCTGGCTGGGATAGTTCCTGCTCCAGTGACCAGTAGCCATGTGTTGTTGCCAGACCTTCAGAATCAGAATCAGAATCAGCTTTATTGACCAGGTTTGCGTATACAAACGAGGAATTTGACTCTAGTGGTCTTTGCTCTCAAGTACACAATAATCACTACATATAAGAGTAAAAACAGAAATGGCAGTAAGAAATATACAAAAAGACTGTTAAAAATATACAATATACAATAACAATACAATAAAATATACAAAAATATATACAATAACAATGAAGAGAGGAAAGGAATAGTGCAATGTCAGTACAGACCAAAGATTCTAGAATCTTTAGTACAGACTGAGATTACCTTATTGACCTTGTCTGACCACACATGCCCTTTGTTGATGGACAGACGAGATTCAGGAAGTGACTGAAGCCATATAAATTACATACTGTAGTAGTCGACATGAAAAACAGCCACTTCTGTCAAATACAGTGTAGCACAGGAATTTATTAATTTTATTGACACAGAGGCCATTTAAAAAAAAAAACATTGGTGAAAAAACATTGTATTAACATTGACATTAATGCATTCATATATGTGTGTTTACATAAACATCGGTGTGTATTTCACATAGTTAAGCACCACTACCCATAGATGTCCTCTGTTGTATCTCCAACCTGAGTGAAAGGTCACCCAAGGTCAAAAGCACAAGCCCCACAGGGTTGTTTCAGGTCAGAGTGACATGTCGGGTTTGTTTGGGTCACGCTTCTCTGACTTGAGTGAAATCTGGGTCAAGTAGTAGTTATCGCAGCATCCCATGCAATAAGGTCCTTATCTCTGCAACAACTGCTGAAGAAGACGGCCTCTCCTAGCATCTGCATTTGCCTTTGCTTAGTGATGCTTTATAGCTCACGTACCTCACATGGGCGATGTGACTAATTATAGAATATCATATAGCACAGGTGGTTGGATTTATCACCAAGAAGATTACTCTGGACTCATGACACACCCGTCATGCGTCCGTCTCTCAGGCCTCTGAAAACACACACACACACACACACACACACACACTCTCAAGACAGACAGCAGGAGCACTTTATTAGCCCAATCACGGCCGTAATTACTTGAATCAGACGCCAACATGTAATTGCAGCCTGCGTGGGGGGAAAACATCCTGTTGTGATGCCTGTCTGAATCTTGAGTCCCCGTGGCGGCGGCAGCCTAAACAGCCGTGCTCGGGCATGGCACTGGCAGAGCATGGCACTCTGGGAAAGTTTTTTATAGAAGTCAATTATGAGACTAACCTTCAGCTATGGGTGAACTACTGTACTTCAGCTATGGGTGAACTACTGTACTACTGTACTTCAGCTATGGGTGAACTACTGTACTTCAGCTATGGGTGAACTACTGTACTTCAGCTTCCCGTTAATTGCCATGGACAATCAGCACTTGTGGTTTACACAGTGTAAGGGACCTAAAAGAACACATTGTGCTAAAGACAGACACTGAGGGTATACACTAAAGACAAAAGCAATGTCACTGTCTTAACCAAGAAAAAAAAACACAAGAGAAAAAAATGAATATAATGTCACAAAAGAGTCTGTCCACAGGTTTCACTACAGATGTGTCATGGAGGTTTCTTTCACCATGTGAAAAATACACTACTTGACGGAAACCTAAAAAAAAAATTTAGGAAGTACCCTGCGTTCTGTGGCAATGTTTTTAAAGGTGTTTCTCGTGCTCCTGTATTAATAGTCTATACGGGAAACATGTATTTTTCCTGCAATAAGATAGTGCCTGCCTCTGTCAGTCAAAAAAGAAATAAAGAAAATATGTCTTACAAAACCATCATAATAATTTCTTAACTATTAAATTCTTCTCCCATATGCTATGCCAAAATGTAATCATATCTGATTAACATCATAATACTATTTTGTGATTTTTATTTTATAGTCCAGTAGGATCAACAGATGCATGTTTGAAGCATTATTTACTGTTGGGTTTTTGCATCGAGTTGATTTTTGATCTGTTGGCGGCTCTGTGATTTTCAGCAAATGGAGTCGCAGGGAACTTCTACATTTCAGAACAAAGCATGGCTCCTCTTTGTGTTGGTCTTTCAGTATGTGGTCGTCTGGCCGTGTCGCTCCCTCCGATGCCTCTTGTGACTCAGCCAAAACACAGGAAGTTGTTTAAACGTCCAGGGTCACGTATTTCACCCTGCTCAGAGTCTTGCGCTTTACATTCCCGCACTGGTCCCTTGGCTGTGGAGATTTAGACAAAAGTCCTCTTTACAGTACGGACTCTTATGTGCTTACTCAAGGGCAGGCACAAAATGGACGACGGGTCCAACACTGTGTTGTTCAGTACAATGTCAGCAGTGGTCTACCTGGTCTATCTTGTGCTTGCCAAAGCAGACTGTTGTGTAGAGGGAAACCAGTAGTGGTCATCGGCAACATAAACAAGTTGGAGCGATGTAGATATGTGCGATGTAGATATGATTAAAATCTGCGTATATCCACTGACAGCCTTCACACAAAAGCTAAAGTGACTCATGGTAGGCTACTCATAGAGTTTCTGCGGTGTCATTAACCCTTCGGGGGGAGTTGTCATGGCTCTAAAAATGTGTTAAATGATATAGGATGATTTGTGATCTTCTCATAATGAAGGAATGAATCTTGACAAGTGTGCAAAAAAAGTGAGATCATCCATGCCATATTTAATGCACCTTTATTTCTGTTTAAATGTGCCCTAAAATAAGAAATAGCACATTGTGAAAAGGCTATTCTTCAACCTTAACATGTACCTGACAAAAGGACATTTCTTCTTACCCTCATGAAAACTGCAACTGCTCCCAATTATTTTCCACAGCCCTCTTCATTTTATTGGTCTGAGGTGGGTCATTATTCTGAGACTGTCGCCTGCTTTTTTTTGTGTTTTTTCTTGTCCGTACTGGCATTCTTTGCAGCAGTGAAAGAGAGAGACAGAAAGACAGAGAGGACGAGACAGAGGAATTGAGGGGCACACAAAGAGAAAAGAAAGAGTGAGAGAGTGCACATCCAGGGGGGGGGGTAGAGAGAGTGTCTGAACAGTGTCTGGGTTGCAGTTAGCGCTTACAGTGCCTGAGGCCATCGGCTCCTCTGTGTTCAGACAGGGACACGCCCAGACATGTCCCACAGCTCACCCTCTCTCTCTCTTGCTCTCTCTCTCTCTCTCTCTCTATCTCTCTCTCACTCTCTCACTGCTCTCTGCTCTTTGGACATCACAGTGTAAACATGGTCATGCAATCTGTGCCAGCTGCTTGGGGCAATGCCTGGCTGACTGCAGCAGGTTGCTTTGTTGACTGCTCCTCAGCGTTCACATACATTTTCTCACTCTCACCAGGTTTTCCCCCCTCCACTCTGTGGGATGTGAGTTTACACTGTTTTACTCATTTTTTTCCCAACCACAGTTGTGGACAGGCACCTGGCAAAAGAGGCTACATGTGTAATTTACACTTGATGTTGAGTCACAATTTATCTTGTTTCTGTTCACTCTCATTTCTATACTATAAAGGAAATGGTGGCAATAGGCTTGCCCAAGGTATGGCAAAAATGGTTTAATGTCTGATGGCATTATACAATCATGAGCACACCACGTTGATTTTCTCATCTTTGTTTTACAGAATGATATCTTCTTCTGCCTTGCATCTATCTATCTTGCATATAATATAGTTGTCCAAGTTATTTTGATTCTTTAAATGGGATTGACTAAGAAACCCCAAGAAATTTTAGAAACTGAGAAGTCCAACTACAGTTAGATGTGTAGTGCACAACTGAAAAGGATGCTACCTCCACAAGACCATAGACCAGATATCTAATGTTGTACCTCAGGAAGACACATGGATCTAATGTGAGACCTCAGGAAGACACATGGATCTCTGGGATATCGGAACTCCCCCGACCATGAAAGGGTCAGTGTAGCACAGATGAAGCAACATCATATTTCTTCATACTGCACATTATAGTGTTTACGTTGCTGTCTACATGACAGATGACAATAAAGAGCATGTTGTTTTATCCTCATCAATGGCTGGCGAGAGGAGCTTTTCCGAGAACACAGAAACTTTGTATGTTTTTCCTGTGCCATGCTACAATGATTTACAGGCCTACATCTTCAAAGGGCTTTTGGCGTGAGGCCACAAATGGTTCCCTGTTTTAAATTCTCTCTCTCTCTCTCTTTAACTGTCCCCGGGGTTAACTCTTTTTAAGTCCTGGGTTTATAAAAATGGCCACTGATCTTCATTATTTTCATCTTGTAGTTCCCAGATAGTGGAATGACTTACCGAGCGCTACCAGAGCAAGGGCGTCCCTCTCTGTCTTCAAGAAGCTCAAAGTTGCTTTGGATGCTAAATGAATACATGTATGTCAATGCAAATCTGCACACATATCCCCAACGCCTCTTGTAGTCCCCTCTCAGTCTTCTCCTCTGGGCCAGTTTACTTTACGTGTGTCAGCGATTCCCGCCTCCCGCCCCCATGGTCGGTCACCTGCTGAGCGCAGTGCCATTTCTGTGAACATGGTCGTGACCTCTCCCCTATTTCTGACTCATCACCCTGGCGCCATTAGGAAGTGAGGACTGCTAGACAGAGAGCACAAACCCTGCGCGCTGGATGGCATGTTCAGTGTTCTCTCTTTCCGCCTGCGCCATGCCCTGCTGTGTGGGGCTGTGACCCGTGTCGTCTGTCTACCGGTGGCGGTGTTATCTCTCACATAATAATAAAAAAGGCGATAATTACCCAGCCTCTGTGAGGAGTTGTGGGAAAGCCCGTGCCGTGGCGTTACGGGCGAGCTGATAAGCTGCCTCCATCAGGCGCTGTCGAGGTGGCGTCGCGGTTCAGTCACGTTCCAGGCGTGAGTGAGGGCTGTGGGTGAGGCACGCTGGCTGGTCGCGCCGGTGCCATCAGGAAGGCCGACAGGCAGGCTGATGAGAGCTGTGTGCACTAAGGAGTGCTGAGTGGAGTCTTTTGTTCAGGGGCGCTGGGGTTTTGCCAGGCTGCTCTCTCGCTCTCCACACTCGCTCCCCCGCGCCCAGCCTCTGGCGCGCTCAGATCAGATATCACGCAGCGCTCTGTCTGGGAGTCCAGCGAGGCTCCTCTCCTCACCGCTCCTCTCCGCTCTGCTCCCCTTGGGCCTGCGCTGTGATTAGCAGTGGAGCGGCACGCGCTCAGCGCTTTCGCTCCGACTACAAAACATGTTTTGGTTTCTGATTGTGATTTATTGCTGGTTTGGACATTCCATGTCACACTTGCACCTGGAAGGCTCCTCGTGGCAAATGACTATAGCAGCAGCCACAGTAATAATAATAGACCTTTAAAAATGAGGAATAAGTCCGTCTATCCAGGCCCGAGTTGCGTTGAGTACAATGAGCCCACACATCTATACTGGTGCTGAGCAGTATAGTACAATATACAAAACAGTATGTTAAGCTAAAGAAGGTTATTCAGTAGAAGAATCTGCATTTGGTTTGATTGTTGATGCTACACAATGTGTGTGTACCAGATAAGGGGTTAATAACCAGCTGGGCTAAAAAGAAGAAGCAAATATGACGGTGTTGAAAGATGGCGGCCCCAGTGAAATTGTCCCTTTGGTAACTGATTCTGATGACTCATGGTGTGGCGCACAGGCAGTCCTGTTCATGGAGAAGGCAGAAGGAAGCAAACTTCACTTTGATCAGAAGCGCCGCTGGACTCGCCTAAGGACATCAGAGACAGTTACCGCCACAGCGCTAAACTGATGTGACGGTGACGTTTCTTTTTTGTTGTTTTTTTGTTTCACCATGGAGTGAGTTACTGGGCCGAGCAGAGCATGACACTGTGATCCTCCATAAAGACTTACCGCTCACAGTGAGCCAGAGAACTTCCTGTTGTGTTTGATGATTGAACACCTCATGCTTCAAGACCTGTTCCCTTTTCATGGCAACTGAGAAAGTTTTTTTTTTAAAGGAGAAGAACAGCTTTCCTTTCAAAGGAAATCAATACTTACTGTAACCAGTGTGTAAAAAAAGCTCTTTTTAATTTTATCTTTAAAAAATGATGGTAGCGGTTATCACACCACATAACACATGTAACTGAATCATGGTTATGGTGATGGATACTTAGCAGACACTTTTATCCAAAGTGACTTACATTATAATAACAATGAACAATGGATTAACATTGTCAGAACATCTGTTAGAGTAAAACGACCAATTACAAACTCAATAAAACCCTCATCCAGGATGCCCTTGAGACATGAGGCTGACTCTACCTGCCCTGCCATGTGTCCTGTGGGAGCCACTCTGCTCTGGAGTGAGATGATTTTATACATGCTCAAAAAAGAGCTCAGCCAATCTTGGGCCTGCCTGTGACGACTGCTTAAAGACCGGAAGAAAGGAAGAAAGACACAAAGAAACTCACTCTCTCTCTGTCTCTCTCCCTCTCTCTGTCATGCTCTCCCTATCTCTCCCTATCTCTCTCTCTCTCTCTCTCTCTCTCTCTCTATCTCTTTGTATAATACAGTTTGTGGTGTAATACTAATCTCTCATTACATCCAACGCCACATTAGAGACATGTCTGTTCCTCACAGCTCTCTGTGGGTCAGGCACCCGTCTTTTCCCTTTTTTAGCTTTACCAGAAATGACCACTCTGTGTGGACATGACACGATTGTTGGCGGCTAGCACACCATTTGTAACACATGTAACTGAATCATCCAAGATGTCCTTGAGACATACCGCTGACTGTGCCTCCCTGCTCTCAGCGTTGTGGGATTGAGTCCTCTCTGGAAGTACCTGGGCTGCCTTTATACCTGCTCAAAAAATAGCTCAGCCCATCCAGCCGGCTTGGGAGGGGCACTGACTCATAGGCCCTCAACTGAGAATCCAGCACTTGTGTCCCTGACTAAAAGATAACAGAGCACACTGAGTGCGAGGAGAGGTGTGCGTGTGTGTGTGTGTTGTTTGTGTGTAGGTGCGTGCGCCTGTGTGTGTGAGTGTATGTGCGTGTGTGTTTGTGTGTGCGTAGGCGTGGCCATTTCTGTGTTTATGTCCATGGATGTGTGTGCGTGTTGGGGGGGGGGGGGGGGGGGTCTGGGGTTGATGTTTGAGGTGAAAGTCCCAACCTGGACTTGAGGTAATACCTGTTCCAAAAATAGCTCAAGCCAGCCCCCCCCCCCCCCCAACAGGAGTGGCAGGCTGAGTGACTAACCACTGTCAAAAGAAAGACAGGAAAGGCACAGCAAGCTTGTGATTTGTTGTGTAATACTAAGAACAGCTCAGAGACATTACCACATATGGCATATCATCCTTATTCATTGGAAACGTGACACCATATAAGGCACACACATGCCTCAGATACACACACACATGCACACACACACACACACACACACACACACACACCCACAGGCAGCAGCAGCAGTGGGTGGGGGCTAAAGTTCCTACCCTCAGGCCCTAAGGCATACGGTTCCTCCGGCTTCCTGATGGGGGAATTTTTTCTCTTTTTTGTTACACTGGGGAAATGGTGTGAGGCAGTGGGCTGGTCTACCACATGACTAAAAGACAGAGAGAGCAGGAAAGTACCTGGAGGCCCTGGGTGTGGGGGTAAGGGGCAGGTCCGGGGCCAAGGTGAGTGGAGCCGGACTGGTTGCAGGTACAGCAGTGGGCCTCTAGGCCCCACCCAGCCTGGCACACACCAGGCACTATGAGTGCACTATGTTCCTCAAAACAGCCTGACTGACAGCTTTATGGCCCTGCACTTATCCAACAAGTTTCTCTTCTATGACTGAGAACGGAGCAATTCCTAATAAGATATCACAGATATTTAACATGACAACTGGCAGTACTGTGTGTTTATCAGCCAATATCACACATTTTATTATTCATACAATCTAAATGCTAAATATAAATTATTAATCTAGATTTGAATATCAATATCAATATATATATATATTGAATATCAATATCAAAATCTATGTATTTTTATATCCAGTTTATATTTGACTGTTTTGCCATTAGATTTTCCACTTTTTTAATGGTCTTGACTGAGCAGAAGTGAGACCTTTTGGCTGTTAAAGTCATTCTTTCCCTCTACACCATACTACCCCCCTGACGAGCGCCAAACCAAGCCGCTGAGCCATGCCCAAGATGCGGGCAGTATTTGTTCTGCGCAGACCCAGTGACTGTGTGACACACTTTTTCCATGAGCGTGAGGCTAGGACCAGCTGATGTGGTCGTCCTCTGTGGAGCGCCTCGCTCTCCACTCAGAACGGTCTCGCAGCCCCTGCCCCCCTTCCTGGAAACAGCTGTGAGATGGAGAAGAAGAAGTCGAGGAAGACGAGGAAGAAAAGGAAGACAATTAACCCGAGGGCTGGACAGATTGTTTGTTCTTTGGTCAGTATTACCAGAAGGTTTCGGTTTCCCTTCCTGTTCAGTCACTGGTGACCTTCCCTGAAGTTCGAGTTTGTCATCATCTGAGGGCAGCCATGTTGTAGATAACAGTTTTTTTTATTATCTTTGGGCCATGCTGGTGACAATCTCCTTAAACCTGCCTCTAATGGCTGCTTAAAGACAGGAAGAGAATAAATAAACAACCACTCATTCTCTTCCCCTCGGTATAATAAAGTTTATATTGTGTAATACACAATTAGTTACATACTTTATAATTAGGATCTGAACAACTCAACCATTATTGATGTTATCCTGCTGTCCTGTTAATATATTAATATTAATGTCGTCCTGTTAGTAGTCAAATGCAGGAAGGGTAAAGGTGAGGGAAATGCTTGGATCCTCCTCATTCTCTTTTCACCTCATGATTATTTTGGTCCTCTGAGGTTTGTGGACATTTGGCTGGGAATCCGTGGGCAGAGTATAAAACCGCTGTTAAAACAAACAACTAGCGCTCCAGTGAGTTAGCACAGGATAGCATCGCCTCAAATCCAGGGGTCTGTGACAGCATCAGAGGCCTCTCTCTCTCCCTTTTTTTCTTCTTCTTCTTCTTCTTCTTCTTCTTCTTCTTCTTCTTCTTCTTCTTCTTTAAAGTGTAAGGAGCAAATAGTTCAAAGCAGCTTGCAACACAATTATTTTTCTATTTTTGGAGAGTGAGAGAGTTGTTTTCCAAAGAGGCTGCTGAGGCAGCCATGGTCCCAGACGAGCCTCCAGCTCCCCTGGAGAGGTCATACATCAGTCGTGACTGACGGGCGAGCCTCACGTTGTCTTGGGAGCGACGTCTACGACAACACTTGACATATTGTGAAAGGAACACTTTGATCCTGAAACCTGCTGTGCGAGTTAAAGTGCCGGTGACAGAGGTTGTTATCTAGGGTTAGTGGAGGAGCTCTGTGAACCTCTGCACTGATTACACACACAGCTACAGTCGAATGCAACTCTAACCCCTGAAATAAAAGTTGTGCGTGCGTGCGTGCATTCATGCGTGACTGTTTGTGGATGTGTGTGTTAGTGTGGATGTGTGTGTGTGTGTGTGTGTTTGTTTGCTTGTGTGTGTGTATGTGTGTATGTCCGTATGTCCACTGTGTCTTGCAGCACTGAATCCCTGCTTTGTGTGCCAAACTGGGAGCACAACTGTGGGTAATAGTAAAGGAGGACGCCAACAGTGTAATTACACTAAAGCGCCCTCTGCTCTGCCACATTTGGTGTCACACACAGTGGGGCGCCTCGCTATATTTGGACTTTTGGTCAAATAAAATTATGATTAAATTCTATTTTGGAGCGTTGTGATTTACATTTTTTCCCTATCACTCAGATGAAGCTTAAACCCTCTTATTTTGTCACGCCAGCCGTAATTAACTGAACTTTTTCCCATTTTAGCATTCGATTTTTTGACATTTTTTGACATTTTATTTTTGTAGATGATTGCACATCCTCGCCATACTGAGGGCGTTCTTTGTAGTTTACCTATCACACTCTCATCCTGATACTGTCATGCCGTGATAGTGAGCACACACAGGACAGCTCCAGTAGCAGCAGCAGCCCCCTAAAGTCTAATCGGATGCACCGAGCAGGATTTCATGCATCAAAAAACCTAGCCCTCACCAGGCTGATGCAAATGTGAGGCAATCCCCGTAAGCTGCCACAGACAGAGAGAGAGACAGAGAGACAGAGAGACATGCCTTCTGCATCCTGGGCAATACTCACAGGGCTTGGCTGTAACTGTCACTCAAGAGAGAGAGAGCAGGGTTATCTTCTGCATCCACACCTCTCCAAACAGGAAATGAAGATTACATGGCAAGAATAAACACACATTTAGTAGACTTTGTCAGTACTTTGTCAGTTGAGTGTTTTAAAAGTGAAACAAAGTACAAGTTAATGGGTAAAGATTTTGGCTGCATTGATAGCCGGAGAGTCTCATGTCACCCTAAACCACAAAGTGACTGCGGGAATGTTCTGTATTTTAGGGTAACAGATATCTTGGTGTGGTATATTTCTCATCAGGGGTGCTGAGCGTTAGAGCTAACACACTGGTCCTTGTGTAATTTAGCCCACCTGCAGACATCCCAATAAAACCACTGCTTGATAGTGTGTTGGCTTTTCAATCGTAGCATGTACTTAAACAATCCTACGCCTGCCAACAATTATTCACCAAAAAGTAAACATGTAGAAAAAAACACTATAACTAATGAGGAGGATTTGCTTTGAGTGATGTCTCCAGGGACTTGAGTGGAGATGGAGTTCAGCGCACACTCCAACACAAGCAGTCTGCTTTCTCCATTAGTCAGCGAAACAGAGCCCTGGAGCTACTAAATTACCATCATCATGTCAGTTACAAAGTCACACACAAAAAAGCATTTTCAGAAATACAGAAAAAATACTGGCACATTTGTTGGGTGTGATCTGAATGCTTGTAGTGTGTTTGTAAGTTGATATGTAGCAGATTGCCTCTGTCATATTAACCCCAAGAGTTTGTTTTTGCTTTGTGGCATGTGGCAAATAACATTCATTGTTAATGATGACGAATAAATAGACAGTGGCGCTAAACAGAAACAAAACTGACTTGAATGCAAGTGACCTCAACAATGGACACAGTTGAGCTCAGTCAGGTCTGGCTCGCTGACGTGAGCTGACATTGAAATGGAAATTTTATAAGAGTGTGCGTGTCCAACTGCCCATCTGGTGATCAGAATCGGAGTGCTCTCTTGCCAAGGTGATGGTTGCTGGAAGGGTTCTCAGTGTTTTCACAACCTGGGCTCTGTTCTACTTCTGTTGAAACCTCCGTTTCTCTCTTCCTCCTCCTCCTCCTCCCTCCCTCTCTCTCTCTCTCTCTCTCTCTCTCGCTCTCTCCCTGTGCCCTCGTTCGCTCTCAAGCTCCGGCTCGCACGCTCTCACACACACATGAGCAAACATTATGCCACTGCCTGCGCTGCGCTGTGTGCTTGCCTGCCTGCTATGGAAACTGCTCCAGAGCCTCACTTCAAACGTGCCGTCAGATGAAAGGCTAAGAAGCAACGCGTCTCACCTCAGTGTTTCCAGAGCTACACGGCCCCTTATGCTTACACACACACACACACACACACACACATACCAGTGAATGTGGGACCGTTGTGACATATAGTTAAGGCAACATCAGTGTGGGGGTGGGAGAGGCACATGCAACATCAGTGCCCCTCCCCTCCTCTCTCCAAAAAGCACACACACACACCACACATACACACACACATAACTTTATTTCTCAGTCTACCCTTAGTTTTTCTTCTGTATTGTGACTCTCATGGCCCTGAGAGGAGCCCAGCTCCTGTCCTCAGATGACTCTCTGCTCAGGCACCTTCCCTGGCCCCTCACTCCCCCACATGCACCTCAGTTCATATGCTCTGATGCTATATCCCCCACATGCACCTCAGTTCATATGCTCTGATGCTATATCCCCCACATGCACCTCAGTTCATATGCTCTGATGCTATATCCCCCACATGCACCTCAGTTCATATGCACTAATGTTATATACTCCAAATGCACCTCAGTTCATATACACTAAAGTTATATACTCCAAATGCATCTCAGTTCATATGCACTAATGCTATATACTCCAAGTGCACCTCAGTTCATATGCACTAATGTAACTACTGTCTCATTTATGCCTCAACTTCCACTACAGGCACCTCATACACTCATGCTGTCTATGTGTGTCTCCTCCACACCAACTAACACACATGCAGCTCAGTTCACACACACTCAGGCTGCTCATGGACTCTCATGCTCCACACACACACACACACACACACACACACACACACACACACACACACACACACACACACACACACTCAGAAGCTCCACAGACACACACACTCAGGCTCCAGGCTCCACACACAAACACACACTCTCAGGCTGCTCATGAATTCTCATGCTCCACACACACACACTCAGGCTCCACACACACACACACACACACACACACACACACACACACACACACACACACACACACACACACACACACACACACATACATACATACATACATACACACACACACACACACACACACACACACACACACACACACACACACACACACATACACACTCAGGCTGCTCATGGACTTTCAGGCTCCACATCAACTAACACAGATACCCTTATGTTGTCCCACATACAGTTCCTCCCCTGCCCCTCACATAGCACATTTCTGTATCTATACGACTGACAGGGTTTCACGTAAATATATCCCTGGGGCAGGTGGATCAGTGGAGCATTTTAAAGCAAGACGCACTGGGGCATGACACAGGTGTGCTATGGTAAAGCAACTGCATAGAAACAAATGGAAGGAAACAAATGCTGATGCCGCATGTGTGCAGAGATCAACACCAGATGCAGACCACTGTATAGAGGCTCTCTCCTTTGAATGGGCCCAATAGAGGAAGACATTAGTCTGGGGTCTTTAACCACAGTATCCTGATCACATTGCTCTGGGCTATGCAGAAGTCTGAACCCACAGTGGTAATTCAGACAGTGGTATCAGCTAGTAGCACTCCAAGAAACACACGGCCAAGCATAACATAACCGCAGCTTCTACAGTTGTTCTGCAAATTAATTATTCATATAATCACAACCACAGCAGTCAGCAGCAAATACAAATAATTCCTGACAGATAAGTGTTCTGGGCAGACATGTGTCATGTGACTCATAAAGAGTCAGATCAGAGGAAGAAAAGACAAGAGATAGAGATGAACAATACTCTGGGAGAAACAGCAGTAAAACAAAACTTCCTTTCCGTGTGAGCGATTTGGAGAACAACCTCAAATGACTCACCATCATAGAACGATTCTCTGACAGCTCTGCATTAAAATGTAAATGTAAATGTAAATTTATTTGTATAGCACGTTATCATACACAGTGGTCATTCAATGTGCTTTACATGTTATGACACAAGATTAGTCAATATATACAATATATGTAAAAAAGTAATATAAACAGCACTATAAAGACAAAATAATATTAATTAAGAAACAAAATGAAATAAAAATAAAATAATGATTATATATATATATATATATATATTGTTATTATTATTAATATTATATTAATAATATTATCAGCTTGAGTGTGTGTGAACTGAGCTGCAATAATAATAATAATAATAATAATAATAATAATAAAAATAAACTCACTTTATAACTCAACCAGTGTTAGACAACAGATTAAGCTTGCTAGAGAGTTGCAAATAGTGCTGCAGACTGTAAATTCCTTCTGTTAGCACGAGCTGACATGCATAATTAACCCTTCAGCCGGGGAGTTTTGAGCATTCTAACAGAAGATTCTGTTCCGCAACAATGTAAGGTTCTAAAATTCCATGTTGAATTCAATAAACCTAGATATTCTTAATCCCTTCTGTCCGCTCGTTGTTGTTGTTGTCAGTCAAACTCAGGTATCATCACCCCAAAGCTGTTACTGAGAACTCCTAACACAGAGCTGTAAGTCATTACTGATGTGTGCCGTGGGTTTGAACCCCTTCTTGGACAGCAATGCACCAGACTAGAAGTCAGAGGGAGGCATATTTTCCATCACCATGGCCTAAACAACTCACAGAGACATGGACTAGTGATCAGTGTGTCACATTGTTCTGTTGCACTAATGTACGTCTTGATTGCAAGCAGCTGTAAGTGGTACTTGTTACTGAAGATTAATTTCCCTCCTGGGGACAATAAAGTTTATCTGATCTGATCTCATTAATAATAATTTTAGTAGTTTAAGATGATTACATTTTGTTCAGAGATCCTACTGAAATGGGAAAAATCTAAAAATAAATACATTTAAAAAATGCTAAAATGAATGTATATATGCAACTAAAATCAAATAAGTTGTTCAAATGAAAGGAATTTACTTGTTAGGAAATGATCACTATACTGTACTTCAGAGGAACAAGATTCAACCTGCTGCACTAAGTGGTCATGCTTAGTAACACTGCAGTCATGTTACTGTCAGTGGGATTGAGAGGATAATGCGTTAATCTGTAAACTGTATAGCTCTGAATTTCTGGTTAGGAAATGAACACTATATTTCAGGGGGAGAGTTGGCCAAGGTCAATCTGCCATAGAACAAGATTCAACCTGTTGCACTAGATGGTCATGCTTAGTAACACTGCAGTCGTGTTACTGTTAGTGGGATTGAGGGGGATAACGCGTAAATCCACACACATCTGTGTTTGTTTTGCTTACAATGACTAACATGTACCCTCCATGAAATGGCGAAAAATCTGTAACAACTGCACAGAGAGTCGCTGTGCCAATCACAGAAAGTTCAAATGTCACTTGGACCAGCACAGCTCGGAGCTGTGTGAGGTTGAAGTGGGGGCATGTTTTTATGTTTATGAATTAGCAACTTTTGTAACAGATGACATCCACAGATAGTCACTGTGTCAGCTTGTCACAGAGTATGACCCTGTGAAGAGTTAAAATGTTTACTCCTGAGTGGTGAAGTCACTGGGACAGGCTTGGAGCTGTGATTTGTTCAAGTAAGGGTATGTAATTATGTAAGCATGTTTGTGCCAAGTCGTGGAAGGTACCGTACTTTCCGTGTCCTGCACATGCACCCAGATCGCCTGGCCGGCATGAGGAAGAGAGAGTGAACAGATATTCAAATGGCAGCAGTGCTAGCTGAGAGCAAGACCCATGCGAGAGCTGTACTTTGCATGAGTTCAGTATTATGTATTATTACTATATGATGCGCGTGACTTATGCCCCACATGACTTATACTTCCTTATTGTATGGTTATATGTGTTTCAGACATTGTCTTATCTCTGCACTTAAAAGCGGACATGTATGGATATATATATATATATATATATATATATATATATATATATATATCCCTTCATATGTCAAAAACAGAACTTTTACAGGGACCTGGAAATCCTTTAAAGGTAGTGTAAGTGGTTAAGGGTAAGCAGTGGCTTTGATAAACAGACAACTTTCTATTAATCTTCACAAGGAGCATTTATAACATGGCATTGAGCAGTGAAACTTATAAAACATCTCACATAAATAATCATCTGACAGATTTTGAAATTATTCACATTTTCTTCACAGATCCTTGATCCTGACAGATTCCCTTCTTATTAAAAAGAAAATCTCAGTCAAGTAGTTCAAATGAAAGTTCATATATCATGAGAAAAGTGTTAACCAGATGCTTTAAATGGCTGATTAGTGATAGTATTACAACCACACACAGCAGTCACATGTCTGTGTTTGTTCATGTCTATGATGACTCACGATTTCCACGAAATAGCACAATTTGTAAGAACTGCAGTCTGATGAAGTCACTGCGTCACTCTCAAATAATCATTAATATTCAAAATCATTCCCTAATAATGACCATTCATATATTTAGCAAAATATTTCTTTTTTCAAAAAAAGGAGTTCTACTTGGAAACATTTCCAAGTCAAAGTTTGATAAACTAGCACATCATTAAGAAAAGAGTCGCTGGCAGCCATATTTATTTACAGCAGTATTGCACATTTATTATGAAAGCACAGCAAATTTTCAGTGCAAAATACAAAATACTTTTTTTTAAAAACTGGAGAAAAAAAATGAATGCTACATTTGAACTGGGTCCCGTGAGGTGGACATAGGTCAGCTTCTGCAGGCTCCCATTGGAAACGTCCTGACCATGCTGAAATATGGAGTCTGTCTAAAAGATGGCCCCCGCTGATGCGAGAAGAGTTGTTCTGAAATAAAAGGCTGTACAGTAAAAGTGTGTACAATAAGGCTAATGGAACAAAATTACAGGTAAAATACTGGAGCTCCCGGCGTGACCAGCCAACTGCGAGGGGAAGTAATATACCGTTATAAACATAAACACGCAATGCATAGTAATCAAAACACGACAACCAAGCTCTCACGTTCACTCATGTTTTTTAAAAAAATTTGCTCACAGGTTTTCTTTCACAATGCTGCTCACAAAGTCTGACTTAGATACAGTACAAAAGAGGATCTTTGGTCTCATTCACTGATTGAAAGACTCAGTGGTGGTCTTTGGCACTGAGTTGATTTGTTTCAAAGAGGTGCAAAAACATGAGGTTGTCTGCTGAAGAGTGTACTGTTTTGACTGTTGTCACTCACACCCTTACGCCTAGGTGTGGCGAGAGGAATGAAAAGCGAGTCCACCACACAATCATATCAAAACGTTGATGCGTTACTGTTGGCTTCCTTTCTCAGAGGTCACTTCTGTAAGCGTTGACTTTTTGGCTTTAAAATTCCTAGTACTATTCATTTCAGCTCCTGAATCTACTCCAAGCTTTTAACTGTCCCACAAAAACGGTTATAAAAGCGTGCTTTGCAATAGACCAGCTGCTGACAAAAGCTTGCTCTTTGAGGAGACGTATTGCATTATGGGAAGTATGACTGCTTGATTTAACAATATAAATTGGGTGAAACCCACAAAAGATGGCACACACCAAAGTAACAAGTACAATGCCCTGAAGAACTCCATGTCTTTCCACCATTCACACACATATCCTTATTAGCCACGGCTACACAAAAACAGTCTTGAAGCCAAAACACTTGAGTGGACACTAACAGGTTGGGTGGTTATAGTCCCTGTATCAGATGTACACGTACCTCAATATTGTGGTACAGTCAGTGTAAAAAACAACAACCTGCCTTTGAAACCCTGTTATCCTGGCTCCAGTTCATTCGGTGGTTTTTCATTGACAAAGCTGCTCTCCCCTGTGGCAGAGTCTGGTGTTAGATGATCTTTAAATGACCTGGCACTCCAGTGAACGAGCCTACCAGGCCAACACTAATGTTGTGCTGGAAAATTAACACGCATCTGAAGGCCCGGGCCTGCCAAAGGTTACAACAGTGAGGTGATTGATGTTTTGGTGCGTCATGAACAAGGAAAGCTTAAGACCAGTATCAGTTCTTTTTTCCCCCCAGCCAATCAGATGTCATTTTTCTTTCTTTTCCACAAATCATGCATAAAAGCATTCACTTTTAAATCGGAACAGTATTCTACACAGCAATTATCTGTAAAATTGAGTCATAATGTTTTTTTTTTTTTTTAAATACATGTGGACAAAAATTCATTTTGCAATATCAACACACAAAAAACGGAAGTGCCACATTTGAGACCAAGAGGACCACGCAGGCGAGCCGGCGTGGCCTTTGCAGGAACGTCTGAGATATACTGCCATGCTGCCTAATAACCACTTCAACATAAGAAATAAGAAATGACATCTATACACAAATGTACAAATAAATAGATATAAAGTGGAACAACAAAAAAAGAAAGAAAAAGAAAACCAAAGAGGATGAAGAGGAGAAATGTTTATCTCCGTCACAGGGCTTAGGCCCTGGTCAGTCCAGGCTATCCGTTTTCGGCTCAGCTTTCCATAGTCATGCAGGAAACTCTCTATTTCAAAAAACAAAGATGAAAAATATCCGTGCGCTGCAGATTTACAGAAACAAACAAACAAACAAAAACAAATGCTCTCCTTGGTTCCGCTAATATCCCAATCTTCAATCTCTGATCTGGTTGAGCTCATCACACCAGAACCCAAAACCAAGTCCAACTGTACAGGAGTTCCACAGGAGTTCCACAGCCATTATACAGGAAGGCAGAGAGAGACAGCAACTGCACGTGGCGAATGCGCGCTGGTCATATTTACAATAAGTACACTGTACAAAGTTCAGATGCTACGGGGTCTGCTAAGTTTCCCAACTGTCCAATCAGTCATCTCCTCCTCATGATGTACTGAAAGAGCCGTCCAATCAGAAGGCCCAGGAAGAGCATTACGCCGGGCCCGTCAGGGATCTGCTGCCGTAGCCGGGCGAGGACGGCCTGTCCATTCCCACCTGCAGGAGCCTAGCAAGCGGAAAACAAAGATTGGTGGGGTTAATGATGAGATAACATAAACCGCAGGCTAACAGGAAGGCTTGTTTTTTTAATTTATTTACAGAGGCAGCTGCGCTCATGTGGAAGTAGGCAGACGAGAAAGCAAATCGCTGCTGGGCTTGAAATTACTCACACCAAATTGCTGACGAGGTAACTTTTGCTAAGTGCTTCAATGAGCCCCAACATAAACAATGAACACAAGCTAGATCCCACAAAGATTGTAGCATTGGCTAGTCTTTAGTGAGTAGTACAGTACTTAAACGTGGACCCAAAGGATAGATCCAAACCATTGTATATTATACACACTGTATATACTGTATATTCACTCCAATGGACTTTGTATTGACTTGCAGAAAGCTTTGCGAAAAAGATTTGTCCTTTTTTAAGGCATTTCCTCTTTTTATTTGGGGGAGGTCAGTGCGGTCTGGGGTAGGTGGGCCGGCGAGGTGAGGTGGTGGTGACCTAAGAGATGAGACCTCGGCAGACTTGGCAGCGGCGTGAGGCCGGAGCAGGTGTCTGTTTTGGCTCGGCACGCCATGCTGTGCCTTGCCTGCCCTAGGCCGCCAGCATACACTCACACTCGCTGCTCTGGCACAAAAGGAGCCACTGCGATAAGCGCACGGGCACGTCCCCATGGGGCTCTTGGCAGGAGGCGTGCGAGGAAACCCACTCCAAAAACACACACACACACACACACACACACTTCCCCTTCAGAAAATAAAAAGAGTGGAACGAGAAAGAGAAAACACACACACACAGACACAAACACACACACTTCCCCTTCAGAAAAATAAAGAGTAGAGCGAGAAAGAAAAAAACACAAACACAAACACAAACACACACAATGCACTGCCCCCCTCCCCCCATCCAAACTCCCTCCACCACCACCACCACTTGATTACCATCTCTGACTGCCAGGATTAAGCTGGCTCTACTTAGGAGACGGACGCAAAGAGACAACAATAACAAAACAAAGTAAACAAAAAGAGCAGGTAAACGCCCTCACGCTACTTCCACCTCGCTGACAGGTGTGTGAGTACTTGAAAGTCGTCTTGAGGGGAAATAATAAGGACACCAATGTACTGAGCGCATGGCATGAATTAGCCCTTGCTAACGTGCTGGACGCTTTTCTGTAAACAAATGAAGAGGAAAGGGCAACCACTCTTCCCCGATGAATGGTGAAAGGCTGTGCCAAAAATCACAACATGCGCCGTCAAAATTGTGTTGCTGTCCGCTTGGAGGAAACGGGTGAGCAGGAAGTGGGATTTTTTTACAGGAAAAGCTTGACCACTCCAGTGAGAGCGACCTGGAGCACTAGCCCCACACTGCTAATGGGAACAAGTTATTACATTAGGTAGAATTAAAACAAAGACACAAGCTGCTTTGTGTGGGGTGTTGCACACTGACCCTCACAACCTTTGACAGAGTGCTCTGGGCATGCACTGCTATAGAAGAGAGATGTTTCGATAGAGAAAAAGAGGAAAATGACAGGGGAAATGGTCCGTTTAATGAAATGCAATTAGCTTCAGCCCATGTAGTCCCTGAGTAGCTGGAACTCTTTTGTGCTTGAGACCTGTACCAGTCCTAAAGAACTCCACCAACTCCTCTTTACGCATGCAAAGCTGCTGGGCTTACGGCAGTCTGCATACTGAAACACACACACGCTCATTTAGCAAAACATTACCAAATTACACCAAATCTCAGTCACATTGAGAAATTAGTCAAACGCTTCTCTTTTTTCCACTTCTGAATGTGACTGTCTTCTAAGGCGTTACACTAGGACGTCAGACAGAGCCTGAGTCATCTCAATGGAACACTGACTCTGCCTGTGTGTGTGAGAACAGTGAAAATCTATAAGACCACATGCAAGCCAAACAGAAAGCCACAACTTACAGGGCCAGGGCGCTGAAAAACAATCCTCGCGAACTGGGAGCACGGCCCAAAATTTGGCGTAGATGACATGCAATTTCACTAACTTGCTAATATGTTTGCAGATGTCTGTGCAGAGCTGCCAGAGAAAGGCAGAGAACTAACGCGATACAACTCAACTGTGCCTGGGCTCTCACTTTACCTAAAAGAGTTATGCAGCTGTGAAGCGAGCTCACTTGTGAAAACACACACACACAAACAGATGGCTTCAGAATCTATTAAAACACTCACACTCACACACTCACACACCAACCATGCACACAGATAATTTTGTCTAGGGAATATCAGTTGTTTCTCATTTTGTCATCTTTTTTAAACAGCCTGTCAAGAAAATAGAGGGTAAAATGCTGGTCTCTGTTAAGTACTGTAAAAGTAACACCAAACACTAGTGATGGGTCTATATATTGGGGGGGGGGCTACTAGCTCTGTCTTCAAAATGTGTCAGATGGCGGCGTAAATATAGTTTTAAGCACTGTACTGAAATCTTAACCATTAAAGGATAATGTTAGAGATAAATATGTGGGTATAAACAAAGCCTGTAAAAAATTATTCAATTATTCAAATAGTTTTTTGTTTACAGATCACCAGAGAAAGCCAGTACTCTAGTCTAGGGTTAATGGGGGTGGTAACCTAAATGCGGAAGCGTACTATTTGTCTCCGTGGAGCATTTGATGGCGTGACTCCTTTTGCATTATGCTACAAGGACGTCGTTAGCGTTTTGCGGTAAACAGTGAGATGGGAGTCATGTTTTTTAACTCGTGCATTATGGGCTCACCTCAATGATAAACCAGAGAGGTTGCCTACTTTAGAATAACAACCTCTCTCCCCGAAGCCTCACATCTGCTCTGCATTATCCACCCGATCGCTCCCTCGCTCACTCATTCGGTCACTGGCTAGCGTTAGCCTCTCAACAGCCGATGTCCACTAATTCCCGCTACCAGAGCCCACAGCGAGAATTTCCTCTGATACAGTCACCAGTGTGAAGGGTAGGGAGAGGAAGGGGAAGGGATTAATAACACACACACACACACACACACACACAAATCCAAAGTATGCCAGCCGCCCGCATGCAAATCCACACTGCACCTGCAAGTCCTTCCCAGAAGCCAGAGTTCATAAACTAAATGCTATACCAAGTGCACAAAGTGAATAAAAAAAAAAAAAAAAGACAGCAGGAGGAAAGCATGGCATCCTAAGGGCCCAATCGCAGAGAAACACTGGTGGCAGCAGCCGTGGTGATGGACACAAAGCAGGGCATCCTGATGGACACAAAGCAGGGCATCCTGATGGTCTGTTTCTGTCAAAGACAAGCGGCAGCAGCAGTGTCAACAGCAGCCGAAAAGCGACAGCGGCAGCAGCGGCAGTAGCTAGCCTAGCGGCCCTTGGAACCTGTGTGCAGACTGACTGACCCCCGGAGATAATGACAAAGAGCGGGGCAGCTGAGGCCAGAGTGCGTCTCCATGGCGCTGGAGAGGCGGGCCAGTTGGATAATTAGAGCCCAGAGTCTAACCACAGGGTAAACATAATGAAGCCGGCGTGAAGCCAGGCACAGTCACGTAGCCCCGCAGACGTCTGTCGTTGGCCGGCCGGCAGGCAGGATGCTACGCTACCGCTAACCCCCCCCTAGCCCCTGCTACCCATCCCACCCCAACCCTCCCAACTCCTGCTCTGACCACCTGGTCCGCCTCCTTACCCTGCCGCCACACGTGTAGTAGTGCTTGTTAGCAGTGACACAGAATGGAGGAAACAGACACCAGGCCTTGTGTGTGTGTGTGTGTGTGTGTGTGTGTCTTGGCTCTTCGATGACTCGCTTCCTGTGCTGCTACACACACACACACACACACACACACTCACACGCACAAACACACTCAGTCCACAGCCTCTTACTCACTCATCCCACATCTACTTGGTCTCCGTTCAGCGTTCTGCAATCTCTTAATCTCTCTTTCTCTCTCTCATTTTTTCGGTCTCTTCTTTATTTTTTCTCTTTGCCACTGACACACTGAAACGCTTGCGGTCTAAGCTGGAGTGCAGAGCTGTGGGGAGTCCAACCGAGAGAGTCCATCCCAGCAGTGTGTCACTGGCCCTAGGCATGGCTGCAGGGCTTCGTCATGCACACATGTGGACAACAGAGGGGGAAACTACAGGCAGCTCAATGTGGGGTACGAAAAAATACTATTGTTGGGGTGTGTGCATGCACCAGATAAACATCCGTATATCTGAGATTCCTTCCAAACTCCAAACCTCCATTCCACCAGCTAAATGCAGAACGTCCAACAGAAAGATTTGAACCAACGGGTCATCCAGAATGTTCTGGTTGTAATTTGGTTATTCTCAGAACACACATGCTTCCTGGAGAAATAGGAAATGAAATGCACAACCACTCACAGACGGACACATTGTGTGTCTACTCTGGACCCTACGTGGGCACACATACTTTAAATTCAAAATGTAGTCCATTTTCAACAGGGAAGAGAGTACAATTGAGAAAGATGGCTTGAGAACTTGTTCAAGACTTGCTTGAGAAACATCTCTCTCTCTCTCCTCCTCTTATAATCTCCAGTCTTATTCCTTCTGCTCTGAAAAAGTTTGAGCTGGGTCACATTTTCCTGATAGACTTGAGGGCTATACTACGAAGTGAGGTTACTGGTTTACCCATGTAAATTCAGGAATAACCGCGCTGACCTCCAAACAACACGTCTCTTTGGAAACAACAGCTGCTCAGTGCAGTGTCCTTTTAGGGGTCAGCAGTTACTCCCAAAGTTACCCGAGTTAGCCAGTCACCTCACTTCGTAGTACAGCCCATTGGTATCGTATGGTATCGTATGCTCCCTACAGGCGGTTGTACGTTTGTTTACACCCTAAAGATGGTGTAAAATCCACAACATGGCCACAAAAAGCCAGCCAACTTTAAGACCTGACGGACTCAGAAACAAACCCCTGCTAACACAACCAGCACTAAACCAAACCAGGCTAACCACACTTTTCAGTTAGGGGAAGGAGAGGGTGGCTGAGGACTCCTTCACTATCTGATCGGAGAACAGCCTTGTGCTGAACTAGACCACTGACAAGGACGGTGCTTCCTACATAGTAATGGTGGCATAATCAACCACTATGCCATTGTCAGGCAGTGGGGTGAGGAACAGAGAAGGCAAAAGATAAAACTCCTCAGTCCAGAGAAAAGTCTACACTGTAGTACACAGGGCACCTTATCTTCAGTATGTTGATAGGGAGTAGTCTTTAATCCTGACTGTAAATAAAGTGATGCAACATAAGGAAACTGCCAAAGAAAATCCAAGAAAGAAAGTCTGCTCCTGTTTTAACAGTATGCACATCCATTACAGCGGTATCTTTCCATTATAAAATATATGCAAACAGTTTTGCATCCTGCATGCTGCCGTCTTCTCCTGAAGTGTGAATATAATGAGGAAAACATGTAAATATTAAACTGCAGATCAAAGAAGACATGATAGCACCTGGCTGGAAACGGTAAAATTGTGAGTTTCCTTTTCTTTTTTTTCTTTCTTTCAAAAAAAGAAGAAAAAAAAAGAAATTCCCTTGGTCATAGGTAAGCAGACGTTGCTCCATACCGTGAAACATTTCATCACCGTCCTGACTTAATCCTCTGGTTTCTCTGCAGGGCTGTCAACAGTCATTTCTCGCATCTCTGACAACCTGGCTTACAGTACTCACCCCACGAAAGTACAGGTGGTCGAATTCATCGCCGATGCGCCGCAGCTCCTGAGCTATCTCCTCCGGTTGCATATCCCCCACACTCGTTGCTGTCAGGTGGGCTCTACAGAGGGGCAGGGGGACAGACCATAGCTCTGCAGAGGACATGAGGATAGACAAAAAAAACACAGACACAATAAATATAACACAGAATTTGATATAAACTTCCTTTTACACAAACATGTTTGGATGGTGCCTCCTATGAGTCACTAAAGGAGGTGAGAGGCGGGTGGGGCCACAAGGGCAGGGACGCCGCTGGGGGGGTGGGGTTAGGATGATTCTATGGGCCCAGCACTGACAGGGGTCCCCCAGAGAGCCCCCCCAATAATATTATATATTATCAGGGGGCCCAGAATTATTGTCTATCATAGGGCCCAAATTATCTAGCAGCGCCCCTGCACGAGGGTGATGTGAACATGCAGGCATGCAGTTTACTACAAACTCTTCTCAGGGCGTTCTGGTCCAAGTGTTTTGCCATGAAAACAAGTGAGAGCATTTAGAGTATGGGACTGAATTTTGAATCATTTAGAGAACACATTTTGGGTTTATAGCTAATAGCAGAAAGCCAGTCTGGCTGAACTTGCGCTGATCTCTTGTAATGACTCAATACATTCTGCTAGTTCTCAAACCCAATCATAATATGACCACAAGGCAGATTTTCCTCTGGACTGTCGTATAGTATATTACCAATTTCATTCTCATTATTACTCAAACACTAACTCAATTCAAATATTCACAATATCTTGCCCAACCTAATTTGACCAATAAATGTTTATAACACCATAATTACTACAAATGTGTCAATTACTTATTTGGCACAGACTTACAAAGCAATTAAGGAAATGGCCTATCTCTGTTTTTCTTCTTATAACCATATATTTTTGATTGTTTGAATAAATTAGGATGTCTAATACAGGATCTCATGTTTTTTAAAAAAGGATTTCAAATGTGTGTGTGTGTGTGTCTTGTGTGCTCTGAAATCTGAAGCACTTTCAAACACACAAAACTTCAGTTGCGCAACCAACCCAACCTGGCTGAGATCAGATAAGTTATTGTTGTTTTTAAGCCATTAAGAAAAGCCTTTGTGAAATGATGCACGTGAAACACTGCAGCGGGTGATTTCAGTAGGAGATAGCGAGGAGATCTCTCCCTTCTATCTATTTAGCTCTCCATAGGAAAATGGCCAGAGCTGGAACTCTGTCTAGGGCACACAAAAGCCACAGCACTCTATTTTGACTGGAGTGGTAGCTTCTACTAAGCCCCCTGCTTTAGGGCCCCATCATACAAAAGATTGTATAAATGAAACAAGCAAATAGGTTCGTTCCCTCTATCACGCCCACAGACCACACTGATACACATGCCTGGTGGTCATTTTGTTTAAAGTTCGGGGAGAGGATTAAGAATGGTTAAAAAAGGTACCCTCCACCCCCACCCTCCCTCCCACATCCAGATAAACCGGGTCTGGTTAAATTAATGGAAAAACACAGAACTTTTGTACATGGACGTGACTGTATATAGGCGAAGGCTACTGTGGATATTCGGTGTTTTTTCAGGTGTGATGTTCATTGTCCCGTCAAAGAGGGCGTTTAAAGTGCACTATACATGCATAGACGTCATGCCAAAAACACGCGGAGGTAGAGCATGGTGAAGAGACCAAATGCTACTAAAGCTGCCAGTCATCGACAGGACTGCATTACACAGTTCATACTGGTTTCGCATCTTAAAGGAAGGCTTGTGATACCAGATCCTCAAAGGTGAGAGTGGACCTTGACGAGGCACAGTGACGCAGTGCACTTGTACACGTGCATGCAAGACAACCGCCAGCCAGGGGGTGCTTACCATGACTCGGACCACTGTGTTGAGTTTGAGACAAGCTGTGCATAGCATGAGTAATGACTTGACTAGACAGACTTGGCGTTTGTGTCGACTTGTTCGGCCTACAGGACGGCGTCAGTGGGGAGCTTGGTACAGAATCAGACGAAACATATCCACTGGAAGAGTTGGACACTGTTCGGTGACCATGGGAATTTTGAGACATGGTTGGTTCAGATCGGCACTGGTCCCTCTCAATCAGCCGAGGTCTGTCAAAATGCTGGGGTTTAGAGTCTGCTTCATCCACCGGATGAGTCTCTCCGCTGCTGTCTCGCTCAACTACGGTGGTTGGGCCATTCGCCCGGTGACGGTCCTGTCCTCTGCAGGATAAATACAGTGGATTGTTACGCATTTTACTTTGAAGGCGCCTGGGTTTTGATTTTAACATTCATCTTCATATTAATCACCATACAGACTAGAACCATCGCATGGACGTCTGAATTCAGCCATAACATTCGGAAGCTGATATTAACCAATTCAAGAGTGGCGATCCCGACTGCTCTCTGTATGTTTTATTAGATTTTCGACAGTCATAAACTAGTATGTAAAATGTTTCCGCGTTTAAACACAACAAATCCACGTGGTTTTGATGTAGAAATCCAAGTGAGTTTTCCTTAAGTTTTTTTTCCTTGTGCGAATTTTACCGAGTCAGTTCCCCGGCTCTCATTGTTCCGCAGAGCTGATTCTAGCTTGTTTGAAAAAAGGGGAAAAAGTCGAATGGCTGAGTCGTAGCGTTGTTAACAACTGCGTCACAAATAAACTCCAGTTTAAACCAAGTTTACTTCCTAATTCTCCCTTCGACGTGAACGAATGTTGTTCCCTTTCAGTTACCTTAACTAAATACATTATAGCCGTCCCTGGAAACTGACAGCTATGTTGTCTGGAATACTGGAAATAACAGTCAAAACAATTACGCAAAGAAATGTGAACGCGCAATAAAGGCAAATATCACCCGTGCACGGTATCAGCTTACAAAACGTATAGGTCGACTTACTTTGTATGATGAATGTATAAAGCTGTAACTGAAATGTCAGACTACTTACTCTCTCAAATGCGCGCTGCTTAAACGGCAAGAAACGGATAGCCGACGGTAACTTAAGGTAGCCAAGGAATCATTTTAAAAGCAAGAGCAGGGTGCGGGTTGTAACAACATTGCTTTCAGAGGCTCGTGTGTTAGAGCCGCTTTGTTATGAAAAACTTCACAGCTGCGTCAGAATATTCATAGCGCCACGGCCAAACGTGTGGCGTGCGTTTGATGTGATTGGATCACCGCTATGCTGAGTGGCAGAGCAAAAGACAAACGAAATGTATCCAAAGAAATTCCCTCTAGCTCGTCTACGGACACCGTGCTGCCCCCAAGTGACAGTTTAGTGTACACTACCTAATGAGACTAATGAAACGGGATGGCACGAAGAGGAATATGAAAACAGTGTATCTCTCAAACCCGTGCGCGTCAGTGAAATACCTGCAGTTGACACTCGAGCAAAAACGGTCGTTCCAACTTTTCTTGTCATTGGGTAATACTTGGCTCCACATTTACGCACGCGGGTGCAAGCTAATTGACGAAAACGGCACTATTGTAGCCTATCCAAGTCTTTATGTTGCACGTATGTATTCTATTATGTCTACATATTATAAACACGTACAGACTTCCATGTCTATTGCCTATCGCATATGCCGTTCGTGTATATAATATCAATACTGTTGGTGACATCGAGCTGAGTTTCCAAAATAAACTCACTCGGGGTAGCCGAGACAAGATGTAGCTGCGTCCCCTCCGCGACGGCTAAGCGATGGAGCAACAGTACGATCAGGGACCGAAACGGATTAAAAATTGATTAAATATAAGGCGTGTTTGTAACATCAACATTACGTGTGTAACCTATTTTTGCACGACATAATGACCAATCTAAATAACTTCGTAGCTCGATTCGTATTGTTTTCGAGAAAATATTCAATAACATCTTGCGGTTTCCATTGGAGTTATCTTGGTGTTTTGTTTACTAAGTGTAGGCTACAGCCTTTGTATGTTTTGTGCAAAACGCGTGCAACCAGTTCGCTTTCTCTAATCACAGCGTAGAAGCCTAACGCTACCGGTGAATATGACTGGGCTATCTGTAGCGAGCGCACCTCGGCATTTTGCTAAGAAACTAAACATTGTTTTAAGTTCTAACAAAACGAGAAAGGTTAACATTTCATGCACTTACCTATGCAAATGTGACATGGTCAACTGGGTCAAATGTTTTTAGGGATCATGACAGCCGTGAAACTGACAAGACAACGAAAAACAAAACAATTCCGTCCCGTCTGACTACGTGTGAGAAGCAAAAAGCCTGCGACCGTTAAGTCCAGAAAGTTTCCAGTACTGTTTCCAAACGTGAAAGAAATGTTCTTAGGCTAAGTTCTCCGTGGAACCAGCCATCTCATGTACATCGTAGTCACAAGTGTATTAGTCTTTGTTTCGTGCCGATGAAATAGTCCATCTCCTTAGAGAGATTCACTGCGTCTGCTTTCCTCAGCGTCCCTGCGTGTCTTGAGGCGCAACTACGTCCCGCCTACACCGTCTGGGTGGGGTCAGGTTTTTTTTTTTGTCGTGCATCACTTTGAAAACTACACAACAATGACTCAAATTATGAAGTGAACGCAGTTGTGTGTGAAAGTAAGTCTGCACAGGGCAAAACCTCAACATGATCCACAGAAAATGTCATGCGTAAAGCAAAGCAGTAAAGATTGGCTGCGGGCAGGGGATGTCCATCTGTCGTTTTAGCTTCCTCTGATTGTGGCTAGTTTTCGAAAAGTTTGTTGTTGACAGTCAATGAGATTGTCAGCAAAAGTATCTCATGATTATTTTCACATCCATTTCGGTTTTAGGATATTCACTTAGTACTGCAGGGTGAGCAATGTTTGAACATGTTAATACCCCCTTCATATACAGTTTATTACATAGAACAAAATGCATATTGAAGGGCATTATGTAATTTTAGTATGAGATGATGCACATGCAAGCATTTTACTACGGATTTATCATACATGTATTGTACAAGTATGGCAAGTATGATTTCTATCAATCAACTTTAGCACTATGTGTACAGACATGGGTATCCAGTATAAAAACTTTTTTTGTTTTCAGTTTGAAAATGAGATCCCAGTCTGTGTGTGTGTGTGTGTGTTTGTTTCTGTTTGATTCTGCATTTCTGTGTCAACTCAATTCTTACAGGTGGTGTCAGCAACCTTTCGAGACGTAAACACTTTTGGATAATGACTACTAAAGTTGGCAGTGAGATTTATCTGCAATATTTGCTCACATATTTCAAAAATCTCTTGCTCACTTGCTTGCATCATGTGACAGACCTTCACCCACATATTCTCAGAGGATTTGTAAAGGCACTCGTTAGCCAGCGATTTTTGTAACTGATCTAAGACATGAAACAAGGTCATGATAGGTTGTATTTATTGAAATTCTGAGCAGTATTATGGTAACTTTACAAACCTAAAATACATCACATACCTTGGCAGACCATGGCAACTGTAAGCATAATATCTGGTGCATGACCACTAATGAAAAATATTTCAATAATAATTTAGGGAAATACATAATTACAATATAATAACAGAATGAAGAAGAGCTGGTGATTCTTAGACACGCTTAAAAGCAAAAGAGAAATAGACAGACATACAGGCCACAGCCAGAGACTTTATCAAAATACGCTGTAGAAGATACAACATCTCATATAGAAAACATTTGGAATGATATTCTTTCCTGCATCATTTGCAACTGAAATAACGGCAGTGAAGTATTCAGAATACTTGGTCAGAGCTATGGTTGAAAGTTGTGAATGGTACACAGCAGAAGATAGAATACTGTCCGTCACTAATAACGATGACATGACATGACGTAATGATATGACAGCTAGATTTCTTACATAACCAATGGCCTCACCTATCCCCGCTGTTAAGGCCCCTTTGTCGACCCGTTACGGCCCAGGTCAAATGAGTTAGACGATGACATAAAAGGAACAATTTAACTGACCAACCAACCAATTCTGTCTAAAGACAGTCTTAAAAAGTTATCAGCAAAAAGAGTTTGTGTTGTATGTGAAAGTTGTGTGAAAAATGCATTGGCATAGGTCTAAATGGTCAAAAAAAAAAGTCATACATAACAGAACATTCTGATAGCCTGGAGAAATAGGCTATATGGATCATGTTTTAGTGTATGACTGACATCCTTGTGAATCCCATGGCAACAAAGACACAACATAAGGCATATGCAGCAAAACAAAAACAGAAATCAAACTTGACTTAATATATAATTAACTCCACACGTGGTGTCTTACAAAGTAACGGAGGCATAATACAAAGTCTATCTTTACAGGTGTTAAAATTCCACATATGCAGGCCTGTTCGCATGTCCAGTTTGGACAGTCATACATTAGTAGTGAGTTAGTTGGTTTCCCTTGTCCACTCTGTCTGGCCTCAGAGCTTCGAGAGCGTTTTCTGTGCTGACGGAATCTGCGGCTGGGAATAGAAGGCCCATTCGGCCCTTGGGTTGGCCACTCCAGCGATCGGAGCCTGAATGCAGCACGCCGGGATGTTGAAGTCCGACACCACCTTCAAGGCCACATCCTTGACAGACTTGCAGAGTTCCAACAGCTACACAAAAGGGAGGAAATGACAGGAGACATGAGTGCTGTATGTAAGGGTTAACGGCCGCTGAGGTGTCCTGTTATACGGAATTAATGGACGAGGGCAAGAGGCAAAGAACTCCCCGGCGGCGGCAGCGGAGGAAGAGTCCCATTGGGACACAATGTCACTTCTGCCAGTGTGTCCTGGTCAAGATGGCAGCAATAGTTACATTTAAGAAAAACAGTGAATGGACAACATCAGACATAGACACAGTCTAGACACAGTCCAGAGACACCAATAACATACTAATACACAGACAAAGATTCAACAAAGGCTAAGGATGGCTAAAAGAATAAATTAAAATAAAATAGAACACTATAGGCAGCGACACTGTTCCGTGTAAGCTGAGTTGCAATGATGCAAATGCATAGCAAACTGTCAGCAATGGGGCTTAAAATGACGGATTAAACAAATGAAAAGTTGTGACAAAGATGGAAGAGCTGTCAATCAGCATTTCAATATGTAAATTTGATCAGCTATGTCTTTGCATGGGTCATTTTGAGTAACTGATGTAGACCACTGTATGCAATGTATATTGACCAATTAATTATTGATGTATTCATTATATATGTTCCTCTCTATTCACAAAAGAGGGCATGTGACATTTTCATGACAGACATCACCTGACATACTTGTAATGACAGCCACTGAGGTCTCATCATTCAAGCATTGTTTTGCGAAACCCCCTTCATTATTTTCCTGAAAACAGACTTCTGAATAGTGCAAAGAGAATATGAAACTGATGCAATCTGTATGCTGATAACGTACTGTTTTTTTCTGAGGGACGTTTTTACTGTAGAGTGGGCCATGTGAACTTCTTGTAAATGGTCCAGAGAGAGGAAATGTGTTGCTACATGCTCTCTGCCCTAGATGTAACGTGATTTCATGTGAGTCACAGCTGTTAGTTAACACACTGATCATCGTGGAGTAGAGGAAAATAGAACTGACAAATTGCACTTCACAAGTGTCCAACAGAGTGAGATTACAGTCCATCGAATACACACCACCCCAGTCACACTGCCCTGACCAATGACACCCACTGCAGATTTCTCATGAAAACTTTCTCTAGAACAGATAATAATCAGACAAAGTGCTACAGTAAGGGTGTACAAATTGACAGTCTTAAGTGTTTCAGCAAGAACTGTCAACTGACAGTCATATATACTTCCTGAGAGACAGTGACTGTTATAATAAATATACAAGGAATCTCACTGCTTTGTTCAAAGATATGAGAGATATATAAAAATGTCCAGAAGTATGGACCAGCACCATAGTTTCTTAAATGAATTTCAAACATACAATCTGTCTACTCAAGAGGACCTACTGGTAGAGCCAGTTCCTAACATCACTGAGGTGATGGGTTCCTCTGGAGACATACATACACCTGTTCAGGTGAGATGCATCAACACATGTAACTACTAAATAAAGTTTCCTTTTCCCATCCAGTTACATTCACAAACTTTACAACTCACGCCCTCTAGTGGTCTTTCTTAAAGATGTGGAGAAAAATGTAATAAAAATGTTGCACTGATTAATCAGAATCTTATGACTAAAATTAGAATTTGAATTAAATTAGTATAGAGACAAAATACCCTGAACAACACAGGAGAGTGGAAACACAAACACACTCCAGGTAGGTCTTATACAGTATAGTACTAAATGGGATCTTGAATGGCCACTTTATCAGTATTTGTCAATGAAAACCGCCTTCAAGTTTCATTCCCTTCCCTTAATAACCTGCGGCTTTTGCTGCTTCTTGGAACGAGGCTATGTAACACCTGGGTTTTTAACCATACAGATAAAAGGTGGAGGGATCATCGTGAATTAGCTCTTGAGCTCTTCCCTCTTCATTTTCTGACATTTCTATAGCCTCGCCTGGACAAAAAGCCCACTCATGGTTGCTCTATTTGTGTAACCCTGCTTATCTGCGAAACATAAGGGTCTGAAATCTGCTTGGACATGTCTGACTCAATAGTCCTGTGTGTGTGTGTGTGTATGTGACTAAATAGTCCTGTGTGTGTGTGTGTGTGTGTGTGTGTGTGTGTGTATGACTAAATAGTCCTCTGTCCCATGGAACGCCTCAGGTGTGACGGCCAGTGTTGCTAGTTGCTGGGCTGCCTCTTCCCCCCTGTCTGGAGATGAAAGGACACCTCAGGCCTGAGACTACTGCTGGGTAAGGCCAAGGAGTGCCACTTCTGAGCAAACACAAACAGAGATGTGATAAAGATAAAGATAACAGAAAGAGAGAGAGAGAGAGAGAGAGAGAGAGATAGAAAAAGCAAAACTGAGGTGTTGGAATCACTCCCTTATCTGGAGATCCCCACTGGTGTTTACGGTGAGTCGGTGATGAGTGAGGTGTATAAATAGAGGAAAAAATATGTTATGTGCATGTGTGTATTATGTGTCGACATGTGTCCTTTAACTTGTGGATTTGACCCCATGTGACTGAGCATCCACAAGTGTGAGAGAATGTGTTCACATACATATGAGGGTGTGTTAACATAATTATGTGTGAGTGTGAATGGGTGTGTGTGAGTGTGTGAGCATGTGTGTCTGTTATGTAGAGATATATATTGTATAAATATGTTTACATACGTTAATTTATGTGAAAGGATGCATGCATGGATATATATATATATATATATATGGTGTGTGTGTGTGTGTGTACGTGTGTATAGTATATATACTTTTTTGATCCCGTGAGGGAAATTTGTGTGTGTGAGTGTGTGTATGTGAGTGTGTGTGTGTGTGTGTGTGTGAGAGAGTATGTAAGCACGTGTCTGCTATGTAGATATATATTAACATACATTATATATGTGTATAAATGTGTGAGTGCCTGTGTGTCTGAATGAATGTGTGTGTGACATGAGTCCTGGACAGTGAGTGTTTCCCATGCGGCCAGCTGTGACAGACCCCCGCGGCTCATTATTGACGGGTGTAATGAGAGAGCTGGCCGCCTAATGACACCGGCATTCTGAAGGGCTTGAGCCACACTGAGAAAAGTCACACCAGCGTGTCACCAAGGAGGACCTCCCTTTGTCCATCATACCACCACACCCTGGGGGTTTGGCAGGAGTAAACCACACACACACACACACACACACACACACACACACACACACACAGAGAGAGAGAGAGAGCGAGAGAGTGTGTTTGTGTGTGTGTGTGTGTGAGAGAGAGAATGGAACATATCATTGATTCTTAAGAGGAGAAGACAACTAAAGACAAAATGGGGGACATTAACAAATCTTTTTTCCCCTCCTCTTATCAAAACTGATGATAAAATATCTTGCTAACACTACTTCATTTTACAATACAAATGCATACGATGTATTCACATCAGACATAACAGTTATGACTATCAAATTAAATCCTCTTCACGTCCCAGCACCTTCAAACATTCAGTTCAATTCAATTTAGACAGATAGCCCTTGATAATGGTGTCACAGATCGTTTATGCTGCCTGATAGCCTTTAGCACACACGACTGTGACCACTATGAGTGGACAGAGGAAAACGCGTGTATGTGTGCCAGTGGAGGCCTATCTCGGGGGATGATCGCGCAGTGTAATGACGGACAATTGCACGGGCAAGATAATAAGGGCGGTGGGCCGGCTCGTTTGCATGGTTTGTTTCATAGCACGACACACGGCGGCGATAAGCAAAGATGGTGGCCCTTATCTACATCTGAAGGGTCGTCACGCAGCTATCACATTTGCAATGGGCCTGCATGTTACATCACAACAACACATTCCTGCGTTTCTGCCTTTATCACCGTCCATCTCCATACAAACGTACGTCTGGAGCCGCAAGAGAGTTGTCGGCTTAAAATAAGTCCATGGAATGGAGCGGCATGCCGTGGAATCCAAATCGGGCATTTGCTTATTCCATTTAGGAATTTTCCTAAAACCCGTGGTGGTGTAAAAGCGAAAAAACCACACAGGGCGCTGTTTGGACAGCGAGTGGCCATGTTGGTTTATGGCCATGAGCAAACAAGTCATGGTGGCCTGCGATTGGACAGGGCCAAAGTCGGCTCCATTGTCCTCTCAACCCTACTCCAGCATGCTCAGAGGTGAGGGGACAGCTCTCGGGGGACAGCCATCTATTTGATCGCAGCCAACTGTGAACAACTGTTAAAACCCAGAGAAATATAGAGGGGTGAATAGCGTGATCAATACCAGCACAGCTGCAGCTGGCATTCCCCCACAGTCACTAAACACCACAGAGAATCATTACAAGAGGTCAGGTCAGCGGAGATACACTCTGCAAGAAGAGAGGAGGAGAAGAAGAAGGAGGAGGAAGAGAAGAAAGAACATGAAGAAGAAGAATGAACATGAAGAAGAGAGAAGATGAAGAAGAAAGAGAGAGAGAGAAAGAGAAAAGTCAGTCAAGTCAAGTGTTCAGGGTTCAGAGTTCACCTCTTATCGCAACACCTGTTTTCAATTCTCATTGCCCAGATGAGATTACTCTTGTGATGAGTCAGGCCTGCTTGCTCAGCAGTTCTCTTAGAGTCCCAGAGTCTGGGTGAAATCCACCAGTGGTCTATACCTATGTGGTAACGTGTACATTAAAAAGGCCCCTACTCATATATGCACATACACTATTTGGACAAAAGTATTGGGACACCTGGCCATTACGGATGTTGGATGAGAGGGCCTGGCTTGAAATCTCTGTTGGTTCATCTCAAAGGTGTTTGATCTGGTTGAGGTCTTCTTGAATTTCCCCTTGGGGATCAATAAAATATCTATCTATCCATCTATCTATCTATCTATCTATCTATCTATCTATATATCTATTAGGGCTGTCAAAATAACTGATTAATTTCCATTAATTAATTTGAAAAAAAATAACTGATTAAAAAAATTAGTGCAGATTAATCGATTCCGTATGACCTTTGACCCCGAGCCATTCTAGTCAGTAAAAATTAGACTGTAAAATTATGGAGAGAAGAAAACGTGCTGCCTGGATCATTGATTGGAACATTTACTTTTAAAAAATGGCCTGATGGTGTTGATAAAAATAAAGTGTTGAAAATAAAGTCCTCTGCAATGTCTGCAGCAAGGAATTTGCATATGAGTTCATCAACTCTATAGTCGCACATCAATGCAAATAAATAAGTGTTGACATTGAGGGGAGTGTTAATTTATTTTCATTGTGTCCCCTAGGTTATATCTGTGGCCTGAAATGCCTTGTATGTGACAAAAAAACTTCCCGAAGCACTGTTGAATTTATTTCCTCAGCATATTAGGTCATATCATAGATTATTATGGCCATTATTTGAACAGTGAAAATAATAATAAAAGAGTTTTTGAACTTTAATGTCACTAATGCTGATTATTCAATGATTAATTTGAATTTAAATATTTAAAATACTTTCACAGCAAAAATTATATATGCGATTAATTTAGATTAATTATTCACAGAGTATGTAATTAATTAGATTCTTTTTTTTTAATCGATTGACAGCCCTAATATCTATCTATGTCAGGGCTCTGGTGCAGGCCAGAAGTTATTCTACACCAGCCATCACCAAATGGCGGACCGTGACGTGATCCTATCCGGACCCAGACCATAATAGCCTAATTTAGATTTTCACCTAAGATTTCAAAGCTGCGCTAAATGTTTCGTTGGTTAGGATAACAGCATTTACTTCAGGAGCTTCAGGAACCATCATTTCGCTTGCTGCTACTCAGCCAGTGAAATCTGTGAATTCTGATAAAGTCGAGTCAGTGAGTAAAGTAGCCTACTATGGAGAAGAGACTGATAGCCTGAAACGAGCGAGGAGAGGAGAAGGGACAAGAAACAAATCAGATGGATATCTAAGTTAACGATAAGTAAGTTATTTTCAAATCATCGGTTGCTCAAAGAGGAGAAAGCTAAACAGTGAGAACAGAGCTTTATATAACGACACAGGGGCAATACCATGCAAAACTGTCACGTCCGTAACGCCAACTATATATGGATGTGACAGTTTTGCGCGGAATTGCCCTGAACCTCTTCTATATATTCTGAGACAGGTGATTTTAAGCGCCAATTTGAAGCACCTCTACTAGACAAAGCATATATTTTGAGCAAGCATAGGGTAGGCTAGGCCCATTCAACAGTGAACTGAGACCACAGAATATTTTACGATTTAAGAAGGCAATATGATCCACCACAATCTAGTTAAGCCTACATGCATTCACTGCCCAACAACGTGATATTCCTGGGTTTCCAGGATTTCGGGTCAACATAAAAAAACTAAAAAAATTAAATTAAACTTGCTGATTAATGATGATTAATGGGTTCAAGGAACCAGCTGTGGAATATCCATCCTTGTCTCAGCTCAAATTTTATTTTAAGTTCACGTTAAGATCTTAAAAAAAGCCAACTCAGTTTTTCTCCCCAATTAGGCTACTCTTATCTTGCCTTATTTCTCCTCATTTCGAATGTTGCCTTTTAGGCTACTTATTTTATTTCACATTAAACATTAGGCCTAGGCCTACAATCTTCTATTTCTTGAATTTCCCCTTGGGGATCAATAAAGTATCTATCTATTTATCTATCTATCTATCTATCTATCTACAACTAGGCTCCATCCATCCATCCTAATATACATATACATAGCCTAAACACGCACGTTAACATTATGATGCTCCGGACCTTTGCTTGAGGAAATTTTCCGTAACTGGACCTCGCTGAAGATTAATTGAATAGCCCTGTTCTACACCAAACTCACCCAATCAAGTCTTTATGGACCTTGCTTTGTGTACCTTTCAATAGGACCAGGCATGAATTCACTGAGCTGTTCAGAAAGAGCCATTCTTTCACAAATGTTTGTGAATGCAGACTGCATGACTAGGTGCTTGATTGTATACACGTGTGGCAATGGGTCTGAATGAACCTGTGAATATTGACCCAACCCTGGTCATACCAACTTGGGAGCAGACATGCAGACAATCCTGGTGGTCTTACAAGATTCAGCATACTGTTTAACTTACCTGGGTGCGGATCTGTCTGCTAGTGCTTGGGGTCAAGTACTTATGCTCCAGGTACCAAGCCCTCTCCTGGTACACCAAACTAGTGCCGTGCAAGAGGCAGAACTGTAGGGACACAAATAACAGACAAGACAGAACAGCTTAGACAAATATGGGCAGAAATATTAAAACAAAAAAACACACACATTTCTTTCCACTCTTGGCATTTCCTGGAAAAAGTACAAAGAGTGTGTGTGAGTTCAGAACCTCAAATGTGTTTTTTATGACACTCGGTGGGGTGGTGGTGATAGGAGGGGGGCTGGGTGGTGGTGGTGGGGGGGGGGGGGGGGGGGGGGGAGGGTAAGAAAACTGAACCCCTTGCAGGATGTGCTTTCAGCTAGAAAAGAAAGGCAGTGGAAAAACAACAAGTGGCAGGCGGGCTAATATCTCGACTCTGTTCAAAGTGACAGTGAGAGAGCACAACCACCAGTGCACATCAAAGAGGTGGACAGGAAAAAGCAGAGGTGGCTGAGCTGAGGTGTCTTCAGTTCTGCAGCGTGGACACTCGGCTCCCCCTGAGAGAGATTTGACGTGACCTCTAAACTCTCCGCCGGAACGAACTGGCCATCAGGGACTGACATCAGTTCAGCCTATACACCTTTTAAGTTGTGCTTGCGTGCTGAGCTGCAGCCGATTAAGCGAATGGAACATTTGTGTATATGTACGTGTGTGTGTGTGTGTGTGCGCGTGCATGTGTGTTCAAGCACGCATGTGTGCACACATGGGTGTATATAATTAAACATGTACGAGAATAGTCATGTGTATGTGTCCATTTCTATTTTGTGTTGTTATTCATCATCATCAACTTTTATTGCCAGACTCAAGGTCAATTCAGAAGACACAGACATGACATACAACATACATTAAAAAGATAAAGATAAAAATATATACAGAAAAGTAAAAAAGAAACAACAACACTGCATTTCTATAAAAGACATGTGTTTCCACAGTGTTGATTGGTATCGTATGCCACTAAACCTAGGATTTGCCAGCAGCATAACAATGCTGTACAGGGGACAAATTAATTTGTAGATCAGACTCCTCAATAATGCCTGTAAGGTGCTGACCCCTGCATTACAGAAAAGGTATTATCTACCAGGGACAAGAAACGGTTCAAAGAATGAAACAAAACCGGAAACGAACATAATTTTTGGATGAACGTGACCGAAAACGGGAACAAAACCAATTTCACTTGTTCCAGAGTGAAAATGCTATTTTCAATTTTAGATAACCGGTTCATAACAGTAGATTAACCTTTCTTTGAATATTATTCAAAGTCCATAGGCTTGGAAAGTCACCTGCCCACACAGTGTTTCCCAGACCCCTTATAGGATGAATTTAGTAAGATTCTATGAATCAGTGTCTCCCCTGTAAAATAGGCTAGCCTGGCTAACGTCAGACCTCATCTCATTGAGATGGGGTCCGGGAACTACACATTAATTTTCTCGTATTTGAGATGTGGTTTACAAATGCCGTTTATTGGGCGCTACGAATGTCTATCAAATGCGCTGTACGTAGCTCATAACCGCTTCGGTGTGTCGTCATCGTCTTGCTGTCCCCCTTCTGTGATTGGTTCCTTCGTTAAGGTGAAAATTGGGTCAATGGAATCTAGGCTGCCTAGCAGCGCGAATAAAATCGCGCGCAAGGCAGCATGGGAAAACCCAGGCTAATAATAGGCTAGAACTACTAGTTGATAAAAAGGATTTTCATATCCAACACTATCTAACTGCTTTTTTAAGTATGTAGCCTAAATTACTGAAACATTGTGTGAAATAACATAGGCTACCAAAGACACTAGGGAAATAGTAGCACCACACATGGGTTAGGCTATTACAGGGCTTAAAGTAAGGACATTTTCTTTGCCTGAAGTTAGGCTATCAGACATTTTTGAAGATCTAATATTATATAGGCTAATTGTCTACTTTCAAATCTTACCCGCACCTGAATTCAGGTACAGTGTTTTTAACAGTTAGCCTAATGTGCTTTGATTATTTAAGCTTTAAGGCTGTTGGGCAAAAAAGCCTATAGTATTGTTCCAATTTGTAAAGGCAATGTCATTTTTATAGGGACATTATTAACCATTCTTCTATAACGTTCTAACTGATACCATTTTGAGCAGAGGCCTTGGAACACTGGAACAGGAATGAAAAGATAATGTTTTTGCTCAGAACGAACCGAAATGAAAATCTGAAAAAGTTATCAGTCCCTGTTATCTACATTTCTATATCTTAGCATCTTTCTGTGCAGGTGTTTATAAATGTATGCATGTGTGATATCGGTGAGTATGTTGTTCCAAGCCTATTTTTAAAACTAACTTATTATTTTATTTCTTGCTGTTTTACACCTACCTACTAAAGCACACTGAATTTGCCAATTTGCCTGTTAATATCCACATGTCTCAATTTGTGTGTGAATGTGTTACAATGTGGCCCTGAAGATTATTGAAACGGTGTTGTCTATGGCTTATATTTCTATATTTCTTTTCTCCTATCTGGAATGAAATTGGGAGATTCCAACTAGGAAATATGGGATGTAGCCATATTCCAGATGGAGTCAGCTGGCCTCCACTCCCACAGAGGGCCTACTCTAATTGTATGCCATTGTGCCAGGGCAGGGGTGCCTTTACCAATTAGCCACAGGTACTGACTTCACCAAAGCTGTGCCTGTCAGTCAGTACCATGTGACTTAACCTATCCCAACGGTGTGTGTGTGTGTGTGTGTGTGTGTGTGTGTGTGTGTGTGTGTGTGTGTGTGTGTCTACATTTAGGTCATGTGTGCATATGTGTAATTAAGTGCAGGTACCAGTCCTTGGTATTTGGTCAAAGCGATCACATTACTAAGCCTGCCACACAGACAGCCAAGCTTTCTTCTCTACCCGTTCACTCTCTCACGTTCTTCCTTGTATGCAAACCAGAGAATGTGAGGTAGCGAGTAAAGCTTAGCAAAGACCCATCACCAACCTATTAAGGCTCTTATCACCTGGGTGGCATCCCCGAATGGTCTTTGAAGGTCGACACCATTTTGGTATGCTCATGTCAACCTGCTGTAGAGCAAAGCCTGGAAGTGACTGAGTGACACATACCCTTGCTCATCACAAACTGAAACCGCCAGCCATCACACGCAAAAGGGAAATGGCCACTCCCAACTAACAGCATAAAAGCAGTTGTAGTCATCGAGTTGCAGTTGCAGACAGTGCGGTCACAGTGCGGTCACAGTGCCGTAGGAGTGGCGCTTCTGGCCGTTAAATCCTACATCTCAGACTATGAGAGAAACGTTGCATATCACGGCAACGTTTTGGGAAATAAGCTTATTTGGCGTCTCCAGCAGAGTTAAATAAGAGGATGCATACCCTTCTCTTCTCTGTGCATGCAGTTTCACTGGCAGCCGCACTGTCCTGAAGTGGACTGGGCGCCGAATCCAAAGATAATGACCATGGTCTGGCCACCTCGTCAACAGATGACTAAAACGAGTCTGCAGCGAAAAATAGCCGGAGTTGCGTGCGTGTTCTGGTTAACCATTCGAGGGGTCACTCCGAGGATGGACAGCCCGAGGACGGACGACACGCTGAGTTCCGAGGGCAGGGCTCCGGAGCCCCACAGTGAGATTTTACAGGAACTTATTCCGCTGCACTGATTTAACACAGCTGAGAGCTGGAAATGCTTGAAGTGGTAATGAAATGCACTGTGCAGCTTCTATGAAGACAGGGCAGGCCCACCAAGCGCATAGAAAATCTTACAGACATATATAAAAAGCTTTAAACGACACAATGCTTAGACTTGAGAGTGACTTTTACAAGAAGCTGTTTTTTTTTCAATTTTCCATCATATTTTTTAATAAATTCTCTTGAATCAAATCACAGATTCCTGTTGAGTTCCTGTGTGTGCACCAGAGACACACAAAGTGAGGATCAGAACAGAAAGAACAATGGCGAACAGAAACAAAACAAAACAAACACCAAGTGAGACCCCCTCGAAACCTCACAGAGCTCTAGGCCAGTCACATGATTTAGTGAGAGATTCACCTCGTCTTGTGACCCCCTCCCTGCCTCCCCCGTGCTTCAGGGTGGTCATGTGACCTGTGTGTGTGTGTGTGTGTGTGGTGTGTGGTGTGTGTGTCCATGTGTGTGTGTGTGTGTGTGTGTGTGTGTGTGTGTGTGTGTGTGTGCGCACTCTCCCGAGGCTCTCCACGGCCCCACAGGTGTGTGATCATCGATCTCTGCTCTGCTGTTACAGGTCCGGTTCCCTGGTCTCCGTCTTGCTCCAGTGGGCCCAGCTGCAGTGAGATGTCACTGCTCCAGTGACACTCAGATGACAGGAGAGCACATGATCCCCTCAGTCTCACGGCTCTCCCTGTGCCTCAGACACGCTACAGGAAACCAACTGTGGCCCAGCCAACCATGACAAGGGATACACTCCCCTGCTGTAACAGTAGCACTGAGAACCACTGAGAACCACTGAGAACCACTGAGAACCACATGGCTGGATGCGCAATTCAGTTACCACAACTATCATCATCTGGGAATAGATCATATCTGACTATGAGAAAAAACTTAAAGTAGCAAAATCAAGTGTCAATTCAAACAAAGCAGAGTCACATTATGCAATTGTGTATTTTCCATTGATTCCAACATTTTTCAAAAATGTTCACAAAGCAGGATGGATAAGTGAGGCATCTAGACTGGACCCAGTCATCCAGTCAAACATCTGAGGCCAGGGTCTGGATAAGAGAAACTCTGCATGGAAAAACAGACTGGTGTTTCCAGGTATTAATCAAGACTGTTCTCTGTGAGCCTGAGATACACTGTAGCTCGCTTTTAAAGATTCCCCACAATACCGTGTTGTTCACCGTTTTAGACTTAAGCAATAAGCCCCGAGAGGCCGTAGTATAAACTGATTTTAGAACAGCTAAGGGGCGTTGTTAGGCACGACGCGCAAGCGGAGAAAAAGCACAGCAACTAAAAATGTAACGATTTATTCATAGATAATCATTCTTCCTCCAAGAAATATATTTCCTTTGTCTGATGGTTGCCAAGCAACATCGAGACGCAAGTTGTGGTACCGCATTACTACAGAACGAAATGCGGTCAAGGTGTACCTGTATGTTTGTGTTGGATTTTACATTGAACACGATGCAGCCAATCATAATCAAGGACCGGAACTATCCATTTTAGAATTTGCTATTAAGGGCCCCTAATCTACATTTCCAGCAGCCAATCCAAAAAGCTAGGGTTTAAAACAATAGACTGCACATATCAGATGTGAGTTGTGGACGCATTTATGCCAAGAAAATAACAACAAAAACAAAAACATCGACCAACATAGGATGTCGACAGACCACTACAGCATCGATGTAGACGTCTCCTACCCCTGGCTCTCTTCCCAAAAAGGCAATGGCACTGGATGTGTCATGCCACGCCCTTCCCCATGAGTGAAAAGGGCTGCTCAGATACAGCGAGCAGCGACCCCTCAGTCGCCCCACACGCCTGTGCTTATCTCCCGGCCCCAGCCAAAGCCCCCCAAAAAACAGCCACCCCCTCAGCCCCCCACCCCAGATGCACTGAGTGCACACGGGATACTGACGGGTGTGGCAAGGTGGGTCACCGCTCACACAATGGCTGATGCTCAGGCCGGGGCCTCACGACTGTCGAGCGCAGAAGCGCGCCTATGTGTCACGTGGCTCTGCTCTGGTACATCATAGTGCCCCCCCTCACCCCCTTCTTCGGTGTCAGAGAAGAGCTTCAAACACAGCAGCGAGATAGCAGTGGAAAAACGTGTGCTACACATTGGCTGGGCACTGCTTCATTAAAAGAGGCCAGCTTACGCTGGTGGAATATGAGCAGTGAGTCATTTCAGTGAATCTCTCACATGCAGTGTGGTTGTTTTTTCTCTGTTTCGTGTGTGTGTGTGTGTGTGTGTGTGTGTGTGTGTGTGTGTGTGTGTGTGTGTGTGTGTGTGTGTGTAAGAGTAAGTGTCTGTCTGTCTGTCTGTCTTATATTGATACATGAGACTTAATATGGACACTTTGTGACCACATCTGTGTGCCTGTGTGTGCTTCTGTTTGCATGTAGATAGTCAAATGTGAGAGCACACACTACCACTTCTGAGAACTTTCCATAGGAACAGTCTGATGACTCAAGCCTCTCATATCTTGTGGTATGAGACTGATTTAGAGTGGGGAGCTGTTTCACACATACCTTTGTGAGCAAGGCGTGGTCTTCTGCAACCTGGCATTCTTGAATAGCCAGTGCAAACTGCTCCAATGTCACTATGGAAACAAAATGAAGACAAAAATGTCACAACTTTTGAAAAAAAAAAAAAGAAAAAGAAAAAAACAGCCCCTTAAACTGCGAATAATGTCTTGTACACAGCTGTATATACACATGTATAGTATAAATGTTTTCAGGATTGAGACTAGGATTGAGACTAATATATCATACCTACATAACTTTTTACACTTAACTTTTTACACTACAACTATTCACATGAGAAGTGATGAGAAAACGAGAAAACGAGAAAACAAGTAAACAAGTATAACACAGAAACCACACTTGACCTCTAGTCATCAATCTACAGTTTAGTTCCTTACATATGGGCAATTCCATGGAAAATTACATTTTTGGTAACATCCATAACGCCAATAAAATGTGATGGTATGGTATGATGTGAATGATTACATGAAATTTGAGCATTTGCTATTTTTTGCTGAAGAATGTAAATGAGAAAAAATGCACAAAAAATGAATGCTATCATTCACATCATACAAATGCCAAGGCATTTAACTGGCGTTATGGATGTGACAAAAAGTCCACAAATGCCATTATTTTCATTTTCCTTACAAATGCTGACCAACTGCTTTTCCTCCACTAACTGATCATCTAGATCATATTTTGTTTACACATTGTACAATTAAGTGTTATGCACTAAAACAACACAGACATAGACAACACTGACAATCAGATCTCCGCCATCAAAATAAACAGTACTTAAACTCAGACAGCTCTATTTCATGCTAGACTATTTCAAGTCAAACATACTACAAAGATTACATTATATCACAAAGGTAGATTATACACAATGTTCTGCTCTCCAATACAAACCCACAATCACAATCACAAAGTGAGGAAAGTGTCACAACATGATGATGAAAGCCATCTGAAGACAGAGGTTAAGTAAATAGACCTGAGACAAGAAAAAAGCTTTTTCTGCTGAGGAAATTTAGATGAGTTGTTTTAATGTTATTGCACTCAGGTTGAAATACGTACTAATTGGAAAGTATTTTAGTTGCTGTGTATGGGAGACTGCACCTCTGCTCATGACTGTGGTATTGGGCTGTTTTGTGTGTGTGTGTGTGTGTGTGTGTGTGTGTGTGTGTGTGTGTGTGTGTGTGTGTGTGTGTGTGTGTGTGTGTGTGTGTGTGTGTGTGAGTGAGTGGGAGGAGGGTGAGAGAATGGAAAGATTATGATCACATGGGCTAGATAAAGAACCATACGGCCCTTGGTTGACAACTTGCAGAGAGGAGTACATAAACAACAGCAATGACACAGACACACACATTTGTAAAGACACAACACACAAAGATTCGCAATTATACAGACACACACATTCACACACACAAACATTACCCCCCCCCCCACACACACACACCCACACACCCACACACACTCACACATACATCTGAGAGTTAACTAATCCATTCCAGCCATTCAGAAAGTATAAAAATGTCATACACCATTGCAATACTATTTCAACATCTGCCTTTGATAACTTTCCTGCATCTTTCCACCTGTTCCTCTGCCTACACATATAAAGGTCTACCCATGTCACACTTACTTAAAAAAAAAAAAAATCACTCCTCAATTACTCAACACAAACATATTTGCCAAATCAATCCACTCTGGCAGTGAAGTCTGGTGGGTGCAATACATTGGTGGTGATAAGTGAGGTTCTCCCTTCACTGTGAAGCGCTCTGGGTGCCTTGAAAGGTGCTATATAAATGTAATGTGGTGTTGTTGTTATTATGTTGTCTGTCTGAATGCTGGACTGCTGGGGTTCCACAGCTGAAACCCAGAGGTTTCTCCAGAGACTTTCTAATGAGGAGACACAGCACTCAAAGAATCTTCCATAGAAATGTATGGGGTTAGTTCGCAATGCCGATATGGCAGTTGTCTACATATATAACCCGCCCCTTCCTGTAATGTAAGTAGCTTAACCAACCGCACATTTATCCTTTTTAGCCTTATTTTAGCGATTTAGGGGGAGATACTTATATTGTTCAATTCAATTTAAACACAAATTCGCCTGATGTACCTTTTATGTCCTATGACCTCCCTTATGTGGAGGGGGGACTTGTCTAAAAGGACTTTGGTTTCTCTCTCACCTCGATGAATATGAGCCAAGGCCAGGCCGGTGACATGATGGAGACAGGAGTTCCAAGCCCCAAAAAACTCGTCTTTGTTCTTCTCAACCTACAGTTGGAAACACGTCAATCAAGATCTTCACATGACATGGAGCGATGATGACAGTGTTGTGTTCTCAGGTCCATTTGGCATTTTAACATGAGGCAAGACAGGTTTCCAATACCATGGCTTAATCAGATGGAAATATCAGATGGAAAGTCTTTAGAGGAAAGCAATTCTATTCAATCGAGAGAATGTCACTGGTGTGTTTACTCACAAATACAAGTATGGTGTGGAAAAATGTTCCGCACCTTATTATAGAGCCTGGTAGCCAAGCTTCTTTGCAGCACTCTCTCCCGATAGCTTACAGCTTTCAGCAGGAAACTTAAATCACCCACTTTATCCACATTGAAGCCAAGGAAACTTACATATACAAACACAAACAAGCGTTTACAGTCATCATCACTTAGGAGTTTAAACCACATCAATTCATAATAAACATAAATAGTTGAATGCGTCTTTCAGTGTCTTAAATGTCCACTCTGTATGATGCAAACAAAACCTTTTGGAAAATAATTTAAAAATGGTTTACTGAGGTTTAACAGAGTACTGAGCACATCATACACTGCAGTAATTCATGCTCCTCCTTCTAGTTATAGTTATGGTTATATAGGCAGAAAATCATAATAAGGAAGTTATATAGCAAAGTTACATTTAATCTTAGCCCAAACCATTTCACCAATACAAAATCTTTAGAAACATATTTCCATGTGGGAGCCATTTTACACCGTACCGCAAAAGGTACATTGTTTACCTTTATACATTTAGATGTCAATTTCAGATAATTCAGAAAGAAAAAAAACACAACTGCCATCTGATGGCAATACAGCACTTTTTGACATTCACTACTAGGTCCACCAAAGCTGACTGTGGTGCAAGAGCAACATAAAGCACACAGAGAAATCACTGGCTTGGCAATGAACAATTACACAAGTAGATGATCCATGTCTGTAGACAGACAGCTTCTGGCCGTTTCTATTCAAAGGCCCGAGTCAAAGCCAACTACTAGGGACAGCGATTGCATGTGATGGGAGGTGGTTGCCTGTATTCTTGCCACCACATCCTAGCAAATTATATTTATGGCAACATAAAACCTAAATGATTAAAATAAAGGATACTATCTGTGAAACGGCTCTCGTATGAAGGGAACATTGAGGCCACTTTCATGGAGACAACTATGCGTGTAAATGGGAGGTTGCTTACTTGGCCTCAGTGCCATACTGGGTTTTGGATTAAGCCAGAGCGCTAACTCAATTACCATGCCTTCTTACTGCCAAGCACCATTCCCTTACCATACAGGCACAACATTCTAACATGGAACGGTGCTTGGAACGTCCTATTAAGTTTCCATAGTAAACGTATTGTAAGCTGCAGGCTTGGAATTTCACCATTTTAGGGGCAAGGTCACTTGGCCTTCAGTTGGGCTGGGCATCTTTGGTGGGGGGCACAAAGGCCACATGTCAGGGCACCAAGGCCAAAGTTAACTATACAGTAGTAGGCTATAAAAATAATCAAAGTTGTATTTAGCCTATTCACAGCAGTAGACCTGCATCACATTATGAAACATTACAAAAACATGAAACATGACATTACATAGAACTGTAAATAATCTGATCATCTAATATTTACAGATATCTAGGCTATATTTAATATTTATTTTATATTTGGCCTGTTATGAAATCATGTATTGAACAATTTACAATTCACAGCTCAGCTTTAAGAAACTCAAATAGCCATGCTTAGCATTCTGTGCTCATTAAGCTACTTCCACAAACTCTTAGTCAGCTGTATATCCTCTGATTTTAATATTTACCGATATAGGCGATATTTGTAACATTTATTTTGTATTTGGCCTGTTATGAAATCATGTAGAAAAATGTACATTGTGAAACTTAAAGCCCAAATTTGGAGACATGCATGTCGAAATTTGCTGCAAATTCAAAACCGGATTACTCTGGAACTGCTTTAAATGCATTATCGCTTCAACACGCGCACAAGAAAAGAAAAAAACCAATGAGCTAATGTCGCGATTTCCGATAACACAAGCTATTTTTATTGTTGTAATATTGAATGATTTCATAAATAAAGGGTGGAAAATTTGTACGCACAGTGTGTACAGGATTAAGGCTGGCGGCGCCACTGACCAAGGCCACAGTAGCCTGTGAACCTCTGATTTTCAAAATCACGGCCAAGGCAGGGTGCAACTGTTCTCTTCAATTTCCCTTCTAAATTACTTTTAATTGTCTGAAGACATCGATCGCAAGAATCTAACATTCTAAGCAACAGCAAAGCAACCAAAGTGCAGTCGGTTCTCCCGCCATGGTTTTGGAAATCACACACCTGCTGCATCTGAAGGCCCACGCATAATAAGGCCTAGCCCTACGACTATCACTCTACACACCCCCTGTTGTACGTCACATTTAAATTTGCTAGCTGATCCTGCCTCCTGTCTCCCCAAAATGCCATCATGTGAACAGATCAGCAGGCCGGCAAATTTTTACCTCGTTTTCAGACACACGTTGCGGCAAAAATACGTCTCCTCTTCCTGCAAATTTAGCGTGATCTCTGTGTGAAAAGGCCTTATGATTCAATTTAATCATATGATTTACTTGTCTCGCGAACCGTTCACCACAGCAATTAGCAACTAACATCGTTTAAAAGCTGAGAAAAAGCTCTTTCATGTGAAGTGATACTAGTGATACTGAGTAGGCTACTTCGCGAGTAGTTCAACTGAAGAATGGGTGAATTTGGACGCACTTTCTTTCTTGCCGTGCGCTGTCACTTTCTCCACTGCGTAAAATACAAAATTAATTTGCGCTGTGAATGCTAAGATAATTTTGACAGGCCATAGGCTAATAAAATACGCTACTAGTCGGACGCAAACCAGAATATTGAAAGAAGGGGGCACCAAGGCCACAGTAGCCTGTAAACCTCTGATTTTCAAAGGGGCATCACGGCCAACGCAAGGGGCGGTCGTGAAATTCCTACCCTGGTAAGCTGACAGTAAAGATAATTTATGTAACATAGAGGTTAATTTAACCTTCATCTTAAATACTACATGAGCTGATGCATGATGGGATCACATTTGCTTGTAGCAATTGTTGGCCATTGTTTTCAAGACCAACAATTACACTTCCCTCTTTCCTGCATACTTCCATTTATTTTATAGCCAAAGCTTAAAAAGGCTCAAAGTATAGAGGCCCAAAAGTACCAATATTCTGACCAATATATGAACATGATTCAAATGGCCTATGAAAGTAGGTTGTTTATCCTGCATGAAAGTAGGTTTTTTGGTCTGTGGTATCCAAAGGCAGACAGACGTAGCCAAGCTTTGGTATATTTGGCAAACTTACAGCGTGGAAAAAACCTCGGGCAGAGCAGTCCAATGGTCTGCTGAAGTTCTGGAGGGAGTGGTTTATACCTGGTTCTGAGGCTGTCTGAGGCGGAACTGGTCCAGGTTCTGATGAGGCCGGCCACAACGTTGTTGCCTAGCTGCTTGGTGTACTGGCTGAGCAGCTCACGCACCACCACCTGAGGGGGAGCAGAGAGGTGAGGTCATCACTATGACAACATGTTGGGCCCTGATCTCATTGACGGCCTGGGTTAACAAGCAAAGTTGGACAACAAGCAAAAATGAACTAAAGGTAATGTAATAACTTACTTTTAAGTTATTAAGAATAATTTGACTAATGTAATACTATGGGGACGATCCTAAGTGTACACATTTGTAGGTCAGTGCAGTGACCCCGCACGGCACACTAAAGCTTTAGTTCCTGCACAACAGATTGTTTGCTGCCCAGAGGCCTGCTGTGAGCTTTCCTGTGGCTCAACTCAAGCTGAGAGCAACTGGTAAAGTTTGCAGCAAACAGCACAGAGATCATGCGGTCGACTCCCAGGATGCACACAGAGATTGATGTAAATATAACATCTGTACTGGAAGTGGCTTCACATAAAATCATCGGTTAAATGAGTAATTACAGATTAATGTCTCACTCTGCTCTAATTTATTTCAGTAGTTTATGATCTTGAGGTCTGTGACAGATGCAATCGTCTCTGTAACAGGTGAGGTACACACTAGCTTAGGTTCTACTGGATTGTGAAGATGTTGTATAATGACTGCTGCTGTCATAAGTACAGGGAAAACTAGCTCAGGCAAAACTAGGAGAGAGAAGACAACACTGAAAGAAATGAGATCGAAAATGAGACACATTCCCTTTTCATTTCTAGTGCTGGTGCATCCAGTTCAGCTACACTTACAGTAAGCAGGTGGTATGATCCTCCGTGCAATTTACCGCACGGCAAAGATCCCATATTTTGGGAGGCACACAACACCCCTGCATGCTGCAGTGATGAAGCAAATTCTCGTCACGCGCCACGTGCGCTGGGCACGAGACGCAGGACTATGTTCGCGCCCTTACACTTAACAACTTCACAGCTTCACTCACTGTTTCTGCTTTTTCTTCAAATACCACAACTACCGTACTACAACATCCCGCCACTCATGAAACCTTCCGCCAACTTCTACAGGCCATGCTGGCCTTATGACTCATGTGTGGCACTCAGCCTTTCCACTCCTGCTACATTTACATATTTGGCGGCCGCATTATTTTGTCCAAAGCGACTTACAGCAGTGGAATAACATTTAGGCTATTAACATGCATTTTTTGATTTAAGCTACAAAGCTACACTACAGCAACATAATAACATTTAAGGTATTAACATTTACGCATTTTAAGATTTAAAATCCAGCTACTACTACAACTAGACACTGCCTCCTAAAACTTCAGCTTCTTTCATGTCCTCTATTATAGACAAGTGCTATTCCAAGAAAAAGTCCTTGTATATGGGTCTAGAGGCATTTCTTAGTAAAAGTTGGGAACAGGACTTTTTATCATAATTAACATGTGCTAAATCCAACTAGCCCTGTTCCCAAGCAGAATTTTGAGTTTTTAACCATCTAATTAGCATAAACAAAATGGCTGCCAAAATGGCAATTTTGGGCACTTTCTTCGGACGGGCATCATTATACCATGTAAATAAATTAATATTGTTCACATCTGTGCATCTCAGAAATCTCCCGTGGGCAATAAATAAAAAGAAAAGGCTATGAAAAATATAAAAATGCAAAAAAAACTGTTATTATGCTAATTAACCTTATTATCACCTTATTATACTCTTGACTATATTGTTTACGGTCCTCTTTGGCAAAGAGTGTGGCCTGACTTCATTGGTAAACATCTTCTTCGTGGTGGGGAGACACATGTTTGGAGTTTAAAATCATTGGAGTTCCTTTGAACTAATCACGAACAACCGTTAACTAACAAGCTAGCATCAAATCCTTGATTCCAAATGGGAAAGATGGCCAGCAGTCACATGTTTCATTTGATTAGATTATCTTAGATTCAACTTCATTGTCATTGTGCAGAGTACTGAAAATATATAAGTGTATGTGCAGTATGAACAGTATAAATATCAGTAGAATATCGCTATGTTTAAGTGTAATAAAGTGTGTACATTTATAAATATAAATAGAATACTATGGGTGCGATAGGTGCAAAATGTTCGCCTCCTTGTTGTCCCTGTGAAGGTTGCCATCGACATGGACACCTCAACAGGCACAGGCAAGGAGGCACGGGGGGCAACTGTGTGACACAGTTGGTGAGGATGCTCTCAATGGTGCAGCGGTAGAGGTTTAGAAGTTCACCAGGATCTGAGGGGAGAGGTTGTGTTCTTTAGTCTCTTCAGGAAGAAGAGATGCTGGTGAGCCTTCTTGATCAAGGTAGAGGTGTTGAGGGTCCAAGAGAGGTCCACAGAGATGTCGACATCCAGAAACATAAACTGGTGACATGCTCCACCTCAGTCCTGTTGATGAGGATGGGGCTTTGTGTGCTAGCTTTTGACTTCCTGAAGTCCACAATGAGGTCTTTGGTCCTCTTGGTGTTGAGAGCCAGGTTGTTGTCGGTGCTCCGTGATGTTAGGTGCTGGACCTCCTCCCTGCAGGCTGTCTCATTTTTGTTGCTGATGAGAGCAATCACCGTAGTGTTGTCTGCAAACTTGACAATGGTGTTAGAGCCATGTACAGGTATGCAGTCGTAGGTGAAGAGGGAGTAAAGGAGGGCTTAGCACACGCCGGTGTTCAGGGTGAGGGTTGAGTGGGTGAGGTTATCTAATCTAACAGACTGCGGTCTGTTGGTTAGGAAGTCCAGAATCTTGTTTCAGAGGGAGGTATTGATGTCCAGTTCACTGAATTTGGTGATCAGTTTGGAGGGGATAATGGTGTTGAATGCTGAACTGAAGTCAATGAACAGCATTCTCACATAGGTGTTGCTACTGTCAAGGAGGGACAGGGCAGAGTGAATTGCCGTAAAGATGGCATCCTCTGTGCTCCTGTTCTGGCAAATTCTTTTGAAGCACTCTATACTGCAAACAAAATCTACCTCTGGGTACAAATAAAGTAACTTGAACTTGCACTGGTTATAAAGTTATTATTCTAGCTATTAATTCACAGGACATTCAATCATTTTACTAACACAAAGGTTATGAAGAAATATGGGTAACACTCTATATTAAAGGTACATGAATTATCATGAATTCACGCATGAATTAATTCATGATTTATGCATTACTTCCTTTATCCTTTATATCCTATTAATCATCAGGAATTTACATGAATTCATATACTCTCATTCATGATGACCTCATGTATGAACAACACATCAACTAAAGCATTAGGTGTGATGGGTATATCATTGTGATTTATGATTTCTTAAGCATGATCATCATGATTACATGAATTTTAGGATAATTGCTCATGCATTCATCATGTCTGTGGCCCCTCAACTAAAGTAGTGAATAATGACATGTGTTTAGAGAACTCCAAAGTTATGAGAATTTGAGCAGTGATGACCACATTTTTGGCAGAAAAATAAAGTCATGATCATGGTTAATACATCATAATTCATAATGATGTGCCCATCGTACCTAATACTTTAGTAATGTGTTTATGTATGAGGTCACAAATGACAAACTATGGACTCAGTAAATTCCTGATGATTAATTAGATATTAATGAATGAAGTAATACATAAATCATGAATTACTTCATGTACCGTTACCGTAAAATGTTACCGAAATGGGTAAAGGCCTGTGTAACTTAATCCGAGACTTCATACATTACCAACCTAATTTGCTTCAATTATGTAAAATGTAATGTAAATCAGGTTTTATGGCCAAGTATACTTGGGTATACAAGGAATTTGTCTCTGCATGTATCCCATCCGTGAATTAGTGAACACACAGGTCACACATTGAAGCACACATTAACCTGGAGCAGTGAGCTGCCTTGCTACAGTGATGCCCGGAGAGCAGTGAGGGGTTAGGTGCCTTGCTCAAGGGCACTTCAGCCGTGGATGTGGGCATGGGAGACTAGTGCTCAACCTTTCCACCACCCACATATTTCCTACTGGTCGGGGATCGAACCGGCAACCCTTTGGTTTCAAGCCCGAAGACCTAACCAGTAGGCCACAATTTTAAACTTTACATTTCATAACTACATATCTTTCTTGACCCTCAAAAAACATTCGTCAAATACCGTGTGCCTGCTCAGTTATAACATTTTAACAATTACATTTTTCAAAGGTTTTTTCAGGTAATTAATAGGCATAATACTAGATTTTTTTTATTTTTTCACAGCCTGTATCCTTGATCTATTGGCCAAGGGAGATTTCTGTGAACAATATGAATTAATTTACATGGTATAATGACATCCGCCCAATGAAAGTGCCTTTTTGGCAACCATTTTGTTTATGCTAATTAGATGGTCATAAACTCAAAATTCAACTTGGGAACAGGGCTAGTTGGATTCAGCACACCTTATGTTAAAAAGTCCTGTTCCCAACTTTTACTAAAAAATACCTATAGGAAGCACAGATCTCAAAAATATCACCTGTCTATTAGCAGTCATTTTCCATGTATTAGACACATTGTGTATGAATCCGTGTATTAACCACAAATAGCCCAAGGAATCAGAATCGGGCTGTTTCAGATTGTGAATCAGATCGTGCTTTTATAGCCATACATGTGAAAGCATTTATTTTCATGATTCTTGGCTATACATGGGAATACATTTGTTTTTCTTCATTTTTTATGATTAAAGCACAATGTGTGTGTACACCCGTGTATTAACCTCACAGCTAAAGGATTTTTTGCAAAATCAACGTATAAACCTCTGTTATTAGTCGGGAAATTACGGTACCAGCCAATGGCATGTCCTAAAAGTGACATAGTGCCAGTGTCCTCTCGCAGGTCAGCCAGCGAGGGCTTTGGATTTGGGCATTTCAAACTGGGGGGCTAATCAGAGTCTTGTGACAGGTGATACAGCGATAGCCTCAAGCTACATGAACCCTTCCCAGTTCTAATGCGCTAATATGGCCGACATCCTGTTAATGCCTCAATACTCGATTAAGACAATTAATATCCAGATGGGATAACTACAACTGCCGTTTACGATTTCAAAAATACCCAACGTAATTAAAGGCCACTGGTGTGTCAAGCCTTTTTCTCATTTTAAAAAACAGACTTCTGAAGAGAGAGATTTCTGGACAGTGAGGCTTTGGCAGAATTCACTCTTTCCTTGTGACTTTAGTTGAGACAGAGGCTTCACATCTAGCCGTAACATTTTCACATGCTCTCTTTTAACCTTGGTCGCTGAAAAAGCAGACACTCTCATCTTATAACTTAATCAAATCAAAGTGCTTGCATATCCAGCCAAGCTCCTTTAATGACTGGCAGCCATTTTATCGGATGGTGGGGAAAAAATGGGCACATGATAGCTATTATACTGCAATTATCTTTACTACATCGCTACAATCCACATAACTGCATTTTATGTGAATAAATCTTCCTCTTTATTGGCAAGGAGAAACGAAATATTAAGTCTATGTTTACAATTTCCAAACATCATGGATGTATATCAAAAATAAACAAACATTAAACTGATTAGCAGTCCATCATGACAGTGTGTGCTCTTAGTACGCTGAAAACGTTGTTCACCTGTCCTGAAGATCCCTGCCTATGAAGTGAAAACTACCTGCAAATACTGCTCCACGTATTATTCACCTCTTGCTAAAAAATATATATAAAAGAAATCCAACATGCTCTATGCTGATATTCCCATGGTTTGTATTATTTCTTTCTGTATGTAAGAGGCTAATCTAATTTGAAGAGAAAGCCCACTGTGTGTGTGTGTGTGTGTGTGTGTGTGTGAGGCCTCCCTGAGCAGGCTGTGAATGGCGAGCCTGTGTGAGCGCGCTTGTGCTCTGTGAGGCCCAGTGTTCTGTCCAGCCTAGAGGCACTCTTTCTCCCCTCTGCCTCACAACAAGGGCCCCCAATTACATGACAGTTATTTAATAACCAGCTCCAGGCTCAAAACATGTTATTATTGCCAATCCAATTGAGCGCAAAAAAAAAATCAAACAAAACATAAAAATGTCTCATTTATATCTGTAATCACAATCCTGTTACTAGACTGCTAAGGTAGGGGAGGAGGAGGGGGGGGGGTGATCTGTAAAATTAAATCAGTCTCCACCTGCATACTAAGATATATCCAGCTACCCCGTCACTTTGCTTTTATGCTGACTGAGCTGCAGTTATTTGTTGGTTGCTTGGCAATCATGGGTTGTGCCTCAGTCCTTATTAAGTTATGAGGGGAGCACAAATTAAAAAAAATAATAAACCACCAACAACACACAAGTAGTAGTAGACTGAAAAAGATGCAAGGTTAAGCTTTCGGGCATGACACACAAAGCAAAGTTTAAAAGACACACATTGAGTTAGTGTGCATGTTGTAAATTTTAAATGACAACTATAAAACGTTTTGAACTTCAGAGACATGATTTTAGAGTCTGTCTCGGCACACAACAAAGTTCTGGTTTTGTGTTCTGCGGCTGTGCATGGCTTTACAGACGTGTTTTACCTGTAGCATGACCACATTGTCTCCTTCAAATGTCACAAAGACATCGGAGTCGCACTTCAGAGCTGGGATCCTGTTCTCCATCATAAAGCCCTAGGAAAATACAAGACTCTTCAACATATTGCTTGAATGTGTCTCACATGAATGTGACCATTCAGTGTGTGTGTGTGTGCATGTGTGTGCGACTGTGCATGTCTGTCTGTTTGTTGGTGCTTCTGAGTGCTGCCATGTCAATATGATGATGATGATGAGTAGAATGTCTAAAACTGTGTTGATGTTGTCAAACTCTATGGATGTAAAGAAATGCACAAACTAGTCAGAAGAAACCTACTGTGGTGTTACATATGCACTAACAGTGGTAAATGTCACAGGTATGGGGTTAAAAGTATGACTTCAGAGGAACACAAACTCCCGAGCTGAGGTGCAGATGCTGCGGTTTCTCATCGTAAAAAAAAATGAAAATGTCTCCTTTTCAAGTGAGATAATTTGGTAAAAGTTGGTGATGCATGACAAAATATGTAAATATTGCTTTTTGTTATATGATGTTCTTAGTTGACGCTCTTTTGTTATATGACGTTCTTAGTTGTAGGTACGTAATGTACAATGAGACTGGTGTCAACATCCAAACGTGTAATTACACCAACTGGAAGGTGTGTGAGACAATGAATGGAAAGTTTCAGTGGCCTCAAAAGTCAGCCACCAAACACATACCCAAACTTGAGTAAAACCACACAGAGACGGTCTACTCTATCAGATTATAAAATAACAAGCCCTGCAACAACACATTATGTATAATGTTTCAATGACCGATGTTATCATCTACATACTGATTATTATCAGGATATGCACACACACACACAGCATATACACAGAGAAAAGTAAAGAGAGAAATATATATGTATATATATATATATATATATATATATATATAGATAGATAGATAGATAGATAGATAGATAGATAGATAGATAGATAGATAGATAGATAGATAGATAGATAGATAGAGAGAGAGAGAGAGAGAGAGAGAGAGAGAGAGAGAGAGAGAGCGACAGAGTGAGCAAAAGAGAGCAAGGGAAAAAGAGAGAGCGAGAAATAGAAAGCAAAAGAAAGAGAGAGGGAGAGAGTGCTTACCATGCCCCCTGTGCACTCGCGGCACTCCTGAAGGCATGCCAAGTTTTCCCAGGTGCTGTAGGCCTTCAGGCCGGCCACTAGAGCCTGCAGGGAGCGATCACTCTGAAGGTCCCGACCCGCAAACAGGGCATCGTCTATCAGCCGTGCTGCATACCTACACACACACACACACACACACACACACACACACAGAGAGAGAGACATGTATACACACACTCACAAACAGACACACACAAACACGTATGCACACATATACACACACACACACACACACACAAACAAACATGCACACATGTGGCAAAAAGAAATATCCTCATCATGTCCTCACTTGACAATGCCACTTGACTCAACTCCTGGGCTACACAATGCATGCTTGAGAAGAGAGCCCCCTAGTGGTAATAATAGCTAATGGTCACTCATTAGACTGGCCCTCCAAACCAACTGACCCTATAATAATTATACTTTTGAGGTGTAAACAAAATAAGTGATATTCATCTGTTTGCCAGATGATATTTACTTATTTTAAATACTTATGTACTTACTTATTAAGTGCTTTTGATTTTTTTTAGTAATGTTTATGGTGAATGAATAAAGTACCTAAAGCCTGTCTAGCAATGTTATGCAGTTACTTTGAGGTGGTACTCCTCTGACCTAAACTGTGTGCAGGCTCTGAAGGTACCTGGTGGTGAAGGTGAGCGCCAGGGCAGCGGCCAGGTGTGGCATGAGTCTCAGGTACTGGGTCTGGTGCTCGATGATCTTCACCTCATCCTGGTCCTTGGGCCCAAACTGTCTCCGACTGTGACATCACATTCAAATAAAGACAGAAGGAGGCAATGGAAAAAATAGTGAGTGGGTGGGTGTGCACAGGGCCATGCTTGCATATGTGTGTGTGTGTGTTTGAATATGTATGTGTGTGTGAGACAAAGAGGATGTACTGCAAAGGAAAAAGGCAATGTGTATGTTGAGGTGGGGGGTGGATGTGTGTGTATGTGTGTGTTGAGGTGGGGGGTGGATGTGTGTGTATGTGTGTGTGTGTTGGGGTTGGGGTTGGGGTGGGGGTGGATGTGTGTGTGTGTGTGTATATGTTTGTGTCTGTGGCTGCTGAGTTCAGGAGTTTGTGGCTGTGTAGTGGAGACGGGTGCACCTGTTGCTCTGGGACCACCGCAGAGCTTATCTGTTCATCTGCCAGGCTGCAGGTGCAGGCTTCCCCTCATACAGCACAGGCAATGGGGACTGTGTCTCTGTCTGTGTGTGTGTGTGTGTGTCTGAGTGTGGGTGTGTATGTGTGTGTGTGTGTCTGTGTCTGTGTGTGAGTGTGTCTGAATGTGTGTGTGAGTGTGCGTGTGTGTCTGTGTGTCTCTGTGTCTGTCTGTCTGTGTGTGTGTGTGTGTGTCTGTATGTGTCTGTATGTGTGTGTGTGTGTGAGTATTGGGAGGGGGGTGCAGCATGAGGAAAATGGAGTATTCTTTAGAATATGTGCTTCTGGAACAAATTCATGTTATGTCAAGTTTAAGCATGAGTGAGATGAGTTGGATTGGCATGACCCAGATTGGAGCAAAGGTGACCATAGTGTGTGTGTGTGTGTGTGTGTGTGAGTGAAAGTGTGAGAGAGTGTGAGATGGTGTCTGTCTGTCTGTATGTGTGTGTGTGTCTGTATGTGTGTGTGTGTGTGTGTGTGTATGTATTGGGAGGGGGTGCAACATGAGTAGAATGGAGTGTTCCTTAGACCAGGGGTAGGTGGGGGCACTACAGTAGTTATTTACGAGGCAAAGTTTACATGACTTTCAGAGTGTTTTTGTTTTTAATGTCTGATAGTCCATTGTTTTGCACTTCTGGTGTAAATGAGTGAGAATTGTAAAAACTAAAACAATGAGCATTCTCAAACATGTCCTAACTATCCTGTTTTTTCTGGGTAGATGGCCTGAGAACTACACAGTAAGCATTCTCATAAACAAGGTATAATGTTGTGGGGGAAACTGCACTTCTTGGGTTTAAAGGTGTTCCAGATGCTCTAACCAGAGAGATGCACAGGGCTGATGGAGACTTTGGCGTCTACTGTAGAGGTTTGTCAGCCATCTTCTATGACCCCTCTCCTGACCACAGAATCGAGCGCACCTGTGTTTTGCAACTCTGAGGGGAAGTCCTCATAAACACAGGCCCCCGCAGCCTCTCTCTGGCACGCGCACACACACACACACACACACACACACACACACACACACACACACACACACACACACACACACACACACACACACACACACACACACACACACACACACACACTCACACTACTACTACCTTCCTCCCTTTCTCTGTAGCTTGTGGCAACCAAACAACAGAAAACAATTTCATTCAGGGGAGGAAGACACCCTACCAATCTCACAGGACACTACAGGATAATGTGTGTGATAAATGAATGGACTGATGGTCTAAGTCTCCTATAGTACTGTAGACCTACATGTAGAAATGAACTTGTGTGTGGCACCACAGTAGAGAGAGTTGTTATACAGTATGAATAGAAATGGGTGAGAGGGCACAATACATGTGGGGCGGTGGTAGCATAGTGGCTACGGAGCTGGGTTTGCATGCAGTAGCCTGAAAGTTGTAGGTTCATTTCCCGGCTTCCACTTGGACAAGCACTTCCCTTGAACAAGGCAATTGCAAGTTGCTCTGGGGAGAATGGCCCTTATATTATAATTGACATAAGTCGCTTTGGATAAAAGCGTCTGCTAAATGAATAAATGTAAATGTCTTGCAGTGTAAAAAGATCCTGTCAATCATTGCGTGTGTGTGTGTGTGTGTGTGTGTGTATGTACAGCTGCCTCTCTTCATGTGTCGGTGGAAGGCCTGTGGGGAGAGTTCAGTGGGCGTAGTGTGAGGATTCCGAGATGCAGAGATCTCCTTCCATCAGCACTAAATGTCTCTCTCTTTTCACCACTCTCTCTCTCTCATCGTGTTTACGGGGATGCCAGGCGCTTAGACAATCCCCTGCCCACGCATTCCACCCCCTCCTCAGGCCTACGCTTGTCTGAGACGGGGGCGACCACATGTGAGGAGGCAGCAGCAGTAACAGCAGCAGCACCGGCAGAAGAGAAGAGAGGAGAGGAGCTCGAAAACAGAGTGGGGAACACACACACACACACACACACACACACACACACACACACAGAGAGCAGAGACTCCCTGTGCACGGGATGTTCTCTGCGGTGAGCCCTGAGTGTCATAGCCACGCATTGTTTTGGGGGTTGAATCTCAAATGATTTGGGTCTTGGTTTTTTTTGGTCATTAATGTTAATAAAAACACAGGTGTGTATCATCCACCACTAACATGACTGATATATTATTTAAATAACTACAATCGCATGCAACCTGCCATGCAAAAATGTTTACTTATCACTCTGGACATTGTCTCTGTGACGTTTAGCGTGTGTATGTGTGTCCATAACGAGAGTTAGAGAAACCTTCCTATGTATACAGTTAGAGGCTGAATATGTGATAACATGAATTTGTTATACATATTATCACATGTTATACATGTTATGTCAAGTTTAAGCATGAGTGAGATGAGTTGGGTTGGCATGACCTAGATTGGAGGACAGGTGACCATGAGGTGCATCAACAACACATACTATGCGAGTTGAAATAAACAAGCTCCAGAATAAGGACTACTGTAGGCTAGATGTTACTCAGAGATTTGTATTCGCAAGGGATTACATTTAACAGCTTTGGTATTATTAACTTATATCAATGTTTTTTTTATCTATTAAAGCACGATTTAATAGATGTATGAATATATATCTTGGTCATACATCGTAGTCAGTGCGTACATCAAAGCAATAACGAAACATTTTAAGCACCTTAATTATTGTTAAATATGTGAAAACTTAATGTAAAACATGTAAAAACGATCAACAACAAAAAAGAGGGGTCCAGATCAACTTTGTGAAAGTATCTTTTATATATTAGCTAAGGACTTTCTGGGAGACACCTCGAAACATAAAGGGTAACTTATGAATGACTTGAGGTTAGGAAGGTTCTGGAAAACTCAGTACCAGTCTACACATTCTTTGGTGGTACACTGGTCTAGAACAGGTTTCACAGGGATTGTCACCACTGAGAACTTGAGAGGAAATCAGGCACTGTACCTGTGACTGTAGCGTACTGCAATGATGAGCCCCAACTGCAAGAGAAGGAAAGACAACATCAAACATCAAAAACAGATTCACACCCACATGCCACACTCTCGTGTCTGCAAGCGCACACACACACACACACACACACACACACACACACACACACACACACACACTAGATGACACAAACTTACTAACTAAAAACGAGTTACGAAGATGTGTTTATCAAACAAAGAAATGCAAGAACATGACCTACAGAAATCACTTACATAATTGCTAACAATTGTAAACATGAAATAGAAAAATCCTCTAAGCAATGTGGAGATAAATCTAAATGAGTACAAATCCTCATGCAACTCACGCAAGCACACGTATGCGCAAATTTGTGCAAAACAAAAACCTGAGTGTCAGGAGTAGATTAAAATGTGATGCATGAAGATAAATGAACAAATGAGTGTTTAGTGTCAGTTAGGTATGGTACTTGTACTCTACATCTACTTCAGTTTGAGATGTGCTTTAAAACCAATGGTTCATCTTTCAGACAGTATTCAGTATTGACCTAAGTGGCAACATGCCAAAAATCAGTGAACTCCGCAGTAACTAATTTTAAGTAAGTAATTTTAACATCTCGTTTTTTGATTACATTATTTACAAGTAATGTGAAAGAAAATAGCAAACTCCCTAGTTTATTCATGGAGACAATGGCAATTTGTTTTTTTTTTGTTTTTTTACTTGTGAAGTTTTTGTAAGCTTTATTTACTAGTGGCCTACCAAGCAAGGACATCCTGTCTGCAGGTCAAAGACCATGACTCACCCATGGCACTTACAGTATTTATGGCAACCAAAAATACAAGGTGACAAACGTAACCATATATGCATTAAATGAAATGTAATTTAAGCAATGGTGTTCCAGTAATCTTAATTAGGGTTGCATAATATCTCATGAATATGTGACTTCGGTACCCTTCCCTAACACAGCGATCAAAGTCATTTGTAGAATAGGAGCAAGACGTGATAACTCACAGACACATAAATGCACAAATCAAATCAAATAAACTTTGTATATTCAAATATAGCACCTCAGAAGCCGTAGTGCACACCGAATGCAGTAAAAAATTAACATTCACACCTAACTCCTTGTTTTTACAACTCACAGCATCAAACTGTTTGGGCTTGCTGTCCCAGGTGGGAGTCAGGTAGGGTTAATGTGACACACAGTGGAATCTCTTTGAGGGCACGGTGTTCTATTGGCTCAGCACTGTGATAGCAGGGACCTTGAACCTACTCCATATTTTTTAAGAAGAGCTCAGAGCACCTCTGCAATTATTTGAGGCTCCTCTATTGAGAATTGTTCAATTCTGTCTCGCTCCTGGATATGGTTACAGTGTCTTTTGAATTTTTACTATAAAGGGTCATACTTGCAGTGGTGGCGCCACAGCGCCCTCTATCAAAAGGGTCCTGCTATAGAATCATACCAGAGGAGAGCTCAATCAGAGACTTTATAACGATACACAGTACTCCAACTGTCTATACGCCACGCACATCCTGGAAGGCAACACCAGCACAAACATTTCTGACGGACCATCACCTAGATTGTTTCAGCGTACCTGTTTACACGGACCTGGTTGGGTGTTATGCCTAGTGAATGAGCATGTTAAAATGCTAAACAATTTATGTGTGTGTGTTTGTATCATTTGTATCAAGTTGTATAAGGAGTTGCCCTGTTGGGCATAAACAAGATATTTAGTGTCAGAGTGAACTCGAAAGGAGCAGAATATAAAAGAAGATGTCATTACTGACAAGCCTCTGGAAATAAATGTGCTGGCTGAACAGCCTTTCTTGGCCTATAGTCCACAGTTGTCTACACATATCCTGCCCCTTCCTGTAATGTAAGTAACCAACCGCATTGTTGGAAACATGATTGATGTAATCTTAAAATACCCAAAATAACTGCCCGAAGCCGTTACCAAGATGGCCGCCGAGTGGTGACACTTGCCTATATGGACTTTGGCTTAACCTAGTGAGTAGGTCAGTGGTCAGTGTTTTACCCCAAGCTTCCCCAAATCTAATTTGCATGTTAAAAAAACTGCGTTCATCTAAGTGATGGGAAGATGTGTTGTCCTTACCTTCATGGCTGCCATGGCCTGGACAGTGAGGCCGAGGCGCGTGGGTGTCAGAGCCGCCAGCATGGCGTTGAAGCGTCTGCTCTTGCTCTGAATCGGAGAGGAGTACACTCCATCCTCAGAAACTGTACCAAACCTAGACCATGACAAACACACACACACACACACACACACACACACACACACACACACACACACACACACACACACACACACACACACACACACACACACACACACACACACACACACACACACACACACACACACACACACCATATTAGTCCTTTCATTCAGAAACCAAACACACATATTTTATAACTCTGATGAATGTCATAACCAGCAGGTTCAGAGGAAGCTTCTTTCCTGCGGCGGTCACCCTACTGAACTCTAGCTCTGTAATGCATCCCGGTGACAAACAACCAACTAAGCCCCCCACCAACCCTCCCCGGACAATTGCACTGCCTATCCCACCCATAGTGTTCTATTTATTTACAAATGTACATGCTATAATTACACTTATACATAACCATATTCTACTGCTCTTCATACTATCCATCCTGCAAATACACTTATTCTTACTACTCTTATAATGTTACTGATTCAGCACTACAATGGTACTGTTACCACACTGCACATAACTGTACATTCTGTACATATGTCTATATTTTTTTTACTGAATATCCATATTTATTCCATTTTCTTATATTATATTCTGTTAATACACTGCATACAGTGTTTCCCATACATTGACTTATTTGTGGCGGCCCACCACAATATCAACACTGACCAGTGACCACCACACAATGATTTTCTATGTTGTACTACTTAAATGGGATGAAATCCTTTCATTGTGCACCTTTGCACAGCCTCTCCTTGTGTCTCTGTCCCTCAACAAACCTGCATGCACATTTAAAGAAAACTTAAAAAATCCTGCAAGGATTGTTGTTGGCATAGAAGACGACTGGCTAAATCGTGATTAAATCCATTAGCATCATAACCACATTGTGCAAATTTGTTCAAAACTGTGAACTCCCCCCATCATCTACCACCACAAATAGAATTCAATTATGTGGGAAATACTGGCATATATCTATATTATTCTTAGTACTATTATAATGTTACTTCTACTACATTGCATATATCTGTACATGTTGTTCATACATTGTTCATATTACATAGCCATATTTATTCTGCTCTTATAAGGTCACTGCTAATACACTGCACATATTTATATTTAATATATTACTCTAAACCACCTTCTGTAAATCAACTGTATACTACTGTCTACACTGCACTATATTTCTTGACCTGTCTAGGCACCACCTGTCTATACTTTGTATATCACACTGCACTTTTCTGCTTTTTTTGCACTTCTGGTTAGATGCAAACTGCATTTCGTTGTCTTTTTACTTGTACTCTGCACAATGACAATAAAGTTGAGTCTAATAAGTCTAAGTGAAATGTTTAAACTCACTTGTTAAGAAGGTTTTCCCGTGGTATCCTAACTTTGTTGAATATCAGTATCCCATTGTCAACTCCATGAAGGCCTGTATTGACAAAGATATACATATTACTCTCAACTACACCCAAAACATGGATTGGATAACATTGGATAAAATCAATCCAACTAACACAGGATCCAACTAAGGGACCTAATGGACTAATGATGCAATGGACCTGTAAACTATTGATGGACTTTATGATATCAATATCAAATACATAATATCATAATCATAATATGGGAGTGAGGATTAATGGGAGTAAGGCTACTGCTAATACATTGCACATATTTATATTTGCATTTAACTTATATGACTGTAAGCCATACCATTTTCTTAACTGTTTACTACTGTCTACACGGCACTATACTGTATGTCTTATATGTTTATACTGCAACACCTGTCTATACTGAGTTTCACATTGCACTTTCCTGCTTTTTTTGCACTTCTGATTAGATGCAAACTGCATTTCGTTGTCTCTGTACATGTACTCTGCACAATGACAAAGTTGAATCTAATTTAATTTAATGTAATCTAATCTAAAAAGCATGACTGGAGACAATGAGCGCAAACCTCACCTTCCTTGTGCTTCATGTCAATAGCGGTGACTCCAGGGTGCATGGTCCCATCCTCATCTCGGATGGGGACCACGAAACAGTGCGGACCTGAGACGAGACACAGAGGTCCTCAGGACAACAGACAGGAGGGAATGGAGAGAGAGAGAGAGAGAGAGAGAGAGGGAGAAGGAGAAATAGAGAAAGAGAGAGAGAGAGACTGAGCGACTGGGAGAGAAAAAGACAAATAGAGAGGGACTGAGAGAGAAAAGACAGACTGAAAGGTGACTAGGAAAGAGAGAGAGAGAGAGAGAGAGACTGAAGGAGAAAGACAGAGAGAATAGAGTGATAGAAAAAGAGAGTACCTTGAGACTCTCCATTTACAGTAAGCTGAGCAAACACAGCGGCAAAGTTTCCCTTCATTGAATTGCCAATGTACATCTTCTGAGCATCCTCGCATGGTGTGTGGATGATGAACTCCTACAGAAAAGAGAACACAAAACTTTTCCACTCAACCGTGGCTCATTGCAATAAAGTAAATGGATTAATAAAAATAGTGTATGAAGCACATACACTTGGCTCGCATTTAGATTACAATAGTTTTTCCCATGACAATTTTCAACAGTTCTATGAAGTTAAGAATAGGCTACTTAATGTAGTATTCCTGTTACATTACATATAAAGACTACAAAGTTATTAATAAATTATTAAGATTTTGTAAGTGCTGGAATAATTATCCAGTTATCCAGTGTGGTTGTATATATGTCAGTGTTTAAAGAGGTATGACCCCAGAATATGGCATGTCAGCGCCACTCTTAAAAGGCCCACTAAATTCCCTGCATTACTGAACGGGAGGGTGGGTGTCATTTTATTGGCTGTTGAGTCCAACAACAGCCTTCATGATCATGAACTCAATCTTTTGTGACCAACAATTACCTGAGTGGAAGGTTGATAATGGGCTTCAGTCAGGATTCCACGGACATTGCTCCCGTGACCTCTCTCGGTCATGGCAAACATCCCAGTAAACTTCAACTCCTGACATCCAATTCAAATACAGACACAGACACAGACACAGACACACACAGACACACAGACACATAAAAAACACCAGAGTCATTTGTCATACTCACCCTAATATATTCAAATATACAGAAAGCAACATACATTCTTAGAGAATTGCACTTGCTAAATACTTGTTACACCATGGAATCTGACCAGGACCATTCCATACCGACACAGGTAAGTACCACCGCTCCTTTTGCACTGAGCTCCCTAGGTTGGTGACGGCACCACCATATAGTCCACAAACGACACCCAACTGCAAATGTCAAGGCATGAGTACAATAAGATATCAAATGTAGCACACCAGACCAACTGAATTACACATGAAAATATTACATATGAAAATATCATGCAAATACTCTCAGGCCTGGGGTGGGGTGGGGGATACCAAAGCTTGAAGCTGTTGACTCAGTTAAGGTGTGTTGGATTGAATTCATATTGTGCTGCCTGACGTGTGGAAATGTGAGAAGATGGCCTACCTTTACTCCAGTTGCCATATCTGCAGAGCACAGAAGCTCTGTGATTCCCAGGCTTTTAGCCAGAAAGCCCCTCTGGCCATCTTCCTTTACCTGTATTTTCATAACAACATGGATTAAAAGCTGCCAACAACATATGCGCATTAACTATTTACAATTACTGTTGTGCGAGTTTTATCCACCTGGTCTATGAGCTGGCTTCGTATCAGTGGCAGTTTTAAAAAGTAGTGGAGTCTCTCGACTGTCAAGTCCCTTGCCTCGTCCAGAGTGAGGTCGTAACTGTTGAACAAATAGAAACGTTTAAGTGTAGCCTAGTTTACCGTAATCCATCATTCTGCCAACAACGAGGGACTGATCAAGATAATAACCTATGTCTTGTAGGCTATATGTAAAAAAGTTAAGAGCGATCTACCATAAATATAACCTAAAATAGAATTAAGAAACGTTGAGATAAGACAGTCCTTTGCGATGTTTTAAACTGCAACTTTACAAATTAAGCTATATGGCCAATACAGGTTAGCCTACTAAAGCTCAAGGCCAAGGACAGTCTCACCTACATAAATATCGGTAAAGTTCACATTGGGAAACGACGACGGTGCAACAGCTCACAGGCTACAGCTTGTTACGAAAACCCATTGAAACAATGTAGCCTAAAAAGCTAAGTTACCTGTTTGATTGAAACAATTCACAGATGGAGATTTCTCTCCTAATTTGATCCTTAACTTCCCAGAATTCTCCATCAAGGTATTTCGCGAGGGTGGTAGAGGAATATTTTTCAGCCATAGAGGCGTTTTTTCCAGATGTGATTTCCCTATCTGTCGGCACACCATTGAAGCTGACTGTACAGGGCGGAACTTCCGTGTTAGCCTAGTGATGTCACGGGTAGACTACATTTGCTTCATAATGTTAACAGTGCAGTTAGCACAGAAAGATTCATCGACCAGCGTTGACTAGACTGAAAATGCATTTCCTACAATTCTATTTAAATATCCACTATTCATTTTTTTATATGCTCCTGCAATTTACCGTAGTTTATCCAAACACTAGCCTATACTATGGTCTTAGTTCTAGTTTTATCCATGCATGGGAAACTGGCCCCAAATGTCTAGGGTAGCCTACTTGTGTTCTTTTTTTTCTTTAATGAATGATTACTTTCAGATTTATTCAGCATTTGTTGAGCAGCTCTTACAAATTGACCTTTACACTGATTCATTGTAAAGACAATCTTTCACTTGCCATACAAGAACAAAATGCTTGTTTAACTGTGTGGTTCAGCCCTAGCCTGGCATAGTCTGATTTTATCAAAATTTGAGTCTGGATTGGATCATTTGGATTTGATTAGGCCTAATTTTCACCTCACCTAAAAGTAGGGGGGGGGGGGTGTTATTTCATGAAAATGTTCAGATTCAACTTTAGCCAAGATTTTCTAATGCTCCCATGTCTTTGGAATACATTGATGTGAAAAATTTCAAATCAAGCCCGAAACCCCCCCCCCCCCCCACCCTGAAAATTACTTTTTCAACCCTGAAAATGTGTGTTTTTTGCCAACTTTCAAAGTACATAGTGGATTTATGTTCATGCTGGGTCCTTTAAAGGTATTTCATGTGGCATGCAATGCCGTAAGAGCACTTTGCACTACAAAGTGTCAAGGTCATATTTTAGGTTAAAGGTCACAAAATGGCTCAAAATGGCTATTTTTTGCAAAAAAACACACAATATTCTAACATTTTGTTAAGTTCAATGTAGAGAAATGTTCATTATGGGCCCTTTGATGGTCTTTCATGTGGTATGTCATGCCATGAGAATAGTTTGCATTATAAAATATCCTATTTCAAGGTCATATTAAAGGTCAAAGGTCACCCAAAATGATCCAGAATTACATTCAATAAGAAACATTAAGCAGTCATAATGTTCTGCATGGTTCACTTCACCTTGAGCAGTGGAGATGTTTTACGAGCAGATTTACGCAAATGCTGATAACTTCTCTATCACTGTCATTGCTGTCAGTGTCCGTGGCAACATGTACTTTTCTCCTTTTGGACTGGAGTTGCTCAGTTGCAGGGTTGTATGTATCATCAAAGTCCTTTTAGGCAAGTCCCTCCACTCGGCAGCCATATTGCAACGCTTTTTGGGCACTCATTGGGCATCCTATTCGGCAGAAATGCGCGTGCACAAGGCTTCACGACACCAACCTTGCTCCAGCGGCGAGTTCACAACACATGATTGGCACGATGTCTTCACAACACACCATAAGATTGGCTCAATGTATTCACATCACATCACATGATTGGCTCAATGTATTCACATGTCGACGTTTTGCCGAGGAAGGGGTGGGATATGTGTAGACAACGGCCATGTTGGCGTTACAAACTAGCCCCATGCATTTCTATGGAGGATTTTTTGAGTGCTGTGTCTCCTCATTAGAAAGTCTCTGGTATCATCTGCTGTATTTACCTGCTCTGAGATACTATCAGTAGATTCAGTGGTGGTCTCTATGGTTGCCTCCCCCATAGCTTCTTCGTATGTTGACCCAACCAATGCTGTATCAGCCCTCTTCCGTTCCTCTTCCTTGTTCTGCATGGCCTGCAGGGCCTTTTCCCTCGCATTCTTTCGTTCCATTGTTCGCTCCCACTTTCTATCAACCTGCTCCTCACAGTAACCTTTGCGACCATTACGCATGGAATGCAAGAACTGCCATTTCTCATCCCCCATCTTGATCCCAAAAAGGTTTTCTTGGGACACTCGTGCCAATTTGTTCTCACAAAAAATGTCAACAGATTTTCCATATCCCCATTGTACTCCTTCATGTCAGTTTTCCATTTCTCACTTTGTTTGGACTGTGGCCAATTCATATTGGCGAGGAAGCGGGTATAACGGCTTCTACACACAGTTGCGTTCCATCAAGTGGGTGTTCCGGACGGTAGCTATGCAAATTACTTGAAGTATAACCGAAATTTGATTGGTTGGTGCCGTCCGTCGATTGGCTTGATTGGCCGGTGCCGTCTGTCGGTGCAGCAACAGCTGAACTTCTCAATGCGAGCGACGGGAGAAACGCGACACAACGGACCCACAATTCAGTTCGGCAACGGATGACGTAAGCCCATGTAAAGTGAATGGGATGCGTCTCCAGCACTGCAACACACGCAACTGTGTGTAGGAGCCGTAAAGGGCTTCAATTCTGCTGGCAATGTATTGCTCCCCAATGGTGTATATGTTGCAGAACAACCAGTGGTCTTTTAAAACAGAGGCGAGAATCTTTGCTGCCATAGACCTGGTTCGCAGGACTTTACCGGCCCTTGCAGGGTGAAGAAGATACATCATGCATTCAATGATATCCTTCTTACGGGGCAAGACACCATGAGGGAGGTCAGATTCTTCCATATAGGCCACATCTTCAAGTTCCTTCTTGGATTTTGACCTTGTTCCATGAATACAAATCGCCATTGTTAATTTGTTCGTCACTACTGGACATGCCAAACTTTAATTATGGTGAATGTGGGTTTTGTCACTGAATAAAAGCCACATCACATGAGACTGTTTTTTAGAAACAAAATATCTTAAGTTGTATGACACTTAACTTTTTCTGCCAGTACTGTGACACATTTCGACGAGAATCATGATTTGATAAAGTGTGGGAATGTTATTGATTTTTTGGGGGAAAAAGGCATTTCAGTGACCTTTCACCTACAATATGACCTTGACATTAGACTTTTCATTGTGCAAAGTACTCTTACGATATAACATGACACATGTGAGATCATTAAATGGTCCAACATGATAATATTTGTCGGTTGTAATAGGTCAAAAGTGGAAAAGTTGTGAAATATGGCAAAAAACACGCATTTTCAGGGTTAAAAAAGTAATTTTGGGGGTGGGGGGGGGGGGGGGGGGGGTTTGGAAGAAAATTTCAAAAAAATTACACAGGAGTGCTTAAAACATCTTGTTGCATCAGGAAATCAGGGCTATTGTGGTATTTGGTATTAACAGCCCCCCCCCCTACTAAAAGCCAGTCTGAATAGACTCCGCCCACAAAATGTCAAATGTCTTAATTACTGTTTTCTGTTAGTCTTAAAGTTATTGTATCTGTCAGTGTTGTGTAATAACATGATATATATCGAGGTCGTACTGCCGGCCAGCCACGCAGGAGCAGGTCAGTGATCTGGCGACTGAGGACCAATGGCATCGGAGGAGCAGATCATGGGGCTTCTCTCGGTGGCACTAAAGAGTGCAGACCCAGGACTGGGCTGCGATTGACAACGCCGGGACTCAGACCTGGGCGGCACTAGAGAGTGCGGAGACTCAAGACTGGGCTGCGATTGACCATGCCGGGACTTGGAATTGGGTGGCGCTAAAGAGCACTAGAAGCTAGAACTTGAGTCAGGACTGGTGGGACCTGGGGGGGGGGGGGGGGCACTGGGCTCCTAAACGTGTTTCGAGGATGTCAAGCCCCTCCAAGAAGCTCCATATGGAGACTTGTGACATCTAGTCACGGATTACATTTGAAACAAGCTTCATTCACCTGCATCTGGTGTATGCCAAATGACATGCTTCGATGCTGCGATGTATCAAGAACCCTCTCGAACTTGTGTCAGTGAATCTACTCTGCCTTCAAAAAACAAAAAATGATCAAAGCTAGTAATTTTTTAAGTTCAGAAATAAAGGAAAATGGTTAAAAACTATATGAAGAGGGGATGCAAATGATTTTGATGTTATGAATGGTGTCTTGAAACTGGTATTGATGAAATGTATATTTATAATAGACATTATTTCTGGCTTATTTTCCCAAATGTGATTTTGGAAATATGAGTGGAATAGACTTGTTGTTATGTTGTTATTTTGAATGTAGTCATTACCAGTCAAACTCTCTACTTTTCATCAGGTCCTGCTCTATTGAAAATTAATTTATAAACATTCATGCCACATAATACACCTGTGAGAAATAATAGATCAGGCTTTGTAAAAAAATGTGTGTATAGCCTACTGATGATTGGAGATCCAAAGGGATTTGGGCCATAGCCCATTTCATGGATGATATTGGAAATGTGTTACAGCATAAGGATCGAGTTTTAACTTAGATATAGGCCTAGGCTATACGACATACAATACAGCAATAGGCCTACTTTCAACTTAGATGTAGCCTACAACATACAATACAATTACAGCATACAGTATTATGTTTAGGCTATACCAGTGAAAGATGTTTTGTATTGCAAGATATCACCCGAGATGAGCTCCACATTGCAGGAATTGACGTTTTTGATAGGCTAGTAAATGTAGGTCTACAACAGAGTGATTAATAGTTTGTTGAAGGGAATTTGAAGAAATAATATCAGAGGTTGAGGTTAAGGTTAAAAAAAAAAGAAATTAGGCTATATTTAATTTCCTCTCCCTCCTCAAGTGAAAGAGGTGAACATCAAATGTTAAAAAAGAATAGCCTTTTATCCAACTAACAAGGTTGTATTTTGTGAAAATTAAATTGAAACATCTGTTTTCCCCTTGAAAACCAGGCATATCTTAATGGAACGATTTGTGGTGCTAGCCTGAAAAATCCAGTGCTGACACCAATCTGGGAGGACCTCATTGATTGGACTACTCCTTTATTAACTGTAGGACTAGGCCTACTAATTTATTTAATTCAATTTGAGCTGAACGCCTGCGCGTTGAACCCATGCTACCATGATTGAATGTAAAATCAAATGTCAAGACAAGTCAATGTCCAGTGCAATAAAAAAAGCCGATCGTCAAATCCACAGGAACACTCCAGACCATATGAGGGCGATCAAGTGAAATTTTGCCCAGTTCGCTGCTTCTACATTATGAACCGTAGTTAAAGAAACGCGGGAATCTAATATATTCAATTTGCATTTTTTCTTTCATTTCAACATTATAGAAACTCTCTGGCAAGCCTAAAGGGCCTATCTTATAGTGCCTTTACGGCTTCAGTCTGCATTGTTTGTGCTGACCTTTATTTTCAAATGTTATAGCACTGTGTTCAATTCGAATTTCCATTTCACCAAAGATTTGCAATCACCTGGTGGTTTCACTTTTGGTCAGGTATTTCATGTTCAAGTTAAATAAGCTAAGGCTAACATTAAGCGAGCATAAAGTTGATTGTCTTGATCGAAACAAGATTTAGAATGTCTAGTATTTACAAAACCATCAAAAAGCATGGATTAAAAGGAGAAGATAAAGTTCATTTAGCAAAGAAGTTGTTGCAGGAATGCAGAGGTTTTGCCAGCGAAATTAACGAGAAAATGAAGAGCATCTACAAAGAACTAAGGAAGAACAGATCATCCAAACAGGGAAGGCATATCAAACAAATACTTGAGATAATGATGGAAACAATCGGAGAAGAAAATACAACAAATATTGCGACGTCAAAACTGGAAGATTTGAAAAAACGACAAGGTAGGCTTTGCACAACACCCACTTTTCTGAGGCTACTTATGTAGAATCAGTCGTGCATACTTTTGACTTTTGCATGACTGTTGACTGTTACATGTTGCAACAATTATCTATAGGCCTAGGCTACTTTCTACTCCACCACATTTCTACAATAAGCCTATAGTGGGGCCTGGGGGCTTGTGGGATTCGCATGTTAATTTTGGGAGAGTAGCCTATTATATCTTTGTTCTAGGGGTTCTTAAGAGTAAAAAAAAACATGTCTCCATTTTTTTTAAAGATTTTGAAGGACCCAAATCAAAGGTCAAATTCAGAGAAGGTCAAATTTGGTGTTTTGTCCATAAACCTCACATTGCTGGTATTAGGGTTTGGTGCCAAAAAACAAAGATATTCTACAAGGTAGTGTGCAAAAGTGGACCACATAAACAATACAACATTATAAAACATTTTTAAGCTGATTATTGATCTTTTTAACAAGAAATTGTGCCTAAAATTCTCGAAATTGTCCGCTTAAAAAAAAAATACTTCAATATCAATTCATGCCTATTAGTGTGCTTGAGTGTAGGCCTAGCCTGCTCTGCCAGTTCTTGTCTACACCCATTCAGAGCACAAAGTGCAGAGATCTCAAGTTGAATAGACTTTTACATAGCTAGTATCAGCTGAAGTCTGTAAGGCCTTCCGTAGCCTATGTAAGTGTGAAGAAAAGAAAGGGTAAAAGGATTAGATAGACAAACAGACAGGTGAGTGTTAGTGTGTGTGTGTGTGTGTGTAAGAGAGAGAAATAGAGACACTAGCAGTGACAGTTGGCTGTTGATAGCTGGCAGTTATAGAATTTAGAATATAGAATAACCTGAAGCACATAGTGCTCTCTTCTTCATGGTTGGTGATAGTGACCTTCTAGCCTTCTACATTTGAGCAAGCACATTTTCATAGTTCATGGTGGCACAGTCTAGTTAGGTTATATTCTTAGGTGTGTATTTTCTGTTAGTCAGGTGATGGCACACATATTCTAAAAGAAACAGATTTTGGGCTATGTATCCAGTGGCAGATATGTGTGGACTGGTGAATGACCCATCAGACATATGCCAAATATCTTGTTTTTGTCCATGAGAGTATGGAGATTGGTGATCACAGATCAGCCAACGATTACAATGTTACAGTGCAGTTATTTTACAACAGAACAAAGCAGTTTGGCACAGGAACTGCTACAAATCCACCTGGAACAGTGAGCATCTGCAGCATGCTAAGATTCGCTACTAGAAATCATGTGAAGCAGGCAGGACTCAGTGTCTTCAGAAAAGACGTGGTAGACCATCTTCTGAACCTGCAGCAACACCTCCAACTGCATCAAGTCTATCTAGAGGGACTTTGTACACTTGTTCAACAGCAGCTGCTGCCAGCATAGATAAGTGCTTCTTCTGTCAGAAGCAGACAAAAGAGCATCTTCATGAGGTGTCCTCTTTCAATGCAGGCAACCAACCAAGAGATATAAGTAATATTTTGAAGTCAATGACTTTTAACAGGTAGCCAGTGTAGAGATGCTAGGATGGGGGAAATATGTTCATATTTTTTGAGTGTGTGAGCAGCTGCATTTTGTATAAGCTGTAAGCTCTTTAGACAGGTATTAATTACATCGTAACTGCTGTTGTATAAAATTATCCTATGGGTTGTAGACATCATGATGAGAGAACGAGTTTGAAACTGTAAAGCATGTATTCATATAACCTTAATCATAATCAAGTAATACACTGAAGTTATTCCTAACCATAATACTCTTATAACATTTTAAATAACAAGTTTAACTAATACTATTAACATACTGAAGCTATTCTACCAGAATTCCCCCTACGTGCGCTCTGTATCCCTATGTCTCTGTTTGCTGCCCTGTGTCTCATTTTGTTGCACTGTGTCTCATGCTGCCTTAGCCTAGGCCTTTTGAAGAAACCAAAGTCGGCCTTGAAGCTGCAAGATAACGCTTACACAGGACGAGCTCTACTCATAACAACCAGTAGGAGAGTGCAGGGGGTGAACGATATTTGACCCATGCACAATGTATGACCTGTGATCACTCTATACTGTACACCCCTGAACTTTCCATAAACTTAAGGTGAAAAGTTTGTTCGGGGTAGTGTTGTGTCAGCATTTTGGAGGGGTATAAGTAAGAGAGTTCTACCTTTGTTCGGGAGTGCGATCGTGCGATCCACTCAGGCTTTGCGCTATGTAGTCATTAAAGGAATTTTTGCACGGAACTCTGCCGGACTTTTGAGCCTTCTTTTTGGGACAAGTTTTTGACTTATAATGGTGTATTTTTGTTACGTTGTGGGCAAGATGTTTGGACTTAATTTCTGGCCTGAGTCTGAATATCTGCCACGACACTGCGTAACAGCATTGCAATAGTCGATCCTTGAGGTGACAAAATAGCATTGCAATTACAGCGTAACAGCATTGCAATAGTCTATCCTTGAGGTGACAAAAGCATGGATTAATTTCTCGGCATCTGGTAAGGATAAGGACTTCCTTATCTTTGAAATGTGTCACGACTCAGAACGGGAATCAGTTGCAGATCAAAATGATTTATTTACAAACAGTCCAGCAGGCAAATCAGAGTCCAGGTACAGGCAGGTTTCGTAAACAGGCAGGCAGGCAGACAGAAACAGACGGACAGGTACAGGCAGGTAAACCAAAACCGACAGGCAGAAGACTTCGTCAAAAACAGGCAGGGTTCAAACCGGGAAGAACAGTAACTAATATCTCTCTTTAAAGAGCTTCACGCTAGTCTCACTCACGTGGCAGGTAGCAAACCGTACATACCATGACGATCTGACAAAAGTGAACTAAAAGGGCAGTGTTTAAATACTCCACAAATCAACACAAAATGAGAGACAGGTGAACAGAGAAATTGGAGGGAATTCAACAAAGGCAGGAAGTTGCCCAAATAAGGACATGGGTGTGACTCTGGGCACATGACCCAACACATGGCTACAAAAATAAAGTCTAGAATTATCACCCTACAACAGGTAGGGGGAGACAAAAACAACAGTCCATACGAGAGTCCTGACAAAATGTTCCTTAAATGGTAAAATTAAGTTTTGGTGATCTGTTTTATGTGATTATTTAGTGCTAGGTCCTGGTCAATTTAACTCCAAGGTTTTTAACACTTGTGGATGAGGTCAGTGGAAGATCACTATATGTAGCCTGTGATGTGGATAGGATATCCCTCATATTTTTAGAACCTAAAACCTTGACTTCTGTTTTATCTGAGTTCAAAAGCAGGAAATTATTCGTCATCCATGTCTTTATATCTCTTATACATGTGCTAACGGGGTTAATTCATCAGGTTTTATGGAGAGGTATAGCTAAACAACAGGGGCCCCAGTACTGAGCCTTGAGGCACTCCATATTTTACCATAATCTGGGTAGATGGTTTATTATGGACCTGTACAAATTGTTGATGGTTAGGAAGGTATGATCTAAACCAAGCGAGTGCTGAGTCTGATGCCTATCAAATTTTCAAGCCTAAGTAGTATGTCATGGTCTATGGTGTCAAAGGCAGCGCTGAGGTCCAGGAGGACCAGTATTGATACAAGGATAGGTTTTTTGAGGGAGGGCTTAATAACAGATGTCTTAAACGACTGCAGTACATGTCCCGATAGCATTGAATTATTTATAATAAAGAGCAAAACATTATCCAGGAAGGGGAGAGAAGTCTTAAGAAGGTGTGTAGGAATAGGGTCTAGTAGACTAGTAGACTAGAGGAAATTGTGGAAGTAAGATTTAATATGTTGTGTATATGTAAATGAATTTAATGTTGTTTGAGGTCTCATCTGTGATTCTGTTACGTTTTTGCTATCTTTCAGCAATGGAGTATGTGTATTTGGTGAAACTGATTGGTTATTAATCTCTAATTGTTTGACATACAATCATAATACTGACATACAATCATACTGTTGAAAATAACTGTTTTGTGAACTTTATTCAACATAGCCAGTGATTTAGGCGAAATGTATGGTGTTAATTACAGTGAAATATACAATTTAAAAGAAATAGGGTTGAAACAGGTAAAAAAAATTGAGACATCATTTTTCTCCATGTTCAATGACCTCTAAAGACAGTCCAACCACTCTCCAAAAATTAACATTTCAAACCCACAGAAACCATATAGGCCCCCTGACTACTATGCTAGTTCTACGTTCCGTTAGATTTTATATCAGTTTTTCCCCCGCCAAAATGTCAGAGAGTTTACGGAAGAGTAGGGCTGTAACGATACACCAACCTCCCAATTCGGTTTGTATCACGATTTTTGACCCACGGTTCGATATGAATCTCGATTCTTTTTTGGGGGGGGGGGGGGCTAGACATTTTATTAAATAACATTTTAACAGCCTCCCTTAGAACACCAGAGGATTACAATATAATATATCTATATCTATCCTGATATAAAAATATTTTTCTGAATGACTGATATTTATGACAGCACACTTTATGCAGATTAGCCTATAGCCTAGGCCTACTATTTTTTATTACAACTCTACCTCTTTAATTCAGCTGTCTGGTTGAAGCCTGGAAACATTGTAAACAAAGTAGCATATAGCTTAGCCTATCATAGTCTACTGATTGGACTGTTCAGTTTCCCCATGTGTGTTTAAGTTTCAAGGTAATACTTGTTCTCCTTGGGACAGGCCCTTTTGGGAAACGTTGGTATTGAGATGATCAGTCAACTTCAATGCAAGAGTTTTAAACAAATATGTGCAGCATGCTAATGATGCTAAGCGGATTTAATAGTAATTTAGCTAGTCGTCTATGCGTCCTTGCTTTCACGATTGTGAATGTTTTATTTAAGTCGCGCGTGTTCATTGAGCAGGAGAGGGAGGGAGGGAGAGTGAGAGGGAGGGAGCGCGAGTGAGAGCGGGGCAAGGAGAGGGGGTTTACTTCTATACTGTTTGGTAAAGTTGCACACATAGTCTACAATGAAAGCAAGGAGAGGTATGAAATTATTATTTATTTATTTGTTTTTGGACAACGTAGGCTACCGATAAGTAAAGCGGGAGTTGTGGGTTGCTTTTGCGGCCGCATAAGCTGCAAAGCACTGCCTGAAACACTAGAAAGTGTGTGTCGCGATTCTGCCTTTTCACACCGCGACACAGTATCGTGGATATGAATGTCGCGATTTCGGTTTCGAATCGTAAATCGTTACAGCCCTACGGAAGAGTATTAGGGCCATGCAAAAAGGTATTAGGCTACCAGAGAATGGCTGTTTCTCAAAGTCAAGGATTCGTGTACTGTAGAACGAGCCCTGCCTAGTCAAATCCTTCAAAGACGAGACAATAGTGGGGCTGTTAAGCTCTTAAAATAGGGAGGTTCTTGCTTTTTATTAGGGCTGTCAATCGATTAAAAAAAAAAAATCTAATTAATTACATACTCTGTGATTAATTAATCTCAAGGATTAAAGTTCTCCGTCGTAGGACGGATTTCCTTCAATTTGATTTTAGAAATGTCATATTTGAGATCGATGCAGATCCGATGAGAAAAAAAATGGGGGGGGGGACTGTCACCTTTGCTTTTCCTTTTTTAAGGCAACTACAAATATTAGGTAAATGTTTAAGACCTAATAGTGTTCTTGAGAACTTTCTGTGTCTCAATCAGTGACCGCTCAAGAACATAGCCTACTGTAGGCTGTGTTCTTTCCGTGCATCAATGTAGACAATTTCTTACTATCGCGAACTCTTGTCAGGGGAGGTCATTCATTTTGGGTGTCACCTATGACTTGAACAGATAGCCTGCTATGCCACCCGATGTAGCCTACTATTATTGTTACAGTTTTTGATGCAACTAACAGTATGTGTAAAGCGACGCAATATAAACCGTAGCCTATGCCATTTATTATCCCGTCTATTATGACAACAATGTTTTTCACAATTTGCGACGGAAGGTTTTGTCTGAACATAAAATAATAATAATATTGTCATCATCGCGAACTGTCGAGTAAGGGGGTCAGTCGTGTTTGTGACGCACAGACAGCCTTGTAGCCTATTTTGGGCCTCACTTTGAACGACAGTAGGTTCTGAGTGTATGTTCACAAAAAATAATCATGCAATTAAAATAGTCAACTTTAAACGTTGCTATAAAATATTATTAATTTATAGCACAAAACCATAACCAGTAGGCCTACCAGAACCTCGCATATTAGCGTCATGATTTGTGTGCGTCTATTTGGCAAGGCCACTAGCTGTCATGGATGCGTTGTTGCTAAAGGAAGGCAGGTGTCAAAAAAAATAAAATAAATGGAGATGGGCAGCTGTTGGAAACGGGGGAGAACTAACAAGCCATGGTGTAAAGAAATTAAAGTGCCAGGGGTTTGCTTTTGCGCGGTTCGCTGCAAGAAAATTGTTTATGGATGCAATAGGAAAACGTTTTAGCACGCCACCAATCAGAAGACCGCCATAGGTTAACGTTCGTGCACTTCAGGACATCTTCCCCACCTGGTGCAACTAGCCACCACGACAGAGGTAGGCTACGTTTATCTATGGCTGACCGTTTTTACGTTTAGAAAGTAGGCTACGCATGTTCTTTCATAGTGCAACACCACCTGTCCTTCACCATATCGCAACCTCTTGTCAACCTTATACAATCTGTTGCTGAAGACAAAAGCGCCGTCTCCAGATTGTCGTTATCAAATGCGCAGACCTCCTGCATGAGCACACACAGTATTGCTGCTCATTGGAAAACTGAGTTGTCTGTAAAACTCAAAATTACCATGTTTTCATTAAATGCGGATGAGGCAACAAATGGAAATATGAACAATATCTAGAATGTTCTGATTCGTTACTTTGATGAGGAAATGGGAAGTCTTGCAAACTTGATTTTATAGATTTTACTTAGTGTTGAATTGCATATTAACAAGAAAAAAATCTCCCCTTTAAACACTTTTGGCCTGAAGTAATTAAATAAGAGTGTGTTAAAGCCTTTCTACAATATTGCTGCAGTAGAAAAGAACAGCAATGGCTAATCAGCAATGGTCAGGGATGGTACTAAAATATATTTTTGTTCATCAGGAAAACTCAATCTCAATCAAGAACACTCAATTCGCCTTATTCACATGGTGGCCATTGGCGGCTAAAACGAGGCTACAGGGTACACAAACTATAGGATTGTTATGTTCTATGCATTCACCTGTAGGTGGCATCAGGGCCTGAAGTTAACTTTTTTGGCCACCAGCCACTGTGGCAGGTGAATTTTGAAATCCACCTGCCACAGTGGTTTTTTACCAGCCAAAATTATTTTGTGCCCAAAATAAAGGTGAACGACTCAGAAAATGCATAAGAATGGTTCTTGAACTTGTACAGAATACACATTACAGTACACAAGTAAAAGTTAAAAAGTACTTTGTTAATAAATTACTCAAGTAGGCCCTAACAAGTTACTTTTTTGTAGGCCTATATTTTTTTTATATTTTTGATGGACCTTTAAAGGGATACAAAAGTATCCTTTATGCCTATTTGCTTTTCTCCTCCTCTGTAGGTTATTCATATAGTCAAACATATTTTAAAAGCCCAATTCAAATATATTTTATTTAATATACTTTGTCATAGCCAGAATAAGCATTACGTGGCTAATGTCTTCCAATACATTGCAGCTGATTCTTCTGCTTTGCATTGCTAGAAGTCTGGTTATAACTTCACCATACAGACAATGTAACCTAAAAACAATGGCTATATTATGGGTAGACCTATATTTAGGCTATAATAGCCTAGGCATATCCACTCGGGCAGAGCGACAGAGCAGGCTATCTGTTTTCTCAGCCGACCGTCTCATGTCATGTCCTGCAACATTGAGGCTACATAAATGAATGCTAGGCTTTTTCTAACTTGTATGCTCGATTTCCAGTGCATTTGCTTTGCTTGTAAATTAAGTTGTAGGCCTACTTTCCTTGTCCAATGTGATTGTTGAACGATGCTGGCCAGAAATGAATATATGTGGAAGTTTCCGTGTCATGTCATACCTCTAGTCTCGTTGGCACTCTGGCAGCCTCACCAGAAGATGCAGCAACTGGCAGGACGTCATTGCGTTAACTGAGTTGTTAGCTATATAGAACATCTACTTCTGTGTAGTATGCTACATAGGCCAGCCATTACTTTTATAATCGCGGGGAAAAGTAACTTTCTGAAGCCCTGTTTCTTTTCTCCCACGCCGTTGTGTACTGGGGGAGAGGTGCTCTTTTCTCCCTTGAGATACTTTCTCCAATAATAAACTTGCTCTCGTAACAAAAGGCATTTGAAAATGTAGCGGAGTGAAGAGTACATTTCCTACGGCAATCCCGACAGTGCATCTCCTTGCTCAGTGTTGTGTTGTCTTATTGGCTACCCGCCAACGTGGCAGGTAGATTGACAGTTTCACCCGCCAATCACAAAAGTTACCCGCATTTGGCGTGTGGGCGGGTGCCAATTTCATGCCCTGGGTGGCATTAATTATATAGTAAGTGTACCCTGTAGCCTCGTTTTGGTTTAAACAATGGCCGGCGTGTGAATAAGGCGAATACTCCCTTTACTTTGCTGTTTGCATCTTTTTGTACATTAAAAACCAATAGGTCGCGACCGCAAAAGGGGTGCTATCTCTATAGGTAGATATGAACAACGTATGATTTATAGCCTGAAAAAAGTTCAGTCAAACGATTTTTTTTCACTTTAATCCCTGTAATCTAAATTAATCACATATATTATTTTTGCTGTGAACATATTTTAAATATTTAAATTCAAATGAATCATTGAATAATCAGCATTAGTGACATAGAAGTTCAAAAACTCTTTTATTATTATTTTCATTGTTCAAATAATGGCCATAATAATCTATGATATGACCTAATATGCTGAGGAAATAAATTCAAAAGGGCTTCGGGAAGAAGTTTTTTTTTCCACATACAAGGCATTTCAGGCCACAGATATTACCTAGGGGACACAATGAAAATAAATTAACACTCCCCTCAATGTAAACACTTATTTCATTGCATTGATGTGCGACTATAGAGTTGATGACCTCCGGTGATATGCAAATTCCTTGCAGCAGACATTGCAAAGGACTTTATTTTCAACACTTTATTTTTATCAACACCATCAGGCCATTTTTTAAAAGTAAATGTTCCAATCAATGATCCAGGCAGCACGTTTTCTTCTCTCTCCTTCATTTTACAGTCTAATTTTTACTGACTAGAACAGCTCGGGGTCAAAGGTCATACGGAATCGATTAATCTGCACTAATTTTTTTAATCAGTTATTTTTTCTCAAATGAATTAATCGAAATTAATCAGTTATTTTGACAGCCCTACTTTTTATGAAAGAAGCATGAAACTTTCAGGGTTTGTTCTTGATGACATAAGCTTTAATTTAAGATCTGGAGGCATTCTCAGTTTGACCTCTGAGGTCAGATAGAGGTCACTGACCTCTGTAATATGTTGTGACACTACAGGTGAATGGGGTAAAAAAATTAAATAATAGATATCACCATGAAACTCTAAAATTAAAGCTTAGGTCATCAAGAACAAACCCTGAAAGTTTCATGCTTCTTTCATAAAAAGCAAGATCGTTGAGCTTAACAGCCCCACTACAAGGCTGCTTCTTCAGAAAACACACAATAGAGCATCACAGTCCCGCCCCTCCTCTGAGAGAGCTTAGTTTCCAGAAGTAAATTTCCTATTCATTTCTCCCATTGACGTTTTGGAAAAATCCGTATCTAAAGAGTTTTAGAGCATGTCTTAGGCTAATCAGCTACGGCGTAACTCATAAGCATACAACATATCATTTCGAGTGAAAAAACGAAGAGAAAGTCCAAAAAAAGTCCAAGGTACAAGACTGTGTACCAGAGTTTCCGCTAGAGAAAAATGGCGCCAGTCAAAGTGACCGGCAGAGGTTTTGTTTTCCGGACATTTTTATGATATGCCGGTCAAATATATTATCGCTTCTTAATTAGTCAAATTGAGGAAAACTGGAGACAGGCTACTTAAAGAATGACATAATCAAGCTAGAATGCAACATGTTCATTAGCCTAACTTAAACATGCCTAACAAGATCTAGCCAGTATCTTTTCATGGACAGCAAGAGTCCGCTTAATTCGTTCGTTGTTTTAAAAAGGCTACGTTGTTTGTTGCTGCTAGCCACGTTCTCCACATCTCCAGTGGTGACTGTTTAACTTACACAGATGCGCAAATACAAGAATGAGGGCTCACACCACTACCCTCTAGGGGTGGGCGATATATATCGTCTGCGATAATATCGTGATTGTTGTTTTAACGATGTGCAAATTTACATTATCGAGTATTTAAATTACTTATGGGGAAATAACACCCGAAATCAGGCATTGAAACCTCATACATTCACTAAATCCAGGAGGTGTATGAGAGAAGCCCCTGGCTGCTGCAGAGCAAGTGTCACATGATCACTAGTGGGTCCACGTTGTCACACGCACGCCTAATGTTTATTTTGTGCAGCTAGACTACTTGGGATTTTGTGCGGCTACTTCTGTTAAAGTAGCATTGATGAGACAGTCACGTTTTTTCCTATATGGTATTATATGGAGGCCTTTGAGTACTTTAATAGTCAGTTGTAAGCAAAGAACTCTTCTCATGTAACCCTTTTGTAAATGGACTGAAGTTTGGTCTAAATATTTACGTTTATCGATTATGCTAACCGTTAGCATCTCTATGGGATTTCTCATATACATTAGCCATAAGCTAACGCATTAGTTTCTATTCTGTAACTTGGAATGCTAACCTACATGATTGCTCTTAAACAAAACATCGAAGGAAATAACTGAGATGCACTCTGTTGGTCTGCTTCATTTTACAGTGAATCCTAAGTAAAGGTTTTTGAAAGGAACTTCAGCTTCTGACTTTCTCATGTCATTGCTACACACTCTAGTGGGGGCAGAATTGGAATGTGTCAGAGTGACAATGCATTGGTTGATTTGGTTAAAAAGTCACAGGTTAGGTTATTAGTATTGTATTGATGCTACTTATAAATAATGAGCTGTAAAGCGACTCAGACTTTTTACAATTTTTTTTTAAAAAGGATATCGACTAATTATCGTTATCGTCAAAATCACAAAAAATATCGAGATATTATTTTTTGTCCATATCGCCCACCCCTACTACCCCCTAATACTATGCCTCTTTATTTGATAACAATAAATTAAGAAATGTTTCCTATTCTGGGAAATGTTTAGTTTCTTTTTCTTTCGGCCGCGGTTCAAACTGTTTAATTGTACCAGAAATTATCCGCGGACCAGTAATCTCCTCGTTGAGGAGGCCCTAACCCTGCAGATCATAGACAGAGAATGCATAGGCCTACTGTATGCTTTGGGTAAAGAACACTTTGCATGTCCAGTGTAGGCTACACGGAGAATGACAGTGTCTTGGAGCGGCCGCATCCCCCGCAACTCCACTTCCAATGTCACTGATTCCGACAGATACGCCCGACACTTCTGCTTTTTATCTGGTGGTGGTGGAGTTGACCGAACATCTGAGGCTCCAGACGTTACCAATTTATCATCATTCATCGCGTCTGGTCTCTGAAAAAACTTTAAAGGCTAGTCTGCCTGGGCCTGGCCATGTTTGAACCCCCTCACTCATTTGTTCGTTGTTTAACATGGACGATTTAAGCGTGCGCTTCCTATTTCAAATGTAGCATATAGCTATGCGTGTTGTTTAATAGCTTACTTTTCAAACGGTAGAGCCTGTTCATTTAAAAACATAGACAGAGGACGTATAATATAGGCTTACGTATTAAGGCTTATTCTCAAATTCAGATTGCGTTAGGGGATGGGATTATTAGCCAATTTCAATCGAACAATTTGACCGGAGAGATTTAATTTTGTCGGACATTTCATTTTTTTTCCAGGCAATGTCCGGTAATTACCGGACAACGGAAACCCTGCTGTGTACATATTTTCATTTCCGAGCGAAGGAACTACTCATCCCATAAACCACCACGCCTCACTGAAAAATATATAAGCAGCACGAACCAGCGCGAAATCATTTCCAACCGGCGACAGCACGCGAATCCTTTCCTCCAAACAGTGATTTTTATATAGTTAATAGCAGTTATTTCAGGAGTAAATAATAGTATTTTGGTATTGAATGTTATATTTACCTTCGTGTATTTTATATTGTGTGTGTGTGTGTGTGTGTGTGTGTGTGTGTGTGTGTGTGTGAAAGCGGTTAACGTTAACGTTAGCAACATTGTGCAGTGCTTCGTAGCCTATCTGACTGCCATCCTGATGCATGGACCGGTGCATGGTCTGCTCTTGGACCACCATATTCAGTTTATTAACTTGCTGTGAATTATTACACAAAATGTTCATTAAATGTACGAAGAATAGGGCTGTAACGATTTACGATTCGAAACCGAAATCGCGACATTCATATCCACGATACTGTGTCGCGGTGTGAAAAGGCAGAATCGCGACACACACTTTCTAGTGTTTCACGCAGTGCTTTGCAGCTTATGCGGCCGCAAAAGCAACCCACAACTCCCGCTTTACTTATCGGTAGCCTACGTTGTCCAAAAACAAATAAATAAATAATAATTTCATACCTCTCCTTGCTTTCATTGTAGACTATGTGTGCAACTTTACCAAACAGTATAGAAGTAAACCCCCTCTCCTTGCCCCGCTCTCACTCGCGCTCCCTCCCTCTCACTCTCCCTCCCTCCCTCTCACTCTCCCTCCCTCTCCTGCTCAATGAACACGCGCGACTTAAATAAAACATTCACAATCGTGAAAGCAAGGACGCATAGACGACTAGCTAAATTACTATTAAATCCGCTTAGCATCATTAGCATGCTGCACATTAGTGTTGCACGGTGTATCGATACTAAAAAGGTATCGCGATGCCTTCACGCAAAAAACGATACGATTTCAGACGTTTTTAGAATCGATACTTTATTAACATAATAACGTTCTGTGTCTGTGTGGACTGCTGCTCTCAATGCTCCTTGCACGCATCTAGGCACGTGGGCGTGTCAAGCAGGCAGCTCTGAGTGAGTGCGCAGCCAACGTCAACATAGTTCTTTGCCGACAGTTCTAGGCCTTGAGGATAAAACAAAAGGTGCAGTGAAATCTGCAACTATTTCGGATACATCGCGAATAGTGAAGGCAAGCCATCAGGTACACAAAGTCATTTAAAAGCAGTAGGCTACGCATGGAGTTTGAAGAGTTCAAAGAACGACAGGTTAACGAATATGCTATAGAGAACACGACTACATGGTTAGTGCCAAGTTCTTTTCTTATGTTTTAGTCTAGCGAAAACGAGTATGGTTATCTGGGATAAAGCGGGATAAATTCCTTCATCCATGAATTTTGACGAGACATAACGAGCTGTAATCATTTTGACGAGACATAACGAGCTGTAATCATAGGGTGCTAACGGATGAAAGCGCAATGTTCACGCCAGAATAACATTACCATAACTTGTAAACGATCTATTTCATGTTCGGTCAGTAGCCTACTACTGGTAATATTTGTCATAGCATGTAGACTGCAATTTGTTCTATAATTATTGCCCAGATGTAGGATAGGCTACCCAAATGCGCTAATTAAAGCCCACAGCATAATACCACCAAAGCGTGTTGAGTCCTAATAATAGCGGCTTATACGTGGTAGCAAATCATGTTATCAAAGGAATAGACGTAATGTAGGAATGCACACAGATATATTGCAACAGGTAATGGTGTAGGCCTATCTGACGAAGACCTGAGTGGTTGGAACGTCGTACTTGTACACTGGGCGCAAAGAAGACTATCCTCACATTTTCCCCTTTGCAACTGTCAAAGAAATCCCATGAACACGGGAAGGCCTAGGGTAGCCTAGGCTATACTGTACATCAGATGGCCTAAAGATTAGGCCCCTCTGCATAGCATTCAGTGATTTGCATGCAGTAATTTTAACACTGACCTTGATCTAGCCTAGTTTGGCTATTTAAAGCTACTTTATTGCCAAAACACAACACAATGTAAATGAACTATAACAAACAATAAAGGACTTAATCACACAAAGTAGGCCTACTATTTTACTGACTATAAAAAAAAAATAATTATGTAGGAAGTTTAGAACCCAGAATAGACCTACAAAAGTGCACCAAATTTAACACAAATGACTCAATACACTTGGAGGAGGTATGAGTCCTTTCTTCTCCAGATATCTTAGGATTTCGCCGTAGTATCGTTTTAGTATCGAGCATCGTGATATTTATGGCAGGTATCGTATCGAAGTCATAATTTTGGTATCGTGACAACACTACTGCACATATTTGTTTAAAACTCTTGCATTGAAGTTGACTGATCATCTCAATACCAACGTTTCCCAAAAGGGCCTGTCCCAAGGAGAACAAGTACTACCTTGAAACTTAAACACACATGGGGAAACTGAACAGTTCAATCAGTAGACTATGATAGGCTAAGCTATATGCTACTTTGTTTACAATGTTTCCAGGCTTCAACCAGACAGCTGAATTAAAGAGGTAGAGTTGTAATAAAAAATAGTAGGCCTAGGCTATAGGCTAATCTGCATAAAGTGTGCTGTCATAAATATCAGTCATTCAGAAAAATATTTTTATATCAGGATAGATATAGATATATTATATTGTAATCCTCTGGTGTTCTAAGGGAGGCTGTTAAAATGTTATTTAATAAAATGTCTAGCCCCCCCCCCCAAAAAAAAAAAAAGAAAAAAGAAAAATCGAGATTCATATCGAACCGTGGGTCAAAAATCGTGATACAAACCGAATCGGGAGGTTGGTGTATCGTTACAGCCCTAACGAAGAAGTATTTCTAGGTTAATGATTGATGATATGACTCGTACAGTATGAAGGCTACAGTAGCCTAGCTAATGTTAACTAGCATTACCAACCTCCCTGCAAAACTCACCACACAACTTCGTAGGTTTGATAGGTCTTGTCCTCATGCTGGCCCTTACAAAACCCACAAGCTGACCCTCGACACACAACAGTCAATAATGTGACCCGATTTAAAGTGGTTTTCACCCCTTTGGACACTCTTAATTTCGTCCTTGAAACAGTGAAATATTCACGGGGGCATGGACGGTTTGCTAACCATTTTACTGCAGTGTCTAGCCGGTGGTAGCATCCAGCATGTGCTATCAGCTAGCTAGCTAGCTCAAAGGTTTAAGTACTTAATGGGGATATAGCGGGCTTTTTATGCCTCGACTAAGTTGATGTTTCCTATAAACAACAATTCATGTTCATAGAAACAACAAGGTCACTAAAACATAATATATTTCATACCTGTGTTGCAGCATGTAGGCTAATGTTAGCAGCATTATAATGACATTCTAATGTCTGAACGGCTAATGATTAGCCTATCGGCTACCTGAAAAGTTAAGTGTTTAAACTAGCATTTACAGTGTTCTATTTGATGGTGTATTGGCCCTGACTAAGTTCGTGTGATGTATAAACCACAATCCTTGTTGATACAAGTACCAATGTTCGTCTAGAACGTTTTTATTCACATTAAGATTTTCGCCATCTTTGTCAATAATTTTCGCTGATAAAGTTTTGAAACTATGACCTTAACGGCCTTTCCACCAATCAGAGGCATCACGGTGGGATTGTGGGTAATGAAGTACTTATCCAAGACATTGCGAATAAAAGACATTTATCTCAAAAGGTTAGAGGTTAGTGCCCCGTGAACTTTTGGCGTCTATATGAGCATACACAATCGCTTAGTACAGCCGTAGCTGGTTTTGAGTCTACCATGTGCAGTTAAGTTTTTATGGCTTATACCCGAATTGTCAATGGAGAAATTGCATTGAATTCTTACTTCCGGAAACTGCTGTGGGCGGGACTGTGATGCTCTATACATGGATTTCTATGGAACGTCACGAAAACATGCAAAACGAAAACAAACAAGAGGCAGAAAGCACTCTATGGCAATGCAAAAGAGCAAAAGAATAAAAGTAGTTTTTGTGCTGAAAACTGCACCAATTCGAAATCACGATGGTTAGAGAATGTTAAATATGTTCAATATCCCTAACGGAATGCATGTCTTCGCCAAAAATGACAAAATACGATGTTATATTAATAATGCAAATCAACGGCAAACTTTGAAATATAGTCTGAAATGAGATGTTATTATCATTGAGACAACAGGGGTATACAAAAAATATTAGATAGTTTACTTGAATTAAACTTTCTAATTTATGTGTATAATTAACCTATTTTATCTAGTTGGATACAATGTAAAATGTCAACTTGACCGTCGACCTGAATTTATACATTGATCAAAGGACTTTATTTGCGCATGCGCATATAGAGGGGATGACGACGACAGCGCGAGAAGAGTAGAGACAGAGCCTGTCTATGGAGAGCCTTCCCACTCTCTATTAATCCCATACAAACCAAATTTGGCTGCAGTTCACCAGAGTTCACCTAGATGGTGATCGCGGGCGAGTCCAAAACAACCCTCAGATTTTATTTTATTTTTCACAAAATGGATATGGATTATCAATCAAAAGTGAAATAATCCGAGAGTCATGTCCTTTCGTTTTCTTACAGGTTGGGTCGTTGCCCATAACACGCTAACATTGATGCTATGCTATGCTATGATCATGCTAATGAATGATGTCATTGACACGTTTGAAAGGCTTTTTAGAATAATAAAGTGACTTTAAAAAGACAATACTCAACCAAGTAGGGCTGGGCGATATATCGGTATTACGACTACGACCGATATATTTTTGAAAACGATATGTAGTTGAGACAATATCGTAATACCGGTATTATGTCAAATAATGGGCCATTTTATCAAAGCCACTTGCTCTTCTGTGTTCAGACCATTCAGATAGCCGCAGCTCTGCTTAACTGCGCCCCTTGCGTGTGCACGTTCTCCCTCGCAGCACTACAAACTTTCAAACATGACGGACACTGAGTCAGATTTTGTTTACCTTGATCAGAGGTTGGTGCTGATGCCTATTCCGTCGGCACATCAACGGCTAGACCGAGAATTCTCGTTATGAAATCAAAATTCCACTGGAGCTCCAAGCGGTTTTGTACACGCAGATTTAAGTTACAACACTGTTTAGCAGCTACAGCTCTTCAGGTTCAACACAACGCAGGTTACATTTGCCTCCCCTTTCGAATACAATATTCAAATTACTTGAAAAAAAATGATATCCCGAGAAAAGTGGATTTTGAGGAGTACAGCTCCATAGACCTCCATTCATTCTGGTTCAGACCTCCATTCATTCTTGAAGAGGTGAACAGACTAGGCCTGGCAAACTCGATTCCTTTTAGGATCCGGGTTATTCTGAGTCACTCACTAAACTGATCCGGGTTGTACAAGTCACTTGAGTCATTTGAGTCAGTATTGCTAAATCACAAGGAAATTCAGTCCTACTTCAAGTAGTGCAGTGGGGTGCTTCATTTTTAAGTGCCTTCTCATGTTGGATGTGGATCCTCCATGATTTGAAACCAGGTTTTTGCAGTACTTGCATTTAACCTTTAGAGTTTTGCTCTCCTGGTCGAAGTGCATCCACACATTGTTCATCTTTCTGGTGCTCATGTTCAGAAACTTCTTTAAATTAACCTCCAAATTGTCTTGACACCACTCTCACTTTTCTTGTCACTTCTCTCTGAGGTGTTTTTGGACTTGGGGGTTGGGGACAATGGGTGGAGGATGGAGACTACCTCCTTACCTCCCAATCAGATAAGCCTGTTACTGGGGTAAGGGGTCAAGGGGGCTGTTCAAGTACATTACCGCGGCAACTTCACTCAGTAGCTTTCTGTGCTCAAAGAGAAGGGGGGAAGGGCTTTATGACACTACCTGAAAACATGTTGTCAAGTAAGTCTAAAGAAACCTATTTTAATTAATTGATTTTTGAGGACAGAGAGGGTAGCCTATATTAGTGCTGGGCGCTATGACCAAAAATGTATATGATGGTATTTTTCAAAATTCTTACGGTTTCACGGTATATGACGGTATTTTTACCCTTGAGCCAGCTCCTTACTATGTGATCTCAATAGCAATGCAGCGTTTGTTTGCACCTCCAAAAGCATGGCGTACCTGGTTACCTCTAGCCTGGCCTTGCCTTCCTACGTACTTCCACTCGATTTTCATCTCCCTCCATGACTCCGTCTGGGATTCCGGCCATTGGCCTCACTCGCAACGAGCAATTCGACCCCGAGCCAATCAGCGAGCAGGAGGCGGGAGTTGTGAGAGACGACGTCGAGATTCTGCGCTGTGTTTGAATTGTAGTCCTCGAGGAGTTGGCAATGGCGGAAGTTAATGAAGCAATTCAGTCCGTGCTGGCTACGCTTCCAAATATTCAGGAATTGAAGTCCGAACAAAAGGAGTGTTTAACACATTTTATTTCGGGCAAAGATGTCGTGGCCCTACTCCCTACGGAATTTGGGAAAAGTGACGTCATTGAATTCAGGTCGGTCCAGGGATTCCAACAGTACCTGATTTGTTAAAATCGGATACACGCTCAATGGTCACATACGTGAATGTGAGTCCAGTTTCGACCCTTTGGTGGCGCTAGAGTGTTGGGCATAGAGTTCTGTAAATTGGTGAGAGTTATCATAGGACGGTCCTGAATCAGTGCGCCGAAGTTCAATTTTCGGCCAAATTTTGACCTGTTGGTGGCGTTAGAATTAGTGTGAGTGGTCAGTGCAGTGTCCCGAAACTTTCTGCCAAATTTCAGCACTTTTTAGCCAGGCGTTCTATGGGCTGTTATAGACTCCAATGGCAGAGGAATAATAATAGGAAAAGCTAGTAACTCAATGGGTGTCTTTGCAGCTTCGCTGCTAGGCCCCCAAATATAGCTGCAAGCAGCAATGTGGGGGCCTAGCAGTACTAGCAGGAATGGCGTTGCCATGGCATGAGCAAGGACTCAAAGCAACTTGCGTGGCAATTGGATAAAGAATGGCTGACATATAAGCTCATTTACTTTGTTACAATGCCCCTCCTAGAGGCCAAATTACACCAATGTCCTTGTGCGTTCTCAGAATCAGCTACCATGTCCCTGTACCAATTTTAAACTTTCTGCCAAATTTCAGCACTTTTTAGCCAGGCGTTCTATGGGCTGCCATAGACTCCAATGGCAGAGGAATAATAATAGGAAAAGCTAGTAACTCAATGGGTGCCTTCGCAGCTTCGCTGCTAGGCCCCCAATAAACACCTGTTGACAACCAACCTATCATCTCAAGTTACCCTACTACAATAGTCTAACCAAATTTTTAAGCTGGCCTCTCTCCACATTAAGGTTTGCAGGCTAACTTTTGGCTTTGAAATGTCGGTCAACATTTAAGCTATAAATATCAGTTAAACAAGCAGCACAAAAACCTCAAAGAACAATACCAGTATCTACTAGTGCAGTTGGTATAGGAAATGCATTATGGAAGTCTATGGGAGTGTCGCCACTCTGTTTTATCTACCGCTCTGTACCAGTGCTTTTTCAGTTGTCAATGTCTTGTTTTAAATGTCAGGGCCCTCGGAAGTCTACCGATGAAGTGTGGAGCTACTTTGAGCCTTGTAAATGGTGTAAAATGGTGATTTATTTGCATGGGTAGGCCGATGCCCGAGGCACCCTCATTGAAAACCTGTTGGTAGCATCGTCTAACTAGCGCCAGATTTCGGAATGCAGGGGACAAGCCGAGATGAGCTATGAGACAAAAGTTCACACTCGGTATCATGTTTCAACACACTTTAGCTCAATATCACACTGAACTTCTCCTTTAACCATTCTATTTCATCAGAAACGATCTGAAAACTTTAAGTGTAAAATACCGAACTTATTCTTTAATGTCCCAACTTTTTTGGAATTGGGGTTGTAAGTATAACGAATCATCTATTTTTGTGCAGAGCATACCAGAGCAAAGAAGATGCCACTCATCCCACATATCCCGCATCCAGTGATTGGGAACATCTCTATTGATGCTCAGAACTCCATTGTCTTCGCCCCATCCTTTGCTGGGAATACTGGCAATATTAATGCGGGCGTGAATGGGCTGGCAAGTATGGTAAGTCAAAATAGCTCCCTTGGTGTAGGCCTACAGTTGTACAATTATAGATTTTGGTTACTCAAAATAATCAAAGTAAAAAATACGTCAAAGGATATTTTAAAATCCAGTTAGTGCATGCTAAACTGACTTTTCATCTGGTTTCTAGAGCAGACCATCTGTATTGTCCGATAACCCATCTGATGCGGTGTCAAATGGTAAGTGTTTTTAATGGTTGTTGTTAAAGGCTTTCTCCCTACTCAGTCTTTATTTGCTATACCTGTAATAATAATGGAACAACCCATAGACTGAAAACTAGTTTATGAAACAGATGGAACATCAAATTGTTGAACAGAATTTCCCCCTAATAAACCATGTATTGGGAGTAGGGTTGCAAAGGGGCGGAAAATTTCCGGTAAATTTCCGGAAACTTTCTGGAAACTTACCATGGGAAGTTAAGCTGGGGAATTTTGGAAATATTCAAAATTGGAAACTATCATGGAATTAAAGGAAATTATGGGAATTAATGGGAATTTACGGGAATTTAATGGGAATTTTGGGTAATTCATACAAACTGTTTCATATACAAACATTAACATTTTGTTTCGTAATAAGCAGTATGATTTGTATGTTCGTATTCTTGCTTAGCTTAGCATACAAAGCCAGCTAGCATGCTAGCGGGAATCCCATTCTCTGCCTATGGTTTACTAGCGTGCTAAACTAGCAACACTGAACTGCCCAAGATACACCACACCACTCAACAACAAAATCTGATTGGTTGGAACATTTTTCCCCCATACATATAAACACACCATAGGTTTCCTTTATGTCTAGCAGCCTATGCCGATTGCTGTGTGCATGTGATTGACATATGTGCAGGGTAGAAATTCGACTGAAATTGCATTAAATCAGGTTGTTTTAACTAATATTAGACTGCAAGATAGGGTTTTGTCCACTACATTTAAGTTCCCTGTTGTAGACTAACTTGCCATATAAAAAATTCCCAGTTTATTCCCATTAATTCCCGTTTATTCCCGTTAATTCCCATATATTCCCGTTAATTCCCATGGAAAGTTTCCAACTTCGAAAATTCCCGGAATTTTGCAACCCTAATTGGGTGAAGGGACCATACGTTTACCACAAGGTTCTATAATGAGTAATGAGAAACATATTTTACAGGTGAATAGGCTAAAAATAGCCTTAGCTAAGGCATATTATTGTCTACGGGAAATGGCAACCAACAAAAACATGGAGGATTGGGGACAAATATTGCATGTCAATATTACTATTGCTGTAAATAATATTACTGTTAAATATTACTGTAATCATACTTAATTAAGATTATTTGTGGTAGCTTATTATGTTTTTATCAGTTTTATTATGTCTATTATACACTACCAGTCAAAAGTTTGGAGACACTTAGAAATTTCCATTCCACTCCATTATAAACAGAATACCAGCTTAGATCATTGGTTTTTTACTCAGGGCAGCAGTTTTCAGATTACATTATGTGCTTACATAATTGCAAAAGGGTTCTCCAATGTTTTCTCAGTTAGCCTTTTAAAATGATATCAGATTAGTAAACAGAATGTACCTTTGCAACATTGGATGAGTGGTTGCTGATAAGGAGCAATGTAGATATTGCATTAAAGATCAGCCATATCTTTCTACAACAGTCGAGAACCCTTTTGCAATTATGTAAGCACATAATGTAAAACTGCCGCCCTGATTAAAAAACAATGCAACTGATCTCAGCTGGTATTCTGTCTATAATGGAGTAGAATGGAAATTTCTAAGTGTCTCCAAACTTTTGACTGGTAGTGTATGTCTATGCAGGGATATATTACAGGTGAATAGGCTAGAAATCTTAGCTAGGACGTATTCCCACTAGAGATGCACTGATTGTAATTTTCTGGGCCAATCCCGATTTCTGATTTTTCATAGAGTTTGACCTGCCGATACCAATTTTGGCCGATTCCGATTTCATTTTTTCTAACCACTTTACAGCACACACAAAGATTTATTTTCTATCTTTTATTTAATTTCATTTTTACATAGAAAAGTAATCAACTTTTCAATAATGGAATGGCTGTTAAAAAAGATTTTTCTTCAAGTCTAACTTCAGCTGCAGTATCAAACTATAATGCTTCCCAGTGTGGGACATTCACACTCTACTATATTCACTGTGTTATGGAACAATCATTGTCTTCTTCTCACATCCAATATCCATCTAAAAACACACAAAAAAATCATGATACATTTGAACCTGCTACCACGGAACATAGTTTCATATGCATTGATGCATTATACATTTGGGTGGGATGTGGGAGTATCGCGCAAATACAGGGAAGGAGAAGTGCTAATAGCGATTGATTAGGTACTCCGCCATTTCAGAGTAGTGCAGTGCCCGTTCAAACATGCCATTCCTGTAGAAACCCCGTAGCCCAATTACATGCCCGCAGGTATGTCTGCTTTGAAAATAGGATGATAGGGAAAAACATCATTCCAGCTAAGCATCCAATAATGAATACTGAATGCATGGCACGGCATGGCTGCATGTGACATTTCTACAGATCAGAATGATATAAGCCTAACAGCTGTTTTGAGTTAAGGCTATAGGTTATTATTGAATATTGGCTTATTGAATAACTTCCTGATACTGAGGACAAATCATTTTGTAGAATGATGCATCATCATTTGAAATTTGCAACGATGTGACTCAATCTCTGGTAGCCTAGGCTAGCCTATAGGCCAGAGCCATAGACAGAGAGTTTTCTCTATCACTCTGGCCTAGGCCTGTAAGTGACATCACACTCTGTCTGCCACTCGTTGTCTAGCTGTTTATTACATTTCCTATTTATTTACTTGAATGCTTCAGGTTGAAGTAAAGTATTAAGAGTTTTATTTCTGAGAAGTTTCTGACATAAGCCTAAAGCTTTGATGTAAGGCTATATTGTAAGATGCATACGGCTGGCATGTGTTTTGCTCACGAGTATACCGTGTGTTCATGTTTCAGAGGTGTCGGTTATCAGAGCCGGACAGTAACGGAGTACATTTACTTGAGTACAGTACTTGAGTACAATTTTGAGGGATCTGTACTTTACTTGAGTATAATTTTTGGGGAATACTTATGACTTTACTCAAGTACATTTGAGAGGCAAATATTGTACTCTGTACTCCACTACATTTCTATCCATAATCGTGAGTACCCATTACTTTCTAAAAAAAAGGAAGAAAGAAAAATCTCGGAAACCCTCAATTTGTTGTTTCCCTTTCAAACGTGATTGGATTGTGCAGGCGCCACTGATTGGGACAGCCTATCAGAAATCACCTTTAGCTTTCCGCCAAAGTCAACTCCATGGTCAGATTTAGATAAGAGATGAAACCATATAGACAAAACAATGGATGAAGACGCAGCAGGTCCATCCCGGGAATGTGCCAACCTGTTGCCCCACCTCGCCGACTATTTCAATTTTCTGAACAAGTTAATGATAGTTTTTCGCTTCTAGTGTTTCAATTACAAAATAGTATTTTATATTTGAAATGCGTATTTTAAATACATGTGTTAGAAATACTGCCCATCCCTGGCATGGTAAAAAGATGAAAATGACTTGATTTTACTTTCAATTCCTTTTAAATTCTCCAAGGTATTAACATTAAAATTTTTCGTAACTCCATGTAGGACGTGTCTGTACATAAATGTAAGCACTGTGGCAGTAATAATGCAATATTTAGAAAATGTAGGCTACTCTTGTACTCTTGATACTCAAGAACTTTTTAAAACAAGTACTTCAGTACTTTTACTTAAGTAGACATCTGCCTGTTGTACTTTTACTTGTACTTGAGTAAAATTTAGCACAGGGTATCTGTACTTTTACACAAGGAATGAAGCTGTGTACTCTGTCCGCCTCTGTCGGTTATGAATAACATGTATCAAAGAATGTTATTCCTTGTCATTGTGTGGGTGGTTATGTGTCACCCTTCACCCCTTGTTCTGTGGCCACCTATAAATGCTGATCATTCTGGAGTCTGTGTTTAAGACAATGCTACATATATGTTTAGCCTATTGAATAGCTTAACGATATAGAAGAAAAAACATATAGATACACTCATATGAGATTTGCAATGATGTGACTCAAAAACAGTCTTTGGTAGCATAAGTGACGTCACTCTGTATGCCACTTGTTGTCTAGCTGTGTGGCACGTCTTCTGAAACGGAGTTAAATCGGGACCATTAGCCTATCGCTCGTTTAATTTGGGACCTTGCAGTCGGAATTGTCGTCTCAAGTCCAAAGTAGCCTGGGCTATTCGAAGCATCAGTTTATTGCACATGCTTTTAATGTAATCTCGAATTCTTTCACACAAACTTGCGTCACAGACCTACGTCACACACCACTTAGAGGTGCAAACAATCAGAGTTTTGGTTGATTTGACCATCAGTTAACTTCAAAACAGATTTTACTAGACAATAGCAATACATCATAGGAGTGATTAACGTCAAAAAATCTAGACTGGAGAAACTCAACATTTGACACCTCCACCTGTTTAGTGTTCTAAAGATGTTGAATAGTCCGCTATAGTTACTAAATTCATAGCCAAAGAGCCAGAAGGAAAGACGCATGGATGGCTATAAAAGCTGTGCTTTCATTATACAACTAAACACGACAATACATTTATAACCATTGAGCCAGCTCCTTACTATGTGATCTCAATGGCAATGCAGCGTTTGTTTGCACCTCCAAAAACATGGCGTACCTGGTTACCTCGCAAAAACCATAGACAGTAAAAGAAATGGACGAACAGACTCCGTCGTTCTCAATGGGAGGGTACTGAGTCATTTTTCAGTTGGTCCCCCCAGTACTGCGCAGACTCGCACTTAACTTCGTGACGTTAGCCATCGAACTGAATCTTGTAACTCATATGATAGATAGGCTACACAGAAATTCTTATCACACTTCCTTCGCCTTCAAAGTCATCAAAGTTAAACATTTATTTATGTATTATTATTAATATCATCCTCACAAGTGATATCAAGTCGTGTTAATGTTGAAACTACCACACATGGTCATCTTCAAAAACAGTCATGGTAAAACAAAAAAGTTATAGCCTTGAGGCTAATCTTCTTTCCACTTTTCTGACCTACGTCAATCCATCGAAAACCTCTGAAATGATTATCGTTAGACTACCTAACGGTAAAACTACTGTTTTTCCATTAGGTTTACTTGCCTCTATGCTTTACCTTAACATAGGCTACAATGCTATTGTAGGCTACATAGCTTTGTTCACGAGTTTCCGTGCTGGCTGGACTACGCTTCTTATCCAAACAATACAGTTATCTCCCTTCAGTGCGTTAGCTTACCTTCAACCGGACATGCTAAACATTCTTCTTACGGGAACCTAACATTACGTACGAGGTAGTCGAGTCTTGTTTTGCCTTTTATTGTTTATGTAGATAACACAGAAGCTAAAATATCGGCACATGATATATGTTATATGAAGTTGTGGGAGTTCAAAAAAATCCTAAATGAATGGGCGTTCTATGGGGTTAGCAGAGAGTTGATAACCACCGCTACATCGATGCTTCTACTTCCGGGAATTCGCCTGCCCCCTTGGCAAAAACGCCCACAAATACCTGTATGTTTGTGTGAAAGAATAGCCACTACATCATACCTGTCAACATTTAGCTTTCCAAAAACGGGGGGGTGTCAGTGTCTATACCGGATCTGTGTTTGCATATTTAATACGTTTCATACACTTGTTTCAACACTGCATTTTGGTCGTTGCTTTTACCTTACCATTACCTTACACATGCCAGTTATGTATCCACCAGCTGCCTGCCTGCAGCCTACTTCCAAAACTCCAAAGCTGCTTGCTGTCAGATTTGGTTCCGAGGGCACAAGTTCAGTGTATCAACAACAGTTTATGTGATGTGTTAATCAATTAAATTCCCAACAATTTCAGCTAGTTCTGGAGTAGGCCATTCGAACTAGCCCGCTTGCTTACGACGAGACTCAGGCTGCGCAGTCGGCACCCGCTTCCTAATTTGGATTTTGGGTTGCCAGGTTTAGCCTAGGCCTATGACAAAACGGTTGAAATTGAAACTAAGTGATCGTGTATGTGTAGGGTGTATTTCATACACAATCTGGCAACCTGAATTGATCAATGATTTTAAAATGAAGTTTGATGGCCATGCAAATTACGGGAGTTTTCCGGGAGAAATAACAAAACGGGAGGGTGCTGGGAGATGACCTTGAAATATGGGAGAAACCCGGGAAAAACGGGAGTGTTGACAGGTATGCACTACATACCTGTGTTTGTTGGCATGTTGTTGCAAAATCTGCGGAATCATTTTATGCAAGCAAACTGCATACAGGGAGTCTTTATTGTTGAGGTCAGACATGATAATCATCCAAACATCTTGCATCTTAACCCATGATATAGTGCTGCTAAAACTCAATCATCTCTGCCTCTGGTCCTGCGCTGTGCTGTGTGAGAGGGGGAGTGGCTACAGTAGAGCGTAGAAAGCCAACGTGTGCTTCTTTTACCATATATTTAACGATATCTTTTGCATTAGCCTACTTCTCCAAACAACGCCAAACTTGGCACTTCACTTACTCGTGCCCGTAGCAAGACACCTGTCAAGTTTGAAATCAAACGAGACAAACGTTTCGACAGATATGCGGGTAACAGACACACTGACAGACAGACGTTCCTGCAATGTTGCACGATGTTAATCATGTGGCGTGTGCAAGGGGGCAGGCGAACGTTCGGAGAGCGTAGACACTATGGCGGATCTGAGGCTAAATAGTAGACCAGTTCACCTGGTAGGCTATGTTATTCACCTATTCTAAATCTGAAGGAGAATATCCTTTTGGAGATTATGATCGATCGTCTATTGAATGGAGGTGCGTCTGCGTGTATACGACGGTGTCCACTAAGCATACCATGCTTATTTCGACCCTCTGCCCAACATAGCTTGGAGGTTGCAGTGGTAATCGTGATGATAGTGTCCGTAATGGACGTGGTACAGACAGCAGGGCTAGTAGAAATAGGGCTCTAAACTACAAAGTCACCCGCAATATGATGCGAACTTCTGGGTACTCAGTTTACCCGCGATAGGAACTGATTTGACCAGAATACTTTATTGTAGGCCTTGTGGTTTAGAAACCATATACATCTTAGGTGTTGGTATACATCTTAGGTGTTTTCCTGTTAATTTGTTATGTGGGTAATATGAAAAAAGGAAAGTAAACCTGCTCAAATATGTTCATCCATTATTTATTGAAAGGTGCATAATTTGAGGTGCTTGCCATCCAGTGGCAAATTAGATGGGTAAATTTACCCCCTTCATAAACTTTTGTTTTACTCAAAGATTTTTACATTTACAGTAGGACTTTATCTCTGACCACTTTCAAGCCATGGCCTTTTGAAATTTTTATATAAAAATCCAATGGTGTTGCTTTCTTAACCCTGACGCCTATAGTTTGCCAGGTTTAAAAAAGTTATGAGAGGAAAATATTTTTATTTGGTGTGAAACACACACATACCTGTTTTTATGCTTTTCATTTGTTTTATAATTTGTATTAATATTTATTTTATCATTATTTTATTTATAAGCTAAGGTTGCTAGCACAGGTGTCTAAAACTAGATAAAAACACTTGCACTTTCTGTTTGCAGTTTTGTGTGGTATTTGAAAAAAAGAACATTGCATTTTCAGAAATAGCCGGCCCTCCAATCAGATGACGTTGGCAGAATTGGCCCCCAGCTCATTTGAGTTTGAGACCCCTGGGTTAGAAGGACTAGACCAGTGGTCTCCAACACGGTGCCCGCGGGCACCAGGTAGCCCGCGGGACGGCTATGAGGCGCCCCCAGCGCACCTTCTAAAAATAGCCAACAGGTCGCCTGCAGATCGATCACGCTCTAAAAACACGCTCCATTGTGAAGTTTTCAATAGATATTTAAGTCTAGACCAGAACCATTTTAAGAATGTATGTAGCCATACATCTGTAACATTAAATTGATATTGGTGATACCTCACAAATTGTAGCTGCGTAAAATTTTAGCCTTTGGCTCCAAATCCATTTCCCATTCAATCTTTAAACAACAACGGAAGCGGAGCGCACACACGCTGCTTGCACGCATAGACAGTAAAGGGGAAAAAACTTGCTCGTCTGGTGTAGCCAATGGAAGCATATCTTTGCAAAAGTTCTGTGGCCATTCCATGTTCGTCAAATACGGTTCTTGCATGATTGTTCAAGGACTGAAAAACAATTGCTTTAGCTCACAGGCCTTCCACCGTAGGCTACTGCCGTTTAATAGCGCTGAAAATGTTGTGGCATGCATGACTGAGCAGGACTGTGCAATACCTTTTTTGTCAGATCATGGAGAGATTTCACGTGTGCAATAACTTTAAAAGGACTTTTCATATGTTAGGGTGGTGTGGGCGATTACTATTGACATGTTAAAACCGAATTGTCCACTGAAATCAGAACTTAAACAGAATTCATAATGGTGGGTGGGTATAAATTGTAACCCAAATTATTAATGGCACAAAAAGATTGTTTTTTTTTTTTGTTAAAAATAAAATAAAAGATTAGATTCATGCAAACTTTGAAATGAACAAACTGAACAAAAATGTTGGTAGTGTTGCATAGGTTATTGATATTAAAGTTGAAAATACAGTTGCTTAATATATAAAGACTTATAGGCCTACACAATATTGATAATTTATAAGTAAAAATCACATAGGCCTATTATTTAGGAGGACTACCCTCGCAAAAAAGGGGTGAGGGTATTTTTGTTTAAAATGAGTAGCCCTCCATACGATTTCGGGTCTTCAGGTAGCCCTCATTCCCAAAAAGGTTGGAGACCCCTGGACTAGACCATGTTACATTAACCTTTCAAAGTGTTCTTATAACTTATGGTCACATGTGTGCACAGTGCCGTGTGTACACCCTCTAAAATTCACTCTGACCCTTGGTTAATACTTGCACTGGTGGGGAAGTGTTTTCCTATTTATTTACTTGAATGCTTCAGGTTGAAGTAAAGTATTAAGAGTTTTATTTCTGAGATAAGTTGTTTCCATTAATATCACAAAGAAGGACCAATTAATATCATATTAGCATGAATGACATACTTTGAGACTTTTTTATAATTTGAGACTTTTTTTAAGATGTGAAATATCATCTACAGATATTTGAGATTTTGTCAATATTGCACACTCCTACCACACAAACATGATTGTAAATAATGTACAATGTATCTAATATATATAATATCTAATAAAAAAAATGAATTTGTCTTTTTTTTTTTTAACAGAGCCCAAGACATGCTCCAATGAAGGTATCCAAGCAGTAAAAGATGCCATCAAGTCTCGTATAAGGAACCGCAAGGAATTTCAAGGCATGAAAATGACAGAGGCTGTAGATCTTGATGAATTCTACACAGAGATTCATATAATAGGAAGTGATTTTTCGGAAGTCAATAACAACCATGAGATTTGGCAAGTTGAAACAGCACATATGTCATACACCTCAGAAGGAAATGTGATAAAATACCATGAAATATTCAAACCCGGAGTTGGAGGCAAGGGATGTGTTAAAAATGTGTTAACAAAGGGAATTGCTGGTATCGGGAAGACCATAACAGTGAAGAAATATCTCTGTGATTGGGTTAAAGGAAGAAACAAAGATGACATTGACTTTGACTTTGTTTTTTTGTTTCCTTTCCGAGATTTGAACAAATACAAACTTGGGGTGTACAGTCTACTTGAACTTTTCTATTCCTTCTACCCTGACCTTAAGAAAGTGGATAGTGCAAGCATATTTGAAGGCAAGCTCTTGCTCATCTTTGATGGTCTGGATGAAAGTGACTGTCCACTGGCTGCCACCAACCCTGTCCTAACTGATGTGAAGGAAGCAGCTTCATTGGATGTGCTTCTCACAAATCTCATGAGGGGAAAGCTGCTGCCTTCTGCTCATCTGTGGATAACCACTCGCCCTGCAGCAGCTGCTCAACTCCCAGAGGAGATACTGACCGATGGATACGTCACACAGATACAAGGTTTCAATGATCAGCAGAAGATGAAGTATTTCGAGAAGCAAGTGCAGGATCAGAATGAGGCTAGAAGAGTCATGTCGTACCTCAAATCCACCAGAAGCCTCTTTATCATGTGCCATGTGCCACTTTTCTGCTGGATGTCAGCTCGTGTACTTACCAGCAGTCAAAATGGAAATAAATGTGGTGTAAGCCCCAAAAGTCTGACTGAAATGTACATTCACTTTCTCATCATTTTGACAGGTTTCAGCCACAAAAAATATCAGGGAATTCAGTCTCGATCAGATAATCTTAAACAACACCACGACATCATCCTGAAATTAGGAAAGCTAGCCTTTCAGTATTTGGAGATGCCACATATGTACTTTGATGAAAACGATTTTAAAAACTGTAACATTGACATCAGTGATGCGTTGAAATGCCCAGGTCTTTGTGCAGAGCTCTTGAAAATGGAATGGGGGCTGTATTCAGAAAAGTCTTATTGCTTCATACATTTAAGTTTTCAGGAGTTTCTTGCGGCTTTGTATGCTTTTCATGAATTTTCAGGCAACAACCATGATGCACTGAGATGCTTTAAACCAAAGCATGGGAAGTTCAGCAATTTGACTGACTTTTTGAATGCTGTTGTTGACAAGGCCATCAATAATAAAAATGGACATCTAGATCTTTTTACACGATTTATTTTTGGCATCTCACTTGACTCCAGTAAAGATCTCTTAAAGGGTTTTCTGCCTGACCAGCGAAGCAGCAACAGGTACCACAAAAAAGTTGTCCAACACATCAAAGCACTGAGAAAAAATAACCTCTGCCCACATAGGTGTGTTAACCTTGTCCATTGTCTGGTTGAGCTTCATGACAAGTCCTTTCTGGAGGAACTGAAACATCATAAGCCCGGTCTCGCCAAGAAGCCCCTCACTTCGTTCCAGTGCTCAGCTCTGGCGTACCAGTTAGTCACATCAGAGGAAGTCCTGTCTGAACTTGACCTGAAGCAGTACAGAATAACTGATGAGGACTGCTACCGCAGACTCACTCCTGCTATCCCGTTCTTCAAAAGAGTGCAGTGAGTGAATATTTTAAGAATTAAAAAATTATACATGCCACATTAAATTATTTTGCTGCTAATATAAATGTCTCGTTTGCTTTTATAGCTTAAACTGCATTGGCATCACTAAAAAGTTCTCTCCGACATTGGCTTCAGCACTTTGCATGCCAAATGCTCAGTTGACAGAATTGGACCTGAGCCACAACAATTTACAATCTGGAATGATGTGTCTTTCGCGAGGTCTGTGCAGTCCAAACTGCAGAATTGAGAAGCTGAACCTCAGTCACAACAGACTGAACTACCTGGATGTGCAAGTGATTCGAGATGTCCTCATGAGTCCACACTCCAGACTCAAGGATCTGGACCTCAGTAACAATGATTTTCAGAAATCTGAAGTGGATGCACTCTGTGCTGGATTGCGTTCTTGTCGTCTGAGTGTCCTCAGGTATATAGTATGTGGGTATGGGCTACTCATGGGCCACTAACATGATATCGATTTAATTGTATATTTTGTAAAAGAGAACATTTATATACTCACCACATAGATTAGTCCCAAGTCCTAGAAATAAACCTTGAAATCATAGAGTTTTAAACCCACAGTATAAGAACTCATTGGTCATCAAAATGGTGGCATTGCATAATCTGTTTTCCCCACAGCTGCATCAATAGATTTAGAACTGAGAATATTGTTATAAAGTGTCAGTTCTTCTTTGTGATGTCTCATTAGAAAATGTTATTTCTGCTCATCAATTAATCAACCATTTCTTCCACGTAGCAATACATAGACAAAGAACGTACACATATTTGGTATAGGGGGAAAAAGAAAATGTAGGTAGTGTCAATACAAAAAGATTAATCTTGATATAATGTGTGATGGATTGACGATGGAAGTTAACATTTCATACTTTCCTTGCATTTCTTCTTCCTTGCAGGTTGTCAGGCTGTTGCATCTCCAGTGCCAGCTTTGATTCTCTAGCCAAAGCTCTGAGGTCTGATGAGTCAGATCAGAAGAACAATTTAGAAGAACTGGACCTTAGCTACAATCCAGGAGACTCTGCAATGGGGTTACTTCTTCAGTTAAAAGACAGTCTGGACAAACTGAGGATTGTGAAGTGAGTGCCTGAAAGTGTAAGGTTCAAAACCCAATGTGGCCCTTGAGCCAAAAAGTTTGCCCACCCCTGGCCTAGGATGACCAATTTTGCGTATGTTTGCCTCCAGGGGCCATGTTAACCCATTCCACATGCACACATGTGCATAAACAGATACACACTGTCACACGCACACGCATACATTCACAGTAATCATACGTATGACACATACACACACAATAGACATATGTACGCATGCATGCACATGCACACCAGCAGATACCCTGACTTTGCTGAATTACTGAAGCTAAGCAGGCTTAGTTAGTACTTGGATAAGAAACCTCCTTGGGAGAGTAGGTTCCTGCTGGAAGTGGGGTTTGTTTGCTGTCTAGTAGGTGGCACTTTTCCCTGTGGCCAAAAGCCACCAAACAAATATCAATCCTAATGTCCTATTGCAGTGACAGGGACACTGTACTGCAGGAGATGTTTTCCTGTGCATGAATGTTAAATTGAGTTCCTGACTCACCATGGTTGTTAAAGATCCCATGGCACTTATCGCAAAGAGTAGATGGTATATACAGTACTTTACATTTGATGTTAACATTATTAAATTATGGTGATTCACTAGTCCCCTACAGTATTTTGAAGGAAGGAACCAGTTCTGTATGCATTTTTGTAACAGATGGGCTAGGTTATTGGTAAAGTGGTTGAATGGCACGCTACACATGCGCACACACATACATGCACACACACAACACGAACACATAAACACACATACAGACACACATGCACCCACACATACAAACACACCTACATACACAAACACACATACACACACACACACAAAAAAACTAACTGACATGCAGGCACACACACTCAATAAACACACACAGAAGCACACATATACACAAAAACAACCACACACTCTGCACACACTCAATTACAAACACAAAAAAGGAACAAAGTAGAAGATGAACACAATTTGACAAACGTGACTTATTTTTGTGGAAAAAATGTGCTGGACTGGGCGGCGGTCATATTTTGTACCGCTCTGCAGTACATCTAGTTCATAATGTTATGTTGAATAACCTTAGCTGGATATAACCAGGCTCTTCAGACCTCTTTGTGAAGAGAGTCTGGCCTCTCAGGATTGGCAAACGTTTCCAACCCTAGCATCGTAACAGGTGTAGACTTTGTGTTAAATTTGAAATCATTGATCCAGCCTAACTATTCACATTGATCAGGGATTCCTGACATTACTTCCTACTTTGCCTAACTTTTTCAAACTGATAATAAACCGCATTGGCATCAGGAAACAATGTATTTAGGCACCAGCACAACATTTAGGTGCACCCAAATTTTTTAACCAAAACTTTAGACCAAAACTCCGCTTTAACTCACTTGCAGGGGACCATTGTTGTTTCTCTTTTTTATGTGCATGTGGTTTGAATATTTATGTTTGTGTAACTTAATAATCATTTATGCATTTTTGTTCTCAGTATGGACCACGCAGGAGAGTGCAGAGAAAAACCATGGCTTCACAAATGTACATTTATATTTTACCATTATTTGTTATACACTGTATAATTGAATGCTGAACCTAGTTCTAATTTTCTATTTTTTTTCCTTTTAGATGATGTTGATCTGAGGTTAGATCCGGAAACAGCAAATGTTAACCTTAATGTGAGCACCAATGAGAAAATAGTAAAGCGTCAAACTGAGAAAGAATCATATCCTGATCATCCGAATAGGTTTGACCAGTGCAATCAAATTCTGTGCAGAGAGGGCCTAAATGAACGGCACTACTGGGAGGTAGAGAAGTCCGGCTCTGAAGTGCATGTTGGTGTGGCGTACAGCTCCATCATACGAAAAGGAACGGGTAAAGGGGTACTGCTGGGGCAGAACAGTGACTCCTGGAATTTCTTCTGGTCCGATGAGAAAGGGAAGAGTACGGTTAGCCACAATAACATTACTGAGCCCATTTCTGTCTCTTCCTCGTGGAAGATGGGAATATTTCTCGACTGGCCTGCTGGCACCCTGTCCTTTTACAGAATTGCAGGAAGCATGAAGGAATTGGAAGAGCCAGAACATCTATACACATTCCACAGTACTTTCAAAGAGTCTGTTTACCCTGCTTTCAGGATCCAAAATCCAGGCACGACTATTTTTGTCTGACCTTTATACTAACCCTGTCTTGGCAGTTTGATGTTGTTTGTGTTACTAGTAAGCTAATTATATTCCACTTACTGATCTTGAACATAAATTAAAAGTGTAAACTGTTGTAGCTATGTCGGCAGTCTCGCAAAACTGCATTCCAAGACATCAGATGTATCACACATTGGTGTTAAGAATTTCGACTCAGCTTTGTATATGCAAACATTAGCTGCTTTCAGACAGGTGTAAGTCTGCATGTTCTGCGGACATCAAGCAGTTGGGCGATATATCTGAACCACATATCTCGACATTTGGAACTCTGAACTAGGCGGCTCTTACACTACTCCCCTCCTAGTATTTCGGACGGACATTATGTAAATGAGCTCATGTCTGAACAAAGCGAAGAACATGCAGAGATTCTGTTCATGTGCATGTTCAACCACATTCAACTTGTTCAACCACACAGAGATTCTGTTCACGTGCGTCGGTGTCGTTCACACACAATGTCCGCATGTAAGCATTATATCTGAATCACCCGAAGGGTCGTACATCCGTTTGACAAAGATCTGCTTATAGTGTGGAGGACATGTCTGAAAACAGTTTTTCAGTGACGAACCTGGAACTTTTTGTCTCCTCCAGAATGTTTGAAGTCCATATAAATCTGATATACTATATGCTCTCTGTTGTAAATGGATGTGCCCAATTGGGTGTATGTAATGTATAAACAGTATATGTTCAGTAAAATTCCAGTCTGTTTTGAGTACACTTGTAATTGGTTGCCAGTCACCAATGATTTTGAGACAACTTGATTAGCATATTAGGATATTAAGATAGGACCTCATGCCTTTTTTATTTGTTGTCTCTTCACCCTTTTGTAGTGTTGACCATGTCTAGATATCATTAGATATCATTGAACTTGAGCGCTATATAACACTGCCTTTTTCCTCTTAATTGTTATTTCACTACTTTTACTATATTTTATTTGTTGCGTGTTGCTGGTGTCTGCTTTTATACAAATTTCTGATGTCTACTGCTGCCTGTGTAAAGCACATTGAAGTACCTTGGTATGAAATGAGCAATATAAATAAAATTGTCTTGCCTTGTTTGCCAGATGTTTGTGACATCTGTATTTTATGGCTATTGATATGTAGTGTACTTAGATATGAGAATAATGGTCCTCTACCTACCTTCTTACTGTACTTAAATTCCCTAGATTGTGAGTTTTAGGGACTGTTTTCCCTAACTTTCACTTTATTTTGTAATGCCTGAATTCCCTCTGAATCTTAGGTGTTTGTGCTTTGTTCATTTCACCAAACTACCCAAGTAGGAAACTGTTATATGCTATTACTCTCAACACGCTATCTCCTTAATTGCTTTAGTTTTTATGTGTCCCTGGACTAGCCGTCCCGGTTGAGAGTGTCTCCAAACTCTAAGATTGAGGCCAGAGCGGTAAAGAAAACAATGGTGACACTCCCATAAGAGACCATGATAAAAGATGGTATCGCTTTTCCATGCAAGTTTCTGGGTTATGGAGACAGTTTTGGAACTGAAAACTGCCAATGGTCAGTAGCCAGTGAGTTACTAGATTATGCCCTTCAGCCTCCAGAAATACACCCAACCTCCTGCAGCCATTCAGCACAGTTTTTTTTGGAACTGTTGATCGCATGGTGACAACGCTCATTCTATGGCCCTGAGGCGATCCAAATCCTATCCAAACTGCCCAACCCTCACTATCATATTTGGTGTAGTTGACATTCTTTTGAAGATTGCTCCAATATGGATATGAGGTTGCAGATAGATTCGCTTTAGAGAGTCCATGGATGCGATCATGGAAGCATCTACTGTGTTGTCTGTTGGCCTCTGACCATCTAATCATTGGATGGTCAGAGATTCTAATGGTTGTTTTGTGGTATATATGCTACCATCAATGTACTGCTTGTTTGAGACATGCCTGTTTTCTATTTGACGGAGATGAATACCCAAAAGGGAACCTCTGAGTGAGTGAGTTGTCTTGCTATGAAAGCGTAATGACATCATTCAGATCACATATAATAATAAAGAGCAGCCTGTAGTAGCCTGCTCTATGCAGAGCCTCACACTTTTACATATAATCCTCTGTTGATGATGTAGTCACATTGCACATGAAAGTGTATCCTCGCTGAACCAATCTATAAGCCACCGGTTTGTTGAACCAGTGAATGGTTGTGGCTTGTTGAATGGTTGAAAATCATAAAGTGATGCAATCTCAGCATCTTCTCATTTTCCTGTTACTATCAACATTGCCAAAACTGGGTTGGAAATGTATAATCTGGCTTTAGTGGGCCATATGGCAGTGTCCATTAATTTAGCTCCAATTCAGTACAACAGTATCTGCTGTAGGTCTATTCTGTATACATCTAACCATCTTATTTTAAGTTATTGCTTGTTTTAAATCTCATAAAAAGCATGATTACAGTACATGTTTACTGGTCAGCCAGTAGTTTGTGTAATAGCCCAGTGGGTGTCAGTGTAGGACGATTGGCCTGACATGGAGAAGACTCGTGAATGAGTGAGTTGACAAAGAGACTGTGGGACTGACTGATTGGATATGTGAAATTGATTATGTCTATTTAATGTACAAATCATGTTATAAAGATACAAAACAAAAGTCTACAATCTGTAAAAAAAAACAGGACAATAAAAATATACATGTAGTTTCTTACTCATATGCTCACTTCTGAAGCCATGTCTTAAGAAATGCCCCTAGTATGAATGCTCAAGTGCTGTGATGCTGTTCATATTACAGACACAAAGGCAAATGCATCCTATGCAACCTATTACTGTAATACACCTGTTGTGCTATGCCATCACCATTCCCCTGGCTTGTTGTTGATACTGTAAGTGGTAGTACTGATGATCAGTGGTACTCTCTTCATTTGTTTACCATTTACAATGCAGCTCATAATTTAGCTGGGCCCCCAGTTTTGTTCCACCAAGATGTCTCTCAAATACAGTATCCATTTGCTCACTCTGGTCATGGCTGAAATGGTTTTTCCAGTCTCCAACCTCTCCTAAAAATGGAAGTTTGTTCTGGTCAGTGTATTATGTTCAAGACTCTCTGTTGTATAAACATATACTATACGTAACAAATATGAAATACCTGTTTGTTTACATAGATGGACTGATATGGGACTAAGTGTCCCTTAAATATCTTGGATATCACTGCATGTTATCTACATGTAGACTGCAACTCATTAGCTGTATGACTTGGATAATATCTACGAGAAAAGTTAGTTTACACCCATCAAAAAGCTTTCCATGAGAACTGCAACTTGGTGGGCAAAAACATAACTGCAAAAGTTTATAATGACACTACAATCACATTACATTAAACAGATACTCGTCGTCACTATTTTAGTTTTTATTGCATTCTGCTGGGAAGATTGTAGTAATGGGGACGGGACCGCACATGTGGAGACTGTCTTTAAAGGGTTGAGACCGAGATCATTGGTTTTAAAATACAGACGAGACCGAGTCTTTGAGGAGGCAAGACCGAGTCGAGACCAAGTCTTTAAGGAGTCGAGACTGCATCGAGTCCGTCCAAAAAAAGAGTAGATTCATGATTTACTTACATTTAACATCGCATATTCATATTCAACAGTTAAATCTGCAAAGGGTAGAGTGGGGATTGTTGGCTATAGGAGCAGTCTAGCACACATTTGTCCACCAAACTTCTTTTCTGAACAATAATTTTAGACTAGGAACTCAGCTGGAGTCAAAAATGTATGGCATAATGTCAACATTTCATTAAAGTTGAAAGTGTTGAATTGTGGTTCAAGTGACCAAATTTATTAATTGCCAAATTTAATAATTGCTCACTCATCTCGTCAATTATTACAACCAGAGGCACGCATAAAAATAACAGATTATGGCAAAACTGTAGGTCAGGCTACTTCAACCCTTTTCAGAATAACTTGTAGCCTACCGTTTGGACAAAGATTGTATCTTTTAAAACCTTTGCACTGCGCAGCATAGCACGATGGGATATAATATACTGCCAGTCAATATTATAATTTTTATTAAAATAAGAATATTTGTAATGGTGGATATTTTAGAATATACTAATATACACAATTACAAAAAAAAATGGGGTGGGGGGGATTCGTGTTCTCGCTCTAAAATTACGAGTCCGCCTCTTTCCAACGTAAGTCAAAACCGAGTATTTTTGCTTTCAATTCCGAGACGAGACCGAGTAAGCAAAAAATGGTATCGAGACCGGACTCGAGACCAAGACCAGACTCTACTACAACTCTAGAAGGTTGATCCTAATTATATCCAAAATATTTGGATCAGCTAGCAGAGAATATCACAAACAGCCACGGCCAGTTAAATTAAATCAATCACAAGTCGTATCATTTTAAATAATTGTCTGAAGAAATCAATTACATTCTCCATGATTGAGATAATAAATAATCTTAGAGTCTAAACCCTTGAGGCCTGAAATTTACTTGTGCCATGGACCTGCCAGCTGTGGGGGGGGGGGGGTATTCCTATCCAAACAGTAACTTCCTATGACTATTTTACAAGCGATAAGGCCTGCTCAGAGTGCGGCAAAAGTCCCTTTCGTCCTTATGTGCCATCAAAATGATTTTAAGGTAAAAAAATGTATATGGGGGCTTTAAACTCAGATAAAGTAATCAGCAGAGCCTCCTCTGAGGAAATGTAATCCTCTGATGAGCATCTATGAAAAATATTGTGTAGTGAAGACAAAGAAAACAATGAACTGAAAGACTTATTCAGCATGTTTTTATCTTGCGCAAAAGTGGGCATGGCAGATGGACTTTGGATGGAAAAGGTAAAACCATGACTCAGATGTTACCTGGACCAAATAAATAGTCTTTATCAGCAAGAGGCCTGCCTCACAAATAAGTTACAGGGCCTACATGAAAAAAGACATGACAATGTCATGCATGAGGAGCAACTGCTGTATTATAATATTACTATATATAGTAATTTAAGTTAACCATGAGGTAAAGCCAATGTAAAGAACAACAGCTTATAAATGAGTAACTGAACTGCACATAATGCAGAGTGACCTATGTACGTTCAGATGTACATCACATGGTTAGTTAGACAAGAAACTTGCATGTGGAAGGAGGGGGGGGGGCGTGACTAGAATGGATGTGGACTGACCTTTCCTGAAAAAAACATTGCCCATCTGTCCATGAGAATCTTTTGAACTCTCCTTCATGGCTCTGAACGTGCTTCCCTCTGCTATTGTTTCAATGGTTTTATCATCTAGGTTAAAGCCAAAGAATTCAGAGACTCGTCGAACCCCTCCACTCAGATCCTGGTATAGAGACAAACATAGTTTGAAGATCACTTATGACATTCCAAATAATATCAACATTCAATGTCTTGAGGTTTACTACAACTGCAAAGGTACCTGCTTCAACTCTTCATAAGTGACAATCATGACATTCGGATCATTCATCCGCTTCTCCCAGGCCAAAGCATGGTCAAAATATGAGCCCCATGGAACTAAGGATTAGAACAGCTGTTATGTCATGGCAAAGACTCTTGGTGCCATTTTCTATTTTCTTAACAATCTCTGAAATAATAAAAATCAAATGTTGCCGTTTTCTCCCTCAAAGAACGTCCAGAATGTAAGCCCAGGAAGAGTGAAGATGTTGTTAGTTATTTAAAGGCATCCTTAAGAGTTTTCTGACCTTAAAATAACGCTTCCAAAATCAGTTTGATGGCACATAACCTCATAACATGATGAATGGCACTTCTGCCATTGTCTGAGCGGCCCTCTGTAGACCATTACCAACCTAGCATCTTCCTAGTTTCCACCAAAATCAAAATGCAAAAGAGCTGCTATGATACAGGAATTCTGAGATATTTTTCTACATACTGCTGTCACTGCATTCCCCTTTTTATTATATGTTATGTTCATACTTTGTTGGAAAAGACACATATTTAGTTTACACTTTAGAGAGTTTTAGATGCAAGTTCCTACGGTTACCTTCACCACTCATAAAGTCTGAGTAGAAACGGTCCCATGACTCTGCAGATGGCAGAACAGGATTCTTGTTGGAGAAATGATAAAATGAAACTACAGTGTCTTTAGGGTTTCGGAAAATCACCAGCATCTGTAAAAAGAGAGAAGAGAGAGAGAGAACATTAGCTCAGAGAGCTAGAGGTGTTTTGGATTAACATATCTAGTTTAACACTCATCTTGGACACTGCAAAAACTGATATATATTCAAGTGTTATAATCTTATATTAACATAAAAAATGTAGTTGGTATTGTTTTTAGTATAAAGATACTTACTTTCTCATAAACTTATTTGACTTACAATAAGTCAAAATCTTCTTAAATTAAGACATAAAACAAGTACATTTATCTGTCCATGGGCAGATACATTTTCTTGTAAATGTATCTGTCCATGGAGTAAATAAATGTATCTTAAGGTAAATTTACTTACACCATGGACATATACATTTACCCCAATATAAGATTATAACACGTGGCTACAGTAGATATCAGTATTTGTAGTGGACTTGTTCATGTTGCACCGCTGCCATGTTCTGACTATCTGTTTTGTTTTTGTGCAGTGTCTGGCCATGGAATTCTCATATACATGGCCTTTAGCCTAGCTCTGATCTGAGAATGTGCGTCCCTAAAATGCTGTTGTCGCTGCTTCCACTGCATGTCTTATTTCTTTCAGGGGGTCTGATGCATTAATTTGACATTAACCATGTCATGGCTGTTATATGGAGTATGCAGCACATGGGCTACACAGGAAATGCTTGGACTCTTATGTAACATGGACATTTTGCTGGTGGTGTGTAATGAGGAGGTATGTGGATATGCTTTTTAGGAGAGGAACTTAAGATAGGGAAGTTCCTGACAGCTGGCAAAGCAGATTTCAGCATAGTGTTGCAAAGACGAGTGTGTATGTTTGTTTCTGAATGTGTGTGTATCTGTCTGTGTCTGTGCACATGGCGAGATTACCAACCTTTGTTTTATTCACACTGAATGACATTGGAATGTTGTCAGGGTGCATATGGGTTCCGAGAAACCTCGGCGACGGCACCTGGGCAAGGGGCTGCATCAGAAAAAAAGAAGAAAAAAAACATTCAACAAGGGTCTCAGCAGCACAGTGCACTCTGGTATAAAGCGCACACCACGCAGCACACAGACGTGTGTGTGCAAACAGCTGTGTTTTGATGTTTTTGGTGCAAACATGTCTTTGAGGCAGGGGGCTCAGTGCTGGCTGGCTAAGCACACGCTCCAGGAGAGATGATGGATGCTTGAGAGCCTCTCCACACAGAGTAGCCTATAATCTACAGCCAGCACATGCACAACCAATTAAGGTGACAAAAGTTAAGAGAAATGAAGAACTGAACCACTGACAACAACTCTGTACTTCTGAAGAGAAAGTAGAGATGTGTGCATATTCTAGTGTTCCGGGTTGAACATTTACTAAATGATTGACTAAAAGTGAAAGACTAAAAAGCTACACCATGCAACAGGTATATACTTACACTTGGGCCTTTTTAATGTAGCCTAGTAATGAAAATGAAAATGTAACCTGCTTTGGCAAACTGCACAGTTCCTAACAAGATGGAAACAGCTGGCATTCTCCAAGTTCTCTATTCCTACCCTAGACAATACAGTATGTGTAATTTTCACCCAAACAACCTCAATCATTTCCGGTCCATAGAACTCAATAAGTGGAGGTATCCTTGACTCTGCTTTCTGTCCAGTTCCAGCTGTGATGATTTTCCGGAGCACAGCAACCATCCAGTTGAACCCTAGAGGTTAATAGGAAGGAAAAATCAGCTTTATTTACTAGAAACAAAGCATGATAGAAATTCTACTGCTATACTGGAATCTGTAGCAAAATGTCTAGAAAGACCAAACACACATTCAGGCATACACTGTAAAAGAATGAATCAAATAAAAACCTAAAGAAAAACAAATGATATCCCCAGCAAGTGAACGTGCAAAAGAGAAAATGTGTCACCCCTTAAGGAGAAAAAATTATGTGTATCTCTATTCTGTAGACTTTTGTCAAAGAAATCTAATACATTTCCCTTCATGTTAATTGCTGGGTTAGCTTTGATCATGGAGCAAAACAATGCTTTTTTGAGGGGGAAAATCTGTATCTTCCCTAAAAAATGTGTTAGCATTCCTTACCCTAACTTTAAGATTAAAGATTTTCTACAGGCACCCTCTAGCATGTCCCTGGCTGGGGCCTCTTTCACAAGGGGCCCACTCCACTCTGTGCACTGCTGTAAGGAGAGGTGTATATTTAATTTAACATCCCCCTCTGCTTCTTATCTGTCATCTCTCCAGTAAGTGTCAGAAGGAGCGGCTACTCTCAGCGCATGTGTGGATTACATTCCTAAAACTCCCATACACACACACACACACATACTGTACACATTCACCATATGTACACACCAACTAATCAGGGTTGGGGCATATCAATTTACATGCAGTGTGTATAGTCTTTTTTTCTTCATACTTCGCCACACATCCAATCAGACAACAGTGTTCACAGGTTCTTGTGCTCAGATAATATTGTCCTTCACCTACCAAGTACCATTGCCCTTGTAACTCTGCACTGGCACTATCACTTTCTGTCAGGTTCAGATAAAAATCTCAGCAGTATATGGTGTGCAACATAAAGTGCCTTGTAGAAGTTTATACATAACATGAACATGTTTAAAGTTCAAACTCAGCAAGCATGATGTTGTACATGAATCTGTTTCATTCCATACGGTTCATTCTATGACAAAGGACAGGAAACAATGTAAGACCGGTTTAGTGTTGGCCATAGTTCACATACCTCACGTGATATCCCTCATTGATTCTATTTTCCCCAACGTTAATCATTATTCATTTTTCAAGTAATACATTGAGCAATTAAGTCATATCTTACCACATTTTATACTTTTTTTTGCTTTATCTAAAATCTTGAACCTCACTGTGGAACTTACCACATTTAGGATAAGCAATTAACATGATATCATCTGGCCGGGCATCCAGGTCTTCTAGTGCCTTCAGATTCTCCACGGGGCTCATGATGACAGGGTAAAGAATTCCATTGTACCTGTACAGTTTATCCTCATCCTTCATTGTCCTGGCTAGCTCCATCTTGGACTGTATTTTGGCTGAAAATGAGTTCATCTTGGAATGAATGAATGTCCCACGGAATCTGTGACTACTGATGGTGCCCAAGTTCCTGTCACTTCTAGAGATCCAGTCTATTTACGCAGCTGCAACTCCATGCACTGTCCTCTGTCTCAGTCCGAGAGAGTGGGTGTGCCTGTGTTCATATATGGGTAAGTGGGTATGTGTGTGTGTGGGAGAGAGAGAGTGTGTTCATATGTGTGTGAATGTTCGTGTCTGTGTGTGCATGTCTGGGTGTGTTTGGTAGTAGTAGGAGGGGAAGCTGGCCCCTCCTACTCAGATAGAACTTGCGTGAGAAGCGAGAGTTTCCTGGTGGCTGCTGGTGGTGCTGTACTTGGTGAAGATCTGGTTTCTTCTCTGTGACTGTGATTGATTGGTAGAAACATGTGTTTTTTTTAGGGACTACGGGCAGAAGGCTCTCTAGGCTCCATGGTGGGTTCTAGTGGAGAGGGGGGGGGGGGTTTCTAGTGGAGTGGAGATGTCTGTGCAATACTAACATGGGAGTGTTCACACTGTTGAACAAAAAGGTTATAAATGGGTTGAATTTATGAGGAAAAACAATGCAAAGTGAGAAAAAACTGAGAAGGAGAATGAAAGGTATATGGGTGTAGTGCATTAATTAATGAAACCATTTACCCTCTTTTATCTTGATAAAACAATATGCACTGTTCCTTTTTCTTGTTCTTCCAGATATTACTTTGTTTTGACTAGGAGGTCACCTTTCCCCCCCTGGGGTTTGCATGATTGCTTCGTACTGAAAATCCTCAAACTGAGAAATATCCGCTCACATTTTTAGTCCCTGGGCCATCTGGATATAGTTAGTCACCCATGATTGTGTGTGGAGTTTGGAGGCCCCAAGGCTCTGTCCATTCAACAGAGGAGGCAAGTGTGGTTACCCTCCATCTCCATTTTCTCAATGTCACTTGATTAACAGTGTCTGCACAATGTGACCATTCATGACCATACAAATTGAAAATAGGCATCCATTTTGGCCTTGCTTTTGGCCTTCTTCCATCCAATCAAACACGCCCAGACTGACATAAAAGAATCTTAAGTGAACACAACAATTTATTGTTTGAATTGCAATTGATCATTTCAGCACAATGCTTCGGCGCAATAGAATGGGACACATTACAAAGCCACACTCAGAAACAGAGGATAAGGTGGATGGGGAGAAAGGGAGGGGGAGAGTATAGAGAGACAGTAATAACACATTTGGAGGCAAGTTATCTTAGTCAGTGTGTAATTCTCTTCAACAGGCTTTAGAGGTGAAAGGGTGTGTTGAGAAAGATGTTGAAGTGATGTGATGTGTTTTGACTGGATTTATTCAGATCCTGCTCACTGTCTCATTTATCCAGGCTGATACTCTTTATTCTGGTTGCATCTGGCAGTGGCCCATACTTAGTGGTAGACAAATGAACATAAAGCCTTGTGTTGGATGACCGACCCTCCGACCCAAACTAACATGGACAGATGTCAAATCAAATCAGCAGAAGAGACCATGAGTCTGTAACTGGCAAACATTTTTTTGTTTTGTAACATATTATGCTCCACAGCTTAACACCAGGCCTATAGCCTATGCCAGACAGCAAATGCCACCCGCAGTAACAGCCTCATATACATGGAACTGGTTGATTTTTTTGTTTGTGGTATATAAAAAGAGAATGATAGTTAGCCTACCATGGCAGCGTTCGCACGAATAGTCTATTTTTCAAAGTCACTATTTTAAAGTAGGCTATAGTAGGCCTGAAAATGTATTTTGTAGACTAGGGTAGGCTACTATGTTGCGATATTAGGTTATTAGGAATCATAGTTAAAGGAATACGCCATAGTTAAAGGAATTCACTTTTGCAACGACATGCTAGCTGGCAGCGCCGGATTACAGCGACTACGCTAAGCTAAAGCTAACAGGGCCATTTCTAGATTAGGACAATGGCTGGGTCGGCTATAAAACGCTTTGACTCACTCATCCAACTCTAGGGACTGCGGGGAGAGACCCAATTTCACCTAGGGGTGGCGTATTCCTTTAAATTTAGCTAAATAGCTAGGTCCCTGACTAAGCTCAGACAAAAGTTAAACTTTCTATTTGAGAGTCTCGTCGTTGTTCTGCTTGCGGCTCGCTCATTTAAACGCAAGGCGTGATAGTCTGTTAGATCGCTCCATAGGAAAACAATTGAATTCAAGCATGTTAGTGTGATCGCCCCGGGGAATTTGCATGCAAGCAGAAAGCGCAAAAGTGCTGCGGTAGCATACAGCTATTTTACTCTATTGCCCTAATAATGGATTTGTAAGGAAAATCTTGAAATGTTGGTGTCAACAAGACCCTAAAAGAACATAGGGCCTACATATTTTATGACATATATTTAAACATTTACAGCAGATCTTGATAGGCTGATCAAGCCAGCACAATAGATCATTTTCCAATCTAGGGCTTAACAGTGCTATGTTGTCCATGTCTACTTGCTACGTGGGTTTAGGCATATTCTTCATCATCTTGGCCAACGGGAAATGTGAATTCAATGCTGTTTCACTTGAAGTGAAGTTCACTATTTGGATGGTGGCTGTGGCAGGCTAAGACCTAGGCCTATATCTTCGTCGACGATGATCGATTACAAATGGAAAGAAGAAAAGTCATCATTTTAGATTGTTAATATCATGAAAATATTAAATTAGGCCATATAACGTTTCTTTATTGTCATTCAGACCACACAGGCTAGGCGGCCTAGATCAACAAACATAAAAATGCACATAAGACAATATAGACAGCATAGACAGACAAAAATGTTGTATTGACCTAAAGACAGACTAACACCAAGGGCTGTATTTTGCACACTGGTGCATGGCGTAAAACTCGTTTTCCACCAAGGGCAAAGTTTAATTCCTTATTTTGCACGTTTAATTTTTAAACAATGCGCCCAGGGGTGTGGCAATTAAGAACTTAGGGAGTGGCATAGCGCATTGTCTAAAAATCGCACATTACAAATTGCACGATTACAATAGGAAACATAATTAGAATAAAGATATTACGAAATACTGTACATCTCATGATTAGTTATTCACCATCATTAGCAAATTGGTAATGACGGTTAAAAGTGATTAGGGGAGAGGTGAGAGACACGTATGGAGCACAGCTGAAGACACACTGTCACAGATATAAGCAACCCCTCTGCAGGATAATCATTTGAGCAATATTATAAATATATAAAGGGTAAGAGTTGCTTTTTTTCCAGCCTATGTTTTCGATGGTAACCCATTGTCAGTCAATAGTGAAAGTAACTGCATATAACTGTCTTGTCATTGACTGACACCATGGTGAAGTTAGTTCCACTTTGCCAATGAGTTCAAATAATAGAGGAGTGCAAATGCGTGAAGGCTATGCTAGGTTTTAGTAAAGTATGGTTTAGTGGCGCATTGTTTAAAAATGACTATTCCATACGGTCTCGCAAGCAGCCTCCTTCAAATGCGCTGTTGAATGTCAAAATATTGATGCATTTATTTGACATCGCGCTTTGCGCCGTTAAAGGGACACCAGGCAAGCCTGATGCTTTTTCTCTACGAAACTCCCCCTCGCTCGGTCTGAAGCTCTTTTCCTTTACTTTGCGTCTTCCGTCAAGGGTTTTCGCTGCTTCTTCGCCGGCTCTGCCATTATACACACGTTTGCAACAATCTCTAGCGTTTCGTTAGCCTGCCTCTGTGCTGTAAACTGATCCTGCTTCGGTCGGCGGGTAGGATACACCGAACTTGCAAGTGGGATATTCTTCCTACAGGCAGTAGGGGCGGGCGAGAGAGCCTTCATTCGCCCCGTAATGAGTAATTTAACCATATAACGACTTACAAAGATGATTAATTAACACGAAAACGTTGCCTGGTGTCCCTTTAAAGAGAATGACAGATGTCATTCTCATTGGTTTAAATGTTACGCCCCAAACACACCCATGACCTAGGAACACCTTGTTGCGCCATGCGCTCGATGAAAACCCTCCCAATGTGGACTGGACATCCTACTAAATTTGAATAAGCTTTTGACGAGTGACGATGCGCTTTTGACTGTCATGATAGGGCCCTTAAAATAACATATACATAACTCGCCAGACTTCTGACCAGGGGCCTGTACTACAAAGCGGGGTTACTGGCTTATCTGGGTAACTTCGAGAGTAACTTGATCACGTGTGGCGTAACTTCCCGATTAACCCGTACTACGAAAGGTGATAGGTTTTAACCGAGGTATGCTGCCATGGCAATTTACGCTGCATCTCAAACCTGCTCCGAGCAGGTTATGTTCTTGGTTAACCCGAGGTTTCCGTTAACCACACCCTTTATACAGTAAGTACCACCCCTCCACTAACAATTTCTCCCGAGACAATGTCGGCGTACCTGGATGATCCATACGACATTGGAGCGCAAATCGTGAGGGGCTCTCTTCGCAGGGCGAGGCGTTTTAGAGACCGCCAGATATATCCGGACGATATTCTCTATGAAGATATAGATTGTCAGCAGAGGGAATTCGTTATCTTTGTCAGATGATCTAGGCAGTCTCTAATGTCACCCGTCATAGCAATGCCATTACGTGGACATTCATGTATTCCATCAGTGATGCTGAACATCTGAGCAAGAATACTGTATGTCCGAAAATAAATCGGACATACAGTAGGCCTACAGTATGCTGAACATCTGAGCAAGAATAGCCTAAAATAAATCGGACATAGCCTACAGTAGGCCTAATAAATTAAAATCACCATTTCAACAAACTTGTTGAATTGAATGTCATATTACTGTACCCTGCACAGTGCACATAAAGGCTACACATTTCCACAGCACCAGAATCCGACCGAATGCCTCCCTCAACCCCTTCCATAATCGGCCTTCCACTATTATTTGCGATGGCCAACTCCTCTGCTACTGTAAAATACTCTAGTGCCTTACAGTAGTGTTCAAAGACACCTTTTTCTTGTTAGCTGTAAAACAGAAGCCAAGTGAAGGCTATAAGCATACTAGGCCTACATGTTTTCATAATTAAGAAATATTAATGCAAGCTATAACTATATAAACCTACTATTCTTAATAATTATTTTGTGTTTCATTTTCACCTGCTGCCATGTGCGTTTGGCAATGGTGTTGCATTTGAAATGTTTACAGGATTAGGCATACACTAAATCAGTCAATGGGGGCTAAACATTCAATTACCCTTATTACTGTAATCTATATGCCCACTTCTGAATTGTGTTGCATTTGTAGGCCTTTCTATGAACTCAAAATAGGCAATTTAATTATTTCAACTCATTTCAGACATTCCGCAAGCTATTAATCCTCCGTAAAACATATTTGAAGAACATGTGGAAATAAAACTTTACTTTTAGGCATTTAGGCTACCCGATCTGCAATACGTTGCCAACAGCCTTGCCTTGCTTTGTTTGCTGCCGACGTATATTTGATTTTTGTCGTAGAGTGAGTTTTAATTCCTCGTAACTTGTCACAATAATTGTGCATTCCTCGTCCGTAAAATAAGGTGATCGCGTCATCATTGAAAGTGGTGACTTGCGCTGCAACCCACCCCTTTTATGTGAACGCGCACAAACTCCAATTAGGTTAACCCCGGTTCAACAAATCAACTTCTTAATCAGCGTCGTAGTACCGATTAACACCACTTATGATAACCAGGTTTTGTCAACCCCGGTTTAACAAAAATCTGGGTAGGTTAAGCTCCCTTCGTAGTACAGGCCCCAGGTGTACAATAGCGATTTTTAGACAATGCGCTAAGCCACTCCCTAAGTTGTTAATTGCCACACCCCTGGGCGCATTGTTTAAAAATTAAACGTGCAAAATAAGGAATTAAACTTTGCGCCGGGTGGAAAACGAGTTTTACGCCATGCGCCAGGGTGCAAAATACAGGCCTTCATGTTATTTCCATTTTGAAAAAGCCATGAGAAAAAAATCCAAATAAACAAAAAACTAATCCTGTAAGTTTAACCTTATTAGCCTATCTGTCACTAAAAACAACATTTAGTAGCCTCATTGCAGAATTAAATGGGCAGTTCCAGTGTTATGGATGTGACAGTTGGACTCATATTGGTAAACAAAATGCCTTAGAGCAGGGGCAAAATTAGTATCAGAGAATTAATTTGCATAACTTTTAATGTAACCTCTGTCCTCTGAATACTGACAAATTCTCAAATTGTATATAATCATTTAAATCCTAAGAATACAAGGCATTTTATCAGCGTTATGGGTGTGACATGAAATATACACACTTTTATGAGAGATTACAGGTTTTCTACAAACTCTGTGAATTTTGAAGGAAACTGCCAAAACCTTGATATATGTAGCATAGTTTCCCAAGGAGCTGAACACGGGCCGCCTCAATCTTCAGCTTAAAATGATGCATAGTGTTATCGGGGAGTCTCGGTGCACCACGGTGAAAGGTGGCATGGATATTGACTAAGCTCCATCCACAAACAAGAGCTCTCTTCCGCGTGGTAGATGAACTTATTCATCTGTGTCTTTGCGTGCCTGTTTCAGTGGCCTCTTCAGAGCGTTCTTTCTCTTCTTTTTGAAAGTGTAGGTTAAAGGCTACACCAAAGATTGTTAAGGCGGAGCAAGATACTTCGTCGTAGTTCATGTCTATGGGCGCGAAATGGGGATCGAATCCTGTCTGCATAAAGAGGCGTGTCGATGACGTATTGATGAGCGTACGTTGCAAACCGCCAACAGCAGCGGCATAAATAACCGGCGCACACCTGATATAAAGTCGATTTTCTCCAGACTAGAATGCTCAAAAATGCTAAAAATGTACCTGAAATGTTCACAAGGGTTTGAGGATCATGAAAACGTGCCCGAAATTCACATTCCTAACTCTATAGAACTAAGACCTTAGCATATGTGGTAAAATTCTGAGCTATGCCCATAGACTTCAATGGAGCAGTCGCTGCCTCTGCTCTGCATAAAGGGGGATTTTGACCCCCCCCTCGTGCGATCCGGGTTCCCGGAAGTGGCTCCTGATGAAGTATCTTGCTCCGCCTTAACAATCTTTGGCTACACTGTGCATTTATGATGTCAGCATTTGTTGTAGGCTATATTTGTGATATGTGGATCAATTTAATGTAGGCTAGCCTATGAATATTGCGTTGTGTAGGCCTATGTTATGCTGTTACGTCCCTGTATGTTTTATCAGTGTTTGTTTGCTTTGGTCTGTCCTCTGTATGTTTCTGTTGTGTTTCAGACAGTCCAGCAGGGGGCTTAATTGCTGGGCCGGCCTATAAAAGGTGCCGGCTGACGTCATCCGGGGGCTCGTTCGTTCGCTCGCTCACTCGATCTTGGTTGGGTTTGCCGCTGCTTCGCGCAAGCCACGCGTTCCAGCAGTTTTGTCTCCGTCGCTCCTGCCTGCTCTCGGAGTGAGAGTCCCGGAATAGGCTGGGGATTGCCTGGGCCTGTGCTTGAGGCCTTTCGATTTGGACTTTAGTTGCAGCCTTAGTTTTGGTTCTATAATACTTTTTCTTATATTTTTGTAAAGAAATATTTTTGCATTGATCCTCCGCAGTAGTTTTTTGGCCATCTCCTATCTTTTGTTCATGTCCCACAAAACCCCTAGACAGTGGGACGTGACATATGCATATGTTTTAAATCAATGTGTTCTGTCTAATATGCTGTGCAATAGGGTCTTTAGCCTGTTTTGACACCCATGTCAGAAGCGTCAATAATTATTACGTTTTATTAATGTTGGTGTTCAACAGTTTTACGTGTTCACCGTCGATTTCGGTGCAAGGCTACAGCAACTTTGTTACCTTACTAGTGTAGCGTCAGATAGTAGACGGTTACTTTGTTTGCGTTAGTATCAATCTGTGGTTTGCGACATTTTGTCACATTTTTTCTGTAGTGTAGCCATAATGTTCTTGACAGTGATGTATGCCTGTGCTGTGTGTCATGCAATGCCAGTATGCTGTTGTCCATTAACAGAGAAAGGCGTTTAAATAAAATACAATAACTTTTTTTAACCCCCACCCCCGACTACAGCACCCCCAACCAAAACTCACTTCCCACGGCCCTGATATGTAGCATGAAGGAGACGTGAATGAACATAAAAAGTGTGTTTTTGAAACTATGCGTCATTTTCGTAATGCATTATGTTGGAAAAACTGCCGTTATGGATGTGACGTGTCTGAACCAGTCTTCCACAAACTACATAAAAACACATACTTAAAGGAGAATTCCGGTGTGATATTGACCTAAAGTGTATTGAAACATGATACCGAGTGTGAACGTATGTCTCATAGCCCATCTCGGCTTGTCCCCTGCACTCCAAAATCTGGCGCTAGTTAGCCGATGCTACCAACAGCTTTTTCAATTGTGGTGCTTCTGCATCGGGCTAGCCATGCAAATAAATAACTGTTTTACACCATTTACGAGGCTCAATGTATCTCCACACTTAATTGGTAGACTTCCGAGGGCCCTGACATTTAAAACGAGACATTGAGAACTTTGAAAAAGCACTGGTAGTTTACTTACAAGACGATTTATACAGACAGTATCTTCACGAAGTTTAGCGTTTGCAGCCATCTTGAATTTAGTCACGATAAGTCGAGCTACGAGTAAGAATGAACAGGTATGATAAGGGATCAGATTCCAAAAATAATTCAGTGGAAATGCATGGATTCCAGTTGCTGCTACTGGAAGAAACTGGAATCCATGCATTTCAACTGAATTATTTTAGGAATCTGATCCCTTATCATACCTGTTCATTCTTACTCGTCGCTCGACTTATCGTGACTAAATTCAAGATGGCTGCAAACGCTAAACTTCGTGAAGATACTGTCTGTATAAATCGTCTTGTAAGTAAACTACCAGTGCTTTTTCAAAGTTCTCAATGTCTCGTTTTAAATGTCAGGGCCCTCGGAAGTCTACCAATAAAGTGTGGAGATACATTGAGCCTCGTAAATGGTGTAAAACAGTGATTTATTTGCATGGCTAGCCCGATGCCGAAGCACCACAATTGAAAAAGCTGTTGGTAGCATCGGCTAACTAGCGCCAGATTTTGGAGTGCAGGGGACAAGCCGAGATGGGCTATGAGACATACGTTCACACTCGGTATCATGTTTCAATACACTTTAGGTCAATATCACACCGGAATTCTCCTTTAAAGCCGCAGTTGGCAAGTCTGACAGATTGAGGGGACTTAGCCAAAATTTTGAATGTTTACAACTCTCATGCTCCCCCACTATGGTATAAAATTCTCGCCAAAAGTTTTCTGTACCTGTACCAAAGTTTTGTGCTTGTAAGAATATTTTGTGCTCGTAAAAAATATTTGTGTACATGTAAAAATAATTTGTATCTGTAAAAATATTTTGTGCATGCAAAAATGGTTTGTACATCTTCAAATCCGTTTTGTCACTGTGTAGAAAAAATGTTTGTGAATTTGCGAACGATTTTTGCACACACAGATTTTCCATTTGCAGGTGCGCATCTGTTTTCTACAGACATGAAACAGATCTACGGGTACGAAACGAATTTACAAGTACAAAACTTTTTTACAAATTTTCCCAAAACAGCCAATCACAGCACTGCTTACTGAACGGCCAGTCAGCCGATCAGCTCACTTCTTTAATTCTGAAACGCTGGACATCTCTGGGTACATCCATGTAAACACTACAGTCAGAAGAGGTGAAACAAGTATTGGCTGGGCTAAGCTAACGTCAAAGATACTGCTTTTATCAACTGTCTCTGCTAACGTTACGTGAAAGCACCGCACATATAACATGGGAAATACAAAGGGAGGGAGGGAAGGGAGTCAGCCTAAAGCCACCCTGAACTTTTTTGGTCATGTAGCAGTAACTGTTATGTTCTAGCTAGCTTAGGTAACAAGCTAACTTAGCTAACAAGCAAACAGCTCAACTTAACTCTATTCCTTCCCTACTATGAATCTAATATCATTAACTAGAACTAATAAACAGTATAGTTTAAAACGCGAGCACTGGATAGGTAATTAGTAGGTAACAATAGGTAATGGCAGCTAACTGGGCTAGTATTGGCTGGGCTAAGCTAACGTCAAAGATACTATCAACCGTCTCTGCTAACGTTACGTGAAAGCACAGCACATATGTGGGAAATACAAAGGGAGGAATGACTAGTCGGAAAACACTAACACAATAACTATACAGAACAATTATATCATTAATAATAATACTAATGATCCGAATTTTATTAGTTCTAGTTAATGATATTAGATTCATAGTAGGGAAGGAATAGAGTTAAGTTGAGCTGTTTGCTTGTTAGCTAAGATAGCTCTTCTTTTTTAAGTGTTTCACCTCTTCTGAACTGTGGTGTTTACATGGATGTACCAAGAGCTGTATTTTCTATGTCCAGCGTTTCAGAATTAAAGAAACAAGCTGATCGGCTGACTGGCCGTTCAGTAAGCAGTGCTGTGATTGGCTGTTTTGGGAAAATTTGTAAAAAAGTTTTGTACTTGTACATTCGTTTCGTACCCGTAGATCTGTTTCATGTCTGTAGAAAACAGATGCGCACTTGCAAAAGGAAAATCCAAGCGTACAAATATCGTTCGCAAATTCACAAAAAAAAATTCTACACAGTGAGAAAACGGATTTGAAGATGTACAAACCATTTTTACATGCACAAAATATTTTTACAGATACAAATTATTTTTACATGTACACAAATCATTTTTACGAGCACAAAATATTCTTACAAGCACAAAACTTTGGTACAGGTACAGAACACTTTTGGCGAGAATTTTATACCATACCCCACTACCACGAGCACCCTCTCATCAAGTTTGTGCTCGTCAGTGCGCACCAGACTGCACCAGACTGTGATTGACAGTCAGATCTCACACAGCCCTGCTCTGATTGGACCAGAAGAACAGTGAGCTGTGGATTTTTGCAAAACAAATAAAGGGCTCTAGGTGGAGGAAGAAGTGCGTTTTTTTCCAAAACTGGCTGATTTATGTTTTTCTGTCGGAGCAGTGTGAAATATGTTTTTTCTTTTACTGTCATCAATTTTGATCAATGATTCCAGGTTACTGAAACACCAGGGAACATGAAATGTGTTGGCCACTCCCCAAGGGCGTAGGTTTGGTCTGAGCTTTGGTGGGGACACTACCCACTAACCAGCCACTATAGATATGTAAACTGATTAAAATGTGCTACTGTCCAACTACTATCCATGATTAAAATGTGCTACTGTTCAACTTAATCTAACTACACTGTGTAGCCTACATAATCTGATTTTAATATGTAGGCTACAGATATGTAGGCTATATTTAGCATTTATTTTCTATTTGGTCTGTTATGAAATCATGCCCATTTAAGCACAGCTCAGTTTTAAGAAACTTACATGCTTAGCATTTTGTAAAAAGTAAGGCTACATTGACAAACTCTTAACCGTGAGCTGCCTGTATATTCTCTGAAAGATATCTAGGTGATGTAGGATAAGCACAGCTCAGTTTTAAGAAATGCAGCCGAAAGACCATGTTGAATTTTGCTATAATTTATTTCAAAACCGGATTACTCTGGAACAGCTAACTATACACGGGAATGCATTACACCTTTGTGTTCGGTAAGGTCTGCTGTTTATTCTGATATATGGTTTGTCATGTGTTGCGTGAAGAGTGTGTAGGCTTACGATATTCCACCGAGACGAATGGATGTGGAGATGGGCGCAGAGAATAATTATTAAATCTCTTGAAGTTATTTTTCTGTCGAACTGTTTATCACAGCAAACAGTAGCACCGTTTAAAAGCTGAGAAAAGGTTCTTTCATGTGACACATGTGTGATGAGTAGCCTACTTCTCGAGGAGTTCAACAGAGAAGAATGGGTGAATTTGGACGCACTTCATGCTTGTAGTGAAGTAAAGCTGAAGCGCTGCATGCTGCCAGGCCCGTCGCTAGAAGGCAAGCAAACCAAGCAATTGCTTGGGGCCCCGAGCTGGCCAGGGGACCCAAGACAACGACTGGTTAAAAATAAAATGCAACGACAAACTGAGCGCCCCTTTGATAGTCAATGCAGTAAAGTGCAACGACACTGTTACCGGCAATACCGGGATCCCCCTCAAGGGGGCCCCTTTCAGTAGTCGCTGTGAGCAGCCAGCCAGTCAGGTTTGTGGTCTCTGCTGCTGCCGCGAAAATATAAAACCTCGCCAGTCATAATGAAGCGGAGTTATGCGTCGGGAAGCCAGAAGAGAAAGGAAGAGGATGACAAGAAAAAACAAGATAGTGGTAAGTGATAAATTACACTGGATAAAATAGCTCTACTTGTCTTGTACAAATGGTGTAATTACTTGCAGCAGGAAGGCTAGCCTAGCAAAACATGTTTATGTTAACTACCTGCCTGACTGCCCATGCTGCTTGTAACAAACTAGGGCCCACTTCCCCGATAACGACGGAGACACGCTCTTAAGAGGGTTTTCTACGATTCATCTTACGATCGTTCGTTAGGTTTTTCCGACTGTTCCCCGAACATGCTCGTAGCGTGAACGCGCGTGCACTGCTCTTAAGACGCTCTTAAGGGGAACTGTCCACCGAAGCAGTGCTGAATATATCGCGACTCTGTTCGTAGGCGGAAGACACGTGTCTACGGAAGGAAGTGTCCTAAATAAAACAGTAATTTTCTTTCTGAAATTAATGCATATCTCCGTTACCACATCTCCTTTCACAACAGCATGCTAAAGTAAAACATTATTTTGGGATGAAATGTAGGTGATTTAATTAACCTTCGTTGTAATTGCTCACGTGAGATGACTTGTCTATATAATGGCCACAATCAACAAGGACGGTGTTGGAGATAAGAAAAATGGATAGAAGACGAAAGCAGAGCTTCAGGCCCGATGAGGTGCGCCTCCTAATAGAGGAAATAGAGGCGCACAAAGGTGTTATATTTGACCGCTTCAAAGGTGCCCACACCAACCTGCAAAAGCAGAAGGTGTGGGCAGAAATAGCGGAGAAGATGGCCGCTGTGTCGGGGACCAGGAGATCTGGAGCGGATCTCCGCAAAAAGTGGCAGGACTTTGCCAGTCTTGCCAAGAAAAAGGCAGCTGCAAATAGGCAACAAATAGCAGCAACAGGTGGAGGCAGCAGCTCTGCACCTCCCCTTACCCCCGAGGAGGAGATGGCCCTGGGTATCCTGGGGACAACTGCGTCGTCGGGCATCCCTGGGGGGGTCGATGTGATGGGGGGCATACATCCACAGCCAGGGACCTCGACGGAGCCACCACCCCCATCCCAGGAACCCAGGAGCCCCCTCACTCCTGCTGCTGCTCCTCCTGTTGCTGCTGCTCCTGCTCCTGCCCCTGCTGCTGCTCCTGATGCTGCTGCTGCCCCTGCTGCTACCAGCTGCCAGTGCAGCCACGACCTGGTGCAGCTGGAGAGGGAGAAGCTGGGCCTGCTGAGGGAGCTGTGTGGCCTGACCAGGGAGGCATCCAAAAGGGATGCTGAGTACCAGCAGCAGGTCCTGTACATAAAGAAGGCCAAGTTGGACCTGCTGGCTCGACAGGTGGCGCTGGAGGAGGAGAAGTTGGCTCGGCCCACTATCTCTGTGCCTATCATCCTCCCTGAGCAGCAAGGTGATACGTAATTATGTAATGTATTGGGAATGTGTGAAGGACACATCAGACATGAGCAAACTGTTTGGAGTGATTGGTGTTTACTTTGTGAATGTAATTTCACATGCATACTCTTCATCTCTTTCCAGGTGGTCCCAGTGAGCCCCACTATTAAATTGTGTCTTGCACCACACGCTGTGCCTTCCATGTCATCATTCCATATTCCAGAATATTACCTAGTTGTTAAGAGCCTACAAGGTGTAAGGACATCAGTGTGGAATGTTATGAGCAAATCACATTGAAATGTCTAAATGCTTAAAGGGTGCTAAATGCTTGCCCATTTCCACTGTGTCACATGTGAACCATCAGTCCTCAAAGCATACATTTCCGATATACAGTTCCAGTAATCATTTAATGAAGTCTTCTTTGTTGCATGTGTCTGAGGGCATAAAGAACATGGCCAAACACTGCATGCAACACACAACCTTTACTACTTACATATCCATTATATTGCCTGGCATGTTCCAGTGGCCAGAGGAATTAAGCAAATCAGTCCTTTGCATACAATCATCATGAAGTGCCTTGATGTGAACCACACACAAGCCTAATGGCTCATCACAGTCACCTGTGCACTGGTGCTTGACCTGCTGTAGACATGAACCCTCACATATAAGCCAGTGTGTGTGATTACTCCTAATTGTCGTGTATCTGATGACATCCACATGATGCATCACAGCCTCAACACCAATCATCGTTAATCAGCCACATGTTTTGCAGATTACTATATGGACCTATATATACTTAGAGTCAATGTAGGCTTGCAGAGCAAACCATGGCTGGAAGACAGCGAGTGCTCGCGCTCCGTGCGCAAGAGAGAGAGAGAGAGAGAGAGAGAGAGAGAGAGAGAGAGAGAGAGAGAGAGAGAGAGAGAGAGAGAGAGAGAGAGAGAGAGAGAGAGAGAGAGAGAGAGAGAGAGAGAGAGAGAGAGAGAGAGAGAGAGAGAGAGAGAGAGAGAGAGAGGCAGAGGCAGAGGCAGAGGCAGAGGCAGAGGCAGAGGCAGAGGCAGAGGCAGAGGCAGAGGCAGAGGCAGAGGCAGAGGCAGAGGCAGAGGCAGAGGCAGAGGCAGAGGCAGAGGCAGAGGCGTCCCCGGAGTGGCCTTGTGCGACTTAACGCCGCACTTCGAGTAAATCATGATCCCCTCGAGGTGTACAATGATCGGGCGATCATTGAGAGGTACAGGCTGCCAAGGGAGGTCATCCAGCAGCTCCTTGACGCCACCAGCGAGGACCTGAGGCGCGCAACCAGGAGGAACTTTGCGCTCACAGCGCAAACGCAACTCCTGGCCGCCCTCAGGTTCTATGCAACAGGGAGCTTCCTGCAGGTCGTCGGCGATGGCCATGGCCTATCCAGGACGTCTGTATCACGGGCTGTGCAGGCAGTGACGGACTGCCTGCTGCGACTGGTGCCTCTACACGTCGGCTTCCCCACCATCCGGGAGCATCAGATTCCTCAGGTGGCCGGAGTGGTGGATGGCACGTTAGTGCCCATACTGACACCCCACGATGATGGTCACATCTATATCTGCAGGAAGGGGTACGCGGCCATCAATTGCCAGCTGGTGTGTGACCACCGGGGCATCATCCTCGACGTCGTGGCGAGATGGCCGGGCAGCACGCACGACTCGTTTGTTTTCAGGGAGTCTGCTGTTGGTCGGGAGGCAACTGCGTCGAGGGGTGAGTGGCGACTTCTCGGCGACAGTGGGTACCCCCTCCGGCCATACCTCTTTACACCTGTGGCCAACCCTGAGGACGAGCATCAACGTGCCTATAATGAGGCCCATCGTCTGGCCAGAAGTGTGGTAGAGCGCACCATCGGGCGGTGGAAGTTGCGCTTCCGGTGCGTCCACAAATCGGCCGGGGGACTCCTCTTCAGTCCGGCGAAGGCCTGCGCGGTGATCTGTGTCACTGCAATGTTGCACAACATTGCAGTGCGGGCAGGGCTTCAGCCGGATGGGCCAGACGAGGAGGTGGAGGCTGAGGCTGATGAGGGGGGCCGTGATCCGGACGACCAGCCTCAGCACTACATGGCTGGTTTTGAGGCCCGCCGTGATGTGATCCAGGACTTTTTTTAATGTTTTGGGTTGCTCCTTTCCCCACAGTCACAGTGTCACCAATCACCACCAGCACACTTCACATCCTCCCTATGTTGCTTTTGCCACTGCCCCTCCAACTTCTCTCCTACACCGTCTGCACAAATCTCTCCCTTCATATTTGGTTCTCCGTCACATTCTCCTGTTGTCTGTTTTGTATTTGTTACCCTTTTTTTTTTATTATTATTTATTTATTTATTTATTTATTACATGTATATATTTATATATATTGGCCGATCGTAATATAGGACAATGTTTTTTTTCCCTGCAACACACTATGACTTTGGACATTGGTATGAATGATTCCTGCACCAACCACCTAGGCCTACCTAAGAACATATATGAACTCACACAAGTGAAGTCAGTTTAGTTATGCAGCGGATTTTATTTGCTGACGTCTTCACGCACACGCCTCAGTGGAGTCACCAGTAGGAAGATCGGTGACATTACATAGACACATGTAATGTCACTGATCTTCCTGCGGGTGACTCCACTGAGGCATATGCGTTAAGATGCTCTTAGCCAGTAACGAGTACTCTGGAGCACTCGTAGATCTACGAGTGTTTTCACGACGCTCTTAAGCTACGATGGTTTCGGGACACAGTCGGCAAATCTTAAGACGTTCGTAAGAGGGACTTTACGACGCTCTTAGGCTTAAGATGCTTTCGGGGAAGTGGGCCTAGAACAGTTAGCGCAACTTTTTTTTTCGAACGGACGGAATATGGTTACATACTGTAATATGGTTATTAACGGGAAGGAAGACGCAGATCTGTTCCAGAATCACTGTTTATCGTATTTAATGACATAACATTGCTATAGCTTTGTAATAGGTTTTGATGAAAGTGGCATAGCTTCTCTGCTATAGCCTACTAACTATTCGACCGTGATAATCTATTTACCAAATGGGGGTTAGGAAAACCACACGATAAATTCCGTGCATCAAAGCAGACTGGAACATTCATGTCTAGTAGTATTCATGCACGCCAGCTGTTTACTGTCTTTAAAGCATCAGGTGCGTCTGTCTAATTCTCAAACAGCAGAATGCTTAAATGCTATGTTAAGCTACAAGTAGGCCTAGGTCAATGTATAACATTAGCTTGGGATGTTTTTACAGTAAGCATTGGTAGTTGTGAAAGCAGCTGCATCCCTTCTAACTGTGAAAATATGGAAATGCTAACATATCTTTTCTTTCTCCCTCAAGGTGCTTTGCTTAAATTTCTCAGCCCTCCGGCTCTTCCTAAGGATACCTCCACTGATGAAGATGGCCTGAAAGGTTAATCTTATGTGTGTGTGTGTGTGTACTTGTATTTATGTTGGATTTGTAAATTGCTATACAACCTGCACTCTTTATAGTTTGAACAAGGCATCCTTTTTCTGCATAAGATGGCAGTGTTTTATTTTCTCACTTTGTGAGAACTGAAAAATGTTAATGTGAGTGTGTGTGTGTGTGTTAAAGTATGTTGGATTTAGTTATTGTGCACTTTTTTGCATTTATATCGGATTTTATGGTACGGTGGTGTTTTTGCAAATGTTCAAATGTTCAAAACTAATGCACAGTATATATATGCAACTGCAGTATTGCACTGTTAAAATTTTGTATTTATATAAACTGTGGGTGAACTTAAACTGTATGGCTATGCGGTGGTTCCTGTAGGCTTTGCGGGGGGGGGGGGGCGGGGGCCTCCATGTCCATTTTGCTTGGGGCCCCCAAATTCCTTGAAACGGCCCTGCATGCTGCGGCTCACTGGTAGTTATTATAGGTAACTTCAAATAAGCGCGATTTACCCTTATAGGCTACTCCCCCACTGTGCTAGTGTAACATAGTTAAAAATGTAGTACATTTTTATATATAATTTTCGCCAAAGTAAAACAGCCTTCTTTACAGTTTTTTCTGATTGCTTAAGCACATTTTTTGTAACTATGGCTTTTTTTGCAAAACTCTACACACAAATGGCAAAACCTCTCACCCAATCAGCAAAACATTGTAGTTCTCTTGCAAAAGCTAACACACCTTGCTTAACTCTTCACACCTTCGTAAAAATTGTGTTTTCGTATCTAACAGTAAACACAAGCCATCACAGTAAGCACACAATGTGCCAACAACACACTGATGGTATGAATAAAAAACACATCTGGCTTTTGCTTTCTCTGTGCACAAGGTAGACTATGTCAGTTTGAGGTCATACTTTTGTCATAATTCTGTACACATACAGGGATCCAAACTTCAAGTATTACAGTTTTTTTCAACTGCATACACACTAAATCTTTGCTTGTCACACAATTTTCTAAACATGTCCTCTAAACATCATAACCCGACACCAAATCTGCAAAACCATACACTAATTCTCAGTGTTTGACTCAGTTTTCAATTGACTAGAACACATTTTGCAAAACACCACACACAATTTTCTACCTAACACACAAAAATCTAACAGGAAGTAACTTGATTTCGTTCTTCAAACACAACCCATCAAAATGCCACACTAAATCACCAGTGCTTCACTCTTTCTCTTCACATGTGCAAACACTCTTTACTTTACTGAACACTATCCAATCATTGCCTTAGTATAGGTCTCTGAATAGATATACTCTGTATATACTGTAGGTATAGACCCTTTCAATCTGCTCCTAGAGGATTTCCGAATGAAATATTCAGAACCAATGCAGATACTTTAAAAATAGAGAAAATACAGTAATCGGACTTTAGCTTACAGTAATGTTCTACAAAAAGTTGACTTTATGTAAAATGTGTCTTTTTACTCTATTTTTGTTTGTCCCCATGTTACAGTACCATTAGCTCAATACATTTTTCTGTGCCTCCAGAAATGCCTTAGGAAAGCTTACTGTAGAATTGTTTGTTTCTGCAGTTGAAGGCCTATGAATACATACTGTACACGACACCCCACCCACCTCCCACACACACACACACACACACACACACTTGTCTTTAGAAGAAAAAAAAAATCAGTGTTTTCAAAACTCCATGTACATCTGGTGGTTACTGTATTCTTCTTTGCTTTTTTTCTTGTCTGCTGTAAAATACTGTATTCACAACAGCAAATTATTTGGGAAAAATCACTATTTTTGGTTTCAATATTGCTTGCATTTTTACTGTGTATTTGATACCGTAACTTTCACTCTTGTATGGAAATACATATAGAAAGCCTAAGACAGAAGAGCTTTAGATTTTGAGCAACAGTGTGTACATGATGTATCCAAAATGTCATATTATGACAAAAGTGTTTGTAATGTGAGGCGAATGTTTGCTTTAAACATGTGTTTTTGACATTTTGAATGTTGTGTGTCATTTTGCTGGAGATTTGAGGCATTTTGCATTTTGTGTGAGCAGTTGTGGGTTTTGTGTGTGGAGTTTTGAAAAATAGACACAGAGTTTTGAAAACGTGTGTAAACAATTGTAAAAAACTGTAGTGTTTATTTACACACATCAAAACAAACACAAGTGTGTTTTTCCAAGTCAAAACACAAAATAGCATTTCACTGAGACAAAACAAATCAGTCTACATCGAGTCGTCTCTCTCAAAATTCTGTCTACATCACATGCAATGTCCTAGTCCAAGGCACCGGGAAAAATATATTCTGGAATGACGTATCCAGGCCTGACATGACAATATCCCCACATGTAGACTGTTTTTTGTCTGTAAAAGGGCTATTTCTTTCTCTTCTCACTCTTCCTGCTCACTCCATTGTACCCATTGTACATTACATGTGGCTTATTTATAGTGCTTAGGCTGATTGCAAAGTGAACTAATTATCTAAAACAGTTTTCACATGAGAAAATGAGCCAGAGAGTTGGCAAAATAGTGTAAATAATAGCCATTGTGCCTACAGTTGTGCAAAGTGTGTGTTACAAAATTGCAAACTGAGTGCAAAGCAGTGTTTGTGCTTTTAGTTTTGCGAACTCAGTGAGTGGTTTTGCCATTTGTGTGTAGAGTTTTGCAAAAAAAGCCATAGTTACAAAAAATGTGTTTAAGCATTCAGAAAAAACTGTAATGGAAGCCACCCTTGGCCATATGGTGTACTGCAGATCTGCTGCGTGTAGTCTTGTGTTGCTTCCCTGCCCATTCAGAGTAGCCGCGTATGCTTTTGATCTGGTAGGTTCACTGTACAAATATCAGTTTTCTATTGATGTTTAAGTTGATAACTTCGATGTTTCCCATGTGTTATACTACATGCACTGTAAGGGTTGTACTGCATTTAGCATGTTTTGACAAAAAGTTTGTTAATGTTTTCCTTTTGACTAGAAGTTTCTCCATACTGGTTAACGTAACTAGCCATAAACTCCGCTAGCCATGCCCATGCTTTTAATGTACTGTCTTATCTAGCATGCATGGGTTGAACTGCGTAGTTAAACATGTATTGGAAATAATATTACTCTGCGGGCCCTATAATGACAGTCAAAAGCGCATCGTCACAAAAGCTTATTCAAATTTAGTAGGATGTGTCCAGTCCACATTGGGAGGGGTTTCGTTATCAAACGTCGAGCGCATGGCGCAACAAGGTGTTCCTAGGTTTTTTAATCAGTCATATGCGTGTATTTGGGGCGTAACATCATTTAAACCAATTTTAACGGCGCGATGTCAAATAAATGCATCGGTATTTTGACATTCAACGGTGCATTTGAAGGAGGCTGCTTGTGAGACCGTATAGTCAGAGACTTTGGAGACACAGCACTCAAAAAATACTCCATAGAAATGCATGGGGCTAGTTTGTCACGCCAATATGGCTGTTGTCTACACATATCCCACCCCTTCCTCGGCAAAACGTCGACATGTGAATACGTTGAGCCAATCATGTGGTGTGATGTGAATACATTGAGCCAATCATATGGTGTGTTGTGAAGACATCGTGCCAATCATGTGTTGTGATCTCGCCGCTGGAGCAAGATTGGTGTCGTGAATCCTTGCGCACGCGCAGTTCGACCCAAAGACTGTGCCCGATGAGTGCCCATAAAACGTTGGTATATGGCCGCCGAGTGGAGGGACTTGCCTAAAAGGACTTTGGTATAGTCATTCCACTAAACCATGCTTTACTGAAACCTAGCATAGCCTTCACGCATTTGCACTCGTGTATTATTTGAACTCATTGGCAAAGTGAAACTAACTTCACCAAGGTGTCAGTCAATGACAAGACAGTTATATGCAGTTAGGGACCGTTCGTTATTTATAAACGGGGCCACCGGAGGAAAATAGGGGAGGGTCATGTCTTTTTATTCTTTGTTGAGGGGAGGGTCACCTAACTTTTTTTTGTCTAGGAGGGGGGGTCACCCATCTTTTGTATTAATGAAAACAGCAAAAAATCAAAGTGGCTTTTTTGATTGTTGATTTCTGTCGCCATATAACGTTTTCTTTCGTTCCATAGCTCTGTCAACATTGAACAATGAAAATAAGGGAGATTTCCCGGGTTTCTCACGCAAATGTCAACATCCCTCCCCATTAACGTTGGAAGGTTGGAGCAACAAAGTAGCCTACTTTATTCACGCCTAACAGCCTATATCCATTTGGTCAACTTTATCCAGCCCTAAAAAGCTAAACTTGTTCCTGCCCATCTCTAGCTTTGCTGATTCTTTCTGTTTTTGTTGTTTGCAAAAAAATATATAGTAGGCCCTATTTATTGGTAAAGTTGTTAATCGCTGTCATTCTCTCTCCAACAAAAATGTGTTATGTTCCAAGTAGCAGTGCGTAATTCTGCTTCATAAAGTTGAACAAATACATTGGTCATATAAATAGCCAGTTTATGGTCTACAGTGTAGAGTTGGTAAGTTATGGTAGGCCAACTTGGAGTGAATATACAGGGGGATTTCTTTGGCTCTTAGCCTGGCAGGTGCGCACGTAGACATAGCCTACACTGCAAGCGCCAATGAATCGTGCTCTCACGACAACCACGTCGTTAACTTAAATAGGCCTACTAGGTTAACATTGTGGTGTTATGTATGTTAACGAGAGATGCATGATGACATCATCGGTAGGGTCAGAGGTGAGAAGAGTTACCGCCAGAGTTGGGGAAGGTTCACAATAAAGAGACACGTTAACTTACAGTCGGACTCACGGGTTATTTCATAACACGACATGGTGTCAGAAGTCCTGTGAGTACGTGGAGAGAATAGACACTGTTTTGGACGTTTGGGCATCACAAGTTTGGGTCTGAAAGTTTTCTTTATCGCGTTAAAGTGTCGAAAAATTCCCGGAATGGAGGATGAGCAGGATGTGCAGGATATTGGCAATAGAGCGGCGGCGGGTGCACAGAGAACAGTTTGGCCGAGTGCAACATTCAACATACAACCACCGGAGAGTTTCGACTTTTCAAGACCGCAAGAGTGGGCCAAATGGATCCGAAGGTTCGAAAGATTTCGCTTGGCAAGTAATCTGAATGCTAGCTCCGAGGAGAATCAGATTAACACTATGATATATTGTATGGGAGATGAGGCGGATGATGTTTTACGTGGATTGACGTTCACACACGGAGCAAGGGGAACATACAGAGGCGTTCGCGATGCCTTCCAGAACTTTTTTATTGTTAAGAAGAACGTGATATATGAGCGGGCAAAATTCAACATGCCTGTACAAGACGAAAACGAAACTGTAGACTCGTTTGTTACGGCCCTCTATGCACTAGCTGAACACTGTGACTATGGACTTCTACATGATAAACTTATCCGAGACAGGATTGTCGTGGGGCTGCGCGAAATGCGGCTGTCGGAGAGAATGCAGTTGGACAAGGATTTGACGCTGGAGTCAGCGATCACAAGAGTGCGACAGAGCGAGGAGGTGAAACGCCAGCAAGTCACGCTGAGAGGCTCTGGATCAGATGCCAGTGACAGCAAAGCCATCGACAGAGTGTTCAAAGGCAGTGACAAGGCAAAAGATAGAGGTAAACCTGAACATTCTAAAGCACAATTTAGGCCTAAGCAGCATGGCGCTCAGTACAGCAAGGCAAAGAACATCCAGTGTAGTAAATGTGGTGGTTCCTCATCCCATTCAATACGTGACTGTCCTGCCAACGATGTAAAGTGCCACTCATGCGGTAAAAGGGGACACTATCAAAGAGTGTGCACAGCACCAAAGACTGTTAATGAAATAAAAGAGGAGGATGACGATGGAGTGTTTCTCGGCAGTGTCATAGCAAATGGTGAGCCATGGATGGTTAACATAGACATAAACAAAAGACAGGTGCCATTTAAAATTGACACAGGTGCCGATGTTACAGTTTTGCCACACACTGTATTCAATGAGCTTTTTGATAACTCTCATGCACCTATCCTTGCTGCTGCATCCAAGCCTCTAATGGGACCTGGGAGGAATCCATTGGATGTTGTGGGTGTCACAGACATGCAGCTACGGAGAGCCGACAGAGCGGCTATGGAGGAGGTGTACATCATTAAGCACCTGCACACGGCATTGCTGGGGAGGCCAGCTATCAGCAAACTCAAGCTTGTTGCACGCCTGGACAGCATCAGCATAGAGACACTGAAAACGAGCTATCCAAAGCTGTGCAGTGGTCTGAGAGAGATGCGTCAGCCATACGCCATCCGTCTGAAACCAGGCGCGGAGCCATCTTCTTTCAAGACGCCCAGGCGGATTCCACTGCCTTTAATGGACAAAGTGAAGCAAGAGCTGTCACGAATGGAAAGCCTTGGAGTGATCAGCAGGGTGGAGGACCCGACAGACTGGTGCGCCGGCATCGTAGTGGTGCCGAAGAAGACGGGTGCAGTGCGTATATGTGTCGACCTCACAAAGCTTAACGAGTCGGTGTGTAGAGAAAAGTACATCCTTCCTTCTGTGGAAGAAACATTAGGAAAGCTGGCAGGCGCAGAAATCTTCAGCAAACTGGACGCAAACATGGGGTTCTGGCAAATACCTCTAACTGAAGATTCAGCGAAGTACACCACGTTCATAACACCTTTTGGGCGCTATCACTTCAATAGACTCCCATTCGGAATAGCCTCAGCCCCTGAGCACTTCCAGAACAGAATGGTGACGGAGGCCACAGACGGTCTTCAGGGGGTTGTCTGTCACATGGACGACGTTCTCGTGTGGGGCCGGTCTCAAGAAGAACATGATTGCCGACTGCATACTGTACTGGAGAGGATCCAGAGGGCAGGTATCACATTGAACATCGATAAATGCGACCTGTCGAAGCAAGTGGTGACCTTTTTGGGCCATACAATCTCCAGCAGCGGCATCAGCCCAGATCCGAGGAAGACAGAGGCTGTAATGAAGAGGAAGCAGCCCACAAACGTGAGTGAGCTGAGGAGTTTTCTCGGCATCGTCAACCAACTGGGGAAGTTCATCCCACAGCTGTCAGAGAGACAAACCTCTGCGAGATCTCCTCTCAAAGAAGAACTGCTGGGTGTGGGGAGTTGATCAAGCCCATGCTTTTCAGAATTTGAAAGAGGCACTCACTAGCCCACCAGTGTTGGCGATTTATGACCCCAACAGGGAGGTTAAAGTTTCGGCAGACGCTTCTTCCTATGGCCTGGGAGGAGTTCTCCTTCAACTGTGGGAGGATATGTGGAAGCCAGTAGCCTATGTGTCACGATCGCTCACACAGACTGAGCAGAGATACGCGCAGGTGGAAAAGGAGGCATTGGGACTGACCTGTGAGAGGTTCAGAAATTTCCTCATCGGCAAACACTTCACGCTAGAAACTGACCACAAACCATTGCTGAGCCTTTTGGGGTCACAAGCATTAGATGCCCTCCCCCCGCGAATCCAGCGATTTCGCATGCAGCTGATGCGCTACTCCTATTCCATTGCTTATGTGCCAGGGAAGTCTCTGGGGACAGCCGACGCACTGTCAAGAGCTCCAGTCAAGAGGGGTGCGACACCAGAGGAAAAAGATTTCCTAGAGGACTCTAACATATATGCTGATTCCATCACTGAGAACTTACCTGCAAGATCGGAGTATCTGGACGAATTGAGAGAGCAGCTGAGGACAGACAGTGTATGTGCAAAGGTGATGCGGCTGTGTGAAGAAGGCTGGCCAGAGCACATCATTAAGGCATTTCTTACCGTTCATAAGGGACTTTTATTGAAGGGAACCAGGCTGGTAATCCCCTCAGCTATAAGAAATGATGTTCTGGCCAGACTGCATGTAGGCCACCAGGGCGTGGAAAAGTGCAGAGAGCATGCTAGACAGTCAGTGTGGTGGCCTGGCCTGAGCCAGCAGCTGAATGAGCTGGTCCTCAACTGCCGTGCATGCTGCAAAGAAAGGCAGAACGGCAAAGAGCCACTAATTCCATCAAGCTATCCTGACAGGCCGGGGCAGAAGCTGGGAGCTGATCTTTTCATGCTGGGAAGCAAGACCTACCTGCTTGTGGTGGATTACGCATCCAGGTTTGTGGAGATTGCTCAGCTCATCCCTTCCAGATCGACGGATGTCATTGTCCATCTAAAGTCTATCTTCGCACGTCACGGCATTCCCGAGACGCTGGTGACCGACAACGGGCCGCAGTTCTCAGGTATGGCTTTTGCAGCATTTGCAGAGTCATATGGCTTCTGCCATATCACCAGTAGTCCAAAATTCCCACAGAGTAACGGTGAAGCTGAGCGGGCGGTCAAGACCATCAAGGAGCTTCTCAAAAAGGCAAGAGTGTAGCATGCTCCCAAACGCTCTGAGAAATTGAGTTTTGGATAATGTTCAGCTTCGGTAGCTTTACAATGACTGAGGAAGCCTAGAGACGAGTCCATAGCAACAAGTTCATGTGTTGAATTTGTTATTACCCAGTGTGCTTTGTTGAATGGTCTCAATGTTTTATTGTTTTATTTCATGTGAATACTTACTAGAGGAGTAACTTATTTCAGGTAGCCTAGGCTATGCAGTTGCAGGAAGTGTGCATTTAGTTTCCATGCTTATTGTGTTTCCACAACAATGTTGGTGAATAAATCTACTAAAATGGCCACCATCTTGGTGAAGTGTGATGTGTAAGATCAGAAAGCAGAGGGTGAGTTTGGAACGATAGCTTACGTCGATGTGTCTTCATAGCGCTTTATACCGTGGGTGGATGGTATCGACAATTGACCGGGAGGGTCATGTCTTTTTTGAAAACACTGCTGGAGGGTAGTTGAAAATTTTATTGCAGGCAGGGGAGGGTCATGCAACTTTTGATTGAAGCACTCAAAATCCCTCCGGTGACCCCGTTTATAAATAACGAACTGTCCCTTACTTTCACTATTGACTGACAATGGGTTACCATCGAAAACATAGCTGAAAAAAGCAACACTTACCCAAATATTGCTCAAATGACTAAATAAAACAGCATTTATCCTGCAGAGGAGTTGCTTATATCTCATGACAGTGTGTCTCTCCCTCTCCCCTAATCACTTTTAACCGTCATTACCAATTTGCAAATGATGGTGAATAACTACTCATCATAAGATGTACAGTATTTCATAATATCTTTATTCTAATTATGTTTCCTATTGTAATCGTGCAATTTGTAATGTTTTGCTTGGACGTGGCTGGTGTGCGTTCATGGATGCACGAATGTAATTAACTGTAATTCCATGTGTGTGAACTTCTGTCTGGCGTGCCTTGCTTGCTAGCGATAGTGTACAATGGAATATTTACGTAGTAGTAATGCAATACATGATTTATATGTTGCTTGTGCAGATGCTGTACATGTGGTACACCGAAGCCTGAAGGCAATGTTTTGATTTATTTTCTCAAAGGTATGTGGCTCCGTAATGTAAATAGGTTCTAGTGAAGTGCTGTAACTTTATGCAGTTTAGTTATGCCCATTCTATATGGGAAATTAAATGTCATGATTCAGATAATATTATGCATTTTCTATTACTGAAAGAGTAGCCTAATTAGCAGAGTAGCCGTATGTGAAAAATTCAACATTTCGCCTCTGTCCCCCTGATGCTTGACCACCGTTACACTAGGCTAAATAACTAGCCATACCTGAACCGTTGCACCCAAGACGATAAAATGCTTATGGTATATTAGTCTCAAGCCCATACCCACTCATTTGCACACATACAGTACACACACACACACACACACACACACACACACACACAGACAGGCAAGCACATACACATACACACACGCACATGCACAAACATCCGCACACACGTATACACACACACAAAAGCACGTGCACACACACACACACACACACTGTAGCACCCTAACACACACACACACACATACACACACTTATACGCTAAAGCAAACTCACACATGCACACACTCATTTACATGCACATGAGTTGTAGGAGAAGGAGACAAATTGACAAGCGTGATTTATCGCGATCATATTTTGTACCGCTATGCTCTGTGGGTATTAGCTACAGAGGATCTGACACTTCAAATGCTGGCATATCGTGTTGTAAACCTTTGTCAATGAGTGTCACATTTTAAATTAAACTGTGTTAAACAGATGTGAACGGCAGGCTGAACACATCTGCAACAGAAGGAGGTTGCTACGTTATAGTACAGTACGCTGTGTTTGGAAAATAGGCTCCCGCTAGATTTTCATGTAAAAATTTATTTTTTTGCATATTTTGCTGATAGAGTCTAAGGAACAAGATTTTTCAAAATTTCAAAACTTCAAATTTTCATGATCCATAGTGTTTTTATCTGTATGTTTTAAAATAAGCGATTGTATCTAGTCCGAAAAGTGAACTATATCCATAGTTTTCAAACTTTGAGTGTCTGAAAAGTGTAAAAACAACTCCTCCCTTGTTGCCTATGTCAAAAACAATTTCTTAATCTTTGCTTTTCTTGATGCTTTCCTTGACCTGCCATGTCATTCTATTGTCTACCTTAAGAGAAATTTGTCTTGGAAATAATCTATAATAGTACAGGCAACACAGTACACCACTAGGCAAAATTAACAAACAAAAGAATATAAGGTACAAACAAACAGACAAACCACGGATATAAGTTACAAACAGACAGACAAACCACGGATGGCCCTCTCACAGCCTGAACTAATACAAAAAACAAATTAAACTAAAGGGAAAACATTGGTCAGACACTAAACCATGTGCATTTGCTCTCTTTAATCTGGTACGCCCTCCAAATGAGCCTGGGGCAGTTGGTCAAGGGGTCATTCCACGCCAACTCAGCCACCCATGTACATGACACCTCTCAGATTCTGCTGAATATGGTTTGCATCAGTGGCCTGCAGACTTGCTCGTGCTGCAAGTCGCTTGAGAGTTCCGCCCATTCCATCACATGGGCTTTTTTCCATGCAAAGTTGTAAAAAAGCGACTTGCAGAAAACATTAAGAACATTACATTCTTCTTTGTTAGTGCAGAAGATATTCAAAAACACAAGGAAACGTACGAACTGGAGAGACGTTACGCCTCGGCCAAAACGATCAGTGGAACACGATCGCATCATTGCTTCATATCAATTTATATCAAGTTTGATGGCGGGTCTCTTTCATGGGGGATAAGGGGTTAATCTGTGACAGTCTCAGTTTTTAATTGTTTGCCATCACTGAGCATAATACTAAGTTATTTCCACTATTTTCATGCTTTATCATCACTAAATTCTCCCTGATCTACATTCCAGACTTCTGGAAACAATGTCCAAAATGGTGCATTATGTAGAATAAAATTCATATTATGGAGCTTCATAGTCAACATTTTTATTTCATTAAAAGAAAGAACAAATATAAAAATCCCATTAGGATCATCAAGTGCCCACATGGTCATTTGGGGGTCCAAATATGGGGTTCCAAAAGAGTCACCTCTGCCGGAGAGGGTTTTTGGACGCCCATAAAACCCCCACCAGTGGTACCATAACCCTCAAAGTTCTCAAATATAACAGAAATCCTGTTCAGAATAAATATGATCATTAATTGTGGTGCTAGCAGCACCCAAAAAGTGATAAATAATTTTGGCCGTCAACATTTTTAGGACTTTGGTGACCCATCTCTCACCCAAACAGTAAGGAAGTTGATTCTGCCTCCAGAATTGTGTAGTACAGGCTACAAATAACTACCACACCAGCCCTCTACCACTATTAGAACAGACGTTATGGGCTTCCAAAAATGCCAAAAGATGAAATGTGAAATTCCAATGAGTCAATTAGAGCCGTGGCACCCGAAATTCAAATGGACACCACGGGCAAACCGTTTGAGATATTGACCTGAAACTTCAGATTCCCTCGTTTGGTAACATAAGGCATATTTTCACAGCTTTTCAGCAAAATCTGAGAGGTACCATGTACATGATACCCCGATATTGGCTGTTTTCACATGGAATGACCCCAAGGCTAAAGTTAACAACATCTTGGTCACTGTGATGCTAAGCAATAGTCCTGGTGTGGACTATGGCTACCCTCAACGGGTCTCCAACTGCAGGGTTACCGAGGCCTGGCTCCCTCCCGATACCCCCATGAGGCTGTGGAGCAGCCAGTGCTGGTGGGCTGGATGAATCTTGACTGGTGGGAACAGGTTTAAGCTTGGAGCGATGCATGGGCATGGGGCAGCCGTGGCTTACTGGTTAGCGCTTCGGACTTGTAGCCGGAGGGTTGCCGGTTCGAACCCCGACCAGTAGGCCACGGCTGAAGTGCCCTTGAGCAAGGCACCTAACCCCTCACTGCTCCCCGAGCGCCGCTGTTGTTGCAGGCAGCTCACTGCGCCAGGATTAGTGTGTGCTTCACTTCACTGTGTACTGAGTGTGTTTCACTAATTCACGGATTGGGATAAATGCAGAGACCAAATTTCCCTCACGGGATCAAAAGAGTATACAGTATATACTTATACTTATACTGGTTTTAAGGGGGCCCTTCTCCCCATACGGCCTGATCTTATAGTGTGTGCCAATTCCATCCAGACACTCCACAATTTCATACTTGGTGGACACCCATGTATCCTGGATTTTGTGGCGACTGTGAAAATGGTTCTTGCAAAAGAGTGTACTGTACAGGGATTGTAGTTTGCTATGCTTTACGGAGACGTGGCTAACAAGCCATATCCCCCCAGCTAACGTTGAACTGCCCGGCTTCAGTGTAGCTCGTTTGGACAGAGACAGTAAACTTTCTGGCAAAAAGAAGGGAGGCGGACTGGTGCTATACATAAACAATAGATGGTGCAATCCCGGACATGTTACAGTGAAGGAGACTGTATGCTGTAAGGATATGGAGTTACTAGCGGTCAGTCTACGACCATACTACATGCCGAGGGAGTTTTCGCACGCCATTGTTGTTTGTGTCTACGTGCCGCCTCAAGCCCTTCCGGACGCAGCGTGTGACGTCATTCACTCTACAGTTGCTAGGCTCCAAACTCAGCACAGTGATGCCTTCTTTGCGATCTCTGGTGACTTCAACCACATTACACTGGATTCCACCCTCACAAACTTTTACCAGTTTGTTGACTGCCCAACTAGGAAAAACAGGACAATAGATCTCATGTATGCAAACGTGAGGGATGCTTACAGTGCCACCCCCCTTCCCCCACTGGGGAAGTCGGACCATAACCTCATTCATTTGCAGCCAATGTACAAGCCAAAAGTTCAGAGGCTACCAGTTGGAACCTGGCACCTTCAGGAAGTGGACACCGGAAGCGGATGAGGCTTTGAGAGACTGCTTTGAGTCCACTGACTGGAGTGTGCTACTGAATGGAGAGGACTTAGAGGAGGTCACACATTGCACTACTGACTATCTGAACTTCTGTATGGACATTGTTGTTCCCACAAGGACTGTACGCTGCTATCCAAAAAACAAGCCTTGGATAACCAGTAATGTCAAGACCCTTCTCAATAGGAAAAAGATGGCGTTTAAGGAGGGGGACATGGCAGAGCTGAGGCGAGTACAGGGGGAACTCAAGATTAAGCTGAAAGAGGCAAAGGACGACTACAGAAGGAAGATGGAACAGAAGCTGCAAGATAACAACATGAAGGAGGTGTGGGACTGTATGAAATCTATCACTGGCCTTAAGAAGAGCAGCAGCTCTGTGGAGGGAGACCTGGTCAGGGCGAACCAGCTGAACCAGTTTTACAACAGGTTCGATCGCCCATTCCCCAGCCCCCACTCCACCTCATTACCAGTGCAACACTCACCCCCACCATCACTGGATATTGCACCCCTCCCCCACATGGCTACCACGAACAAAGAGGTGACAACGACCTCAGTCAACAGCCATCAGACACACAGACCTCAGATGCTGCCCCACTCCCCTCCCTCCCCCCCTCCATCATCACTGCTGATCAGGCTATCGCACCTCTCCCCCACATGGTGACCACGAGCAGTGCGACAACAATGGCTCCAGCCAATGGCCATCAGTCTCTAGCCACACGACAACCCTCACAGAAGCACCCCTCCTCCTCCTCACCCTCCAATCCCCTCATCCCCCCATCATTTCAGCGGACCAAGTAAGTTATCTCTTAAGGAAACTCCATCCTCGTAAGGCAGCCGGGCCTGACAGACTGTGTCCAAGGCTGCTCAAGGCCTGTGCTGCTGAACTGGGGGAGCCACTGAAGCACATCTTCAACTGGAGTCTACGTCTCGGACAAGTTCCAACACTGTGGAAGACATCATGTCTCACCCCCGTTCCCAAGAAACCACACCCCAGCGAGCTTAATGACTTCAGGCCTGTCGCTCTAACATCACATGTGATGAAAACAATGGAGCGGCTGGTCTTAGGTATGCTCAGACCCCAGGTACGCCATGCACTAGACCCTTTACAGTTTGCATACCAGGAGAAAGTGGGCGTGGACGATGCCATCACTTATCTTCTACACAGGACACATTCTCACCTAGACAAGGGGAAAAGTCCTGTGAGAATCATGTTCTTTGATTTCTCAAGTGCTTTTAACACCATCCAACCCCTCAGACTGGGAGACAAGCTCTTGCAGATGGGTGTGGACGCTCACCTGGTAACCTGGATTACAGATTACCTGACCGAGCGACCTCAGTTCGTCAGACTGAAGAACTGCCTCTCTGACACTGTGATCAGCAGCACCGGAGCGCCACAGGGAACTGTGCTCTCTCCAGTCCTGTTCACCCTGTACACATCTGACTTCCGCTACAACACAGAGTCATGCCACATGCAGAAGTTTTCTGATGATACTGCAATTGTGGGGTGTATCAGGGACGAGCAAGAGGAGGAGTACAGGAGCCTGGTGGAGGACTTTGTGCATTGGTGCAAACTCAATCACCTTCAACTTAAAACTTCAAAGACCAAGGAGATGGTGGTGGATTTCCGAAGGTGTAAGCCCGCTCTGCTACCAGTCTCCATTGATGGGGTCAATGTGGAGGTGGTAAGCACCTACAAGTATCTGGGTCTCCACCTGGACAATAAACTGGACTGGTCAGCCAACACTGATGCACTCTACAATAAAGGACAGAGCAGGCTGTACTTCCTGAGGAGGCTGCGGTCCTTCAATGTGTGCAGCAAGCTCCTCAGGATGTTCTATCAGTCTGTTGTGGCCAGCGCCCTCTTCTATGCAGTGGTATGCTGGGGAGGAAGCACAAAGAAGAAGGATACTGGGCGACTTGACAGGCTGGTAAGGAAGGCTGGCTCTGTAGTGGGAGCTGAACTGGAGTGCATCACTTCAATATCTGACAAAAGGACCCTGAACAAACTGATCAACATCTTGGACAATGAATGTCATCCGCTCTACAGCACTATCAAAAACCAAAAGAGCTTGATCAGCTGGAGACTTCGCTCACTGCCATGCACAACTGAAACAGTACTCTCTTGAGCACCTTGCCAGGCACACACAACTAAGGACTATGGTTGGACTACTGTTTGCACCTTCACCATGACACTCACTCCCTTTAGCACCTCACCAGTCCTGGCCCTGTCAGTACAAGCGTCTTATGCTTGATCACCCTCAAGCACATTGGACTTTCTTAATTTAACTTATATAGTGTATTTAGTATTTATCCCCGAGGGGCAATTTTCTCTATGCAGGCATAGTGACATATAAGACATAACACAACATATAAGACATAACACAACATATAAGACAGGACAGACAAAGAAAGAATAGGACAGACAGGAGTGTAAGGGGGGGGGGGGGTTAGTCTCAGGAGATGGAGGAGGAGGGGGCTTGGATTCAAGTTCAAAAGGCGAATAGCCTCAAAAGTAAAGGTGGCCTTCCTCCTGTTAGTCCTAGCCAGAGGACAGCGCAGACGCCTGCCAGAGGGCAGCCATTCAAAAACTCTGTGTAGGACATGAGTAGTCTTCTAGGAAGCAGTGGGCTTTCCTTAATGTTGCCTGTCGTGCAGTGATGTCAGAGACTGAAGAGGGTGGCCAATGATTTTAGAACATCTGTTCACAATGCTCTGGAGGTGTTTCTTATTTTTGACTGAGAGGGAGTGAAACCAGCACATGGATGAAAAGGTCAGTATACTTTCAATAAAGGAGGTGTAAAAAATGCTAAGAATCTTCCTGTTCACTCCAAAGGAGTACAGCTTCCTCAAAAAATACTGCCTCTGTTGACATTTTTTCATAATCACCTCTGTATTAGAGTCAAAACGCAGTTTTGGCTATGGCAATCGGCAGGGGTTTACGTCCAGGCCAGAGCGGACGTAAACAGAGTGGCGACACTCCCATAGACTTCCATAGGAAACAATGGCGGCGCTTTTTCCAGGCTACTTCGGCGTTATGCAGAGCTCAAAAGTTCCTAATTTTGACATTCACGGCTTTAGCCCCATTCACTTCCATTGCTTTCTGCCTGATATTGTCAGTGGTAAGTAGACGAAGGTACGACGTTTTTTCAATTGACATATGCATTTCCTATACCAACTGCACTAGTAGATACTGGTATTGTTCTTTGATGTTTTTGTGCTGCATGTTTAACTGATATTTATTGCTTAAATGTTGACCGAAATTTTAAAGCCAAAAGTTAGCCTGCAAACCTTGATGTGGAGAGAGGCTAGCTTAAAGATAATGTTCCTATAGGCTAGTGACAATGGCCCCACAATTTTGAGATACCCCTACCGGAGGTAGAACTAAACCCAACAATGTTTTTCCTCATCTCTAAGGTCTCCCATATATGAAATGGATTCTTGGCTAAAAATATTTTACTGCTAAGAGTGTTAAATTAACAGATATTGTTATACACCCCAAAACCAAAAAATGACTAAAATATAGCCTGTCCGTATGGGAGTTAAGGCATATAAACTAGTGCAGATCAATCACACAAGCTCTGAGAACTTTGAAACTTGGCATGTGTATAGTCAGGAAGTTGCTTTACCTACTAGAAAAGACTGGATGTGAATATCTTGATGTATGGAATGAATAGAGACATGTAAATATGGACATAAAATAAGCGGACATGCAAAAAATGAATATCTATGCAGAATGTTTTCATTTACTTTAGCTGCTTTACCAGGGATTATCATAGAAACACATATGATGGCTTGTTGGAAAGGTGGGGATGAACTGAATCCAATACCAAATATTTACATATAGTATGACAAGTTAGGGTGTTCTGTCACTCAATGTATGAGGTGTCCAAAATGAAACACTGGCAAAATACAGTCTCAAGTCCAAATCACATTATCAGTGGTGAGAGTGGTGAGAAGAATGTTGACAAATTCATTGTTACTGCAAGGTAAGTGCTGCTCTATATTTACATTTAATAATGATACATTTCATATGAAACACAGATCCAATTGAATCAGGTTAAAATTGGAATGGAACACCTTTATTAAAATATTTACATTCACTTGCATTTTGTTTTGGTCAAGTCATTACTGAATAATGGAAAATAATATTGTTAGCTTTTGTCTGTCCAGACCAGCAGTGGACATTAGAGCCTACACTGCTTACTTCACCCCTAAGTAGCTAAACAGTTAGTTGTAGAAACTACTTTCCCTAGCTAAGAAAGTACTTAGCCCTCTGACCAATGTTGCATGTGTAATTGAACTTAATTTGCATTTCAATGAAAATTCTGAAATTTTTCCTTTTCACTAGTCTCTTGAATTGTAGAGAATGATCCAAAGCTTGTGGGAAACATTTTGAAAAGGGCAAGAAAAAAGATCCCTATGTATGTCCAAAACCCCACAGTAGAAGGCCTCCAACGCATACTTACCCTTGCTCAGCAGAGAGAGAGATGGTGATGTCCATAAAACTCTGGCTCTATATACAGATGATATTTCCTCCAAAATCAAAGTTTCATATCATGTATAGCGAACTACTGCAGTAAGACAAAAATCAGTGAGCAGCAGCAAGTTGCAAATGTTGAGAGTGAGAGCACATCTGCACCAAGAAGGCTGAGTAGGGCTGATACAACATAATTTCCAATACAGAGAGATTGTTTCATTTGTGGGAAGGCCAGCTCTAAACCAGAACCTCTGACAGCAATTTCAACTGAACAGTCGCAAGTACCAGAGACAAGGTCCTTCGGGCAGCTTCTGAAAGGCTTGATGAAGATGTACATCTTTAAATTCTTTCATGCCCAGATCTCTGCATATGATACCAAATACCATAAAATGCCTTGCACACTACATCTCTAAATGAAATATAGCAGAAGCCATAGATAAGAATAAAAAAGCAGACCAATGTCTATAACAAAGCCTTTATTAAGCTCACTGAAGACATTGATAAAACAGTATTGTCCAAAGGTAGGAAAGGGAGGACTCTCAACTCTTTGACTGATAGCTATGACAACATACTAAAGACCATTGCTGAGCATGAAGGTGAGTCAACACAAGAAATATAGATCAAGGACAGTGGTGTCTACATCCCAACTGTTCTCACTTGAGTTGCTGAACATGGAATTGTTGATGCAGCCATCAACAACTTTTACCAAAATGAAGACACCCTGGATGGGAAGTGTACAACTCATGCTATGATGTCTGTTGTGTTCCGAAGAGGTCAAGTGTCCACAGCAGATAAATGCCTAGCACAGGTTCCCTCAGGTTCAGAGGTCACCTTAAACACGATTGATATGAATGGATGGAGATAAACTTGTATACAGGTACATTTTGTCCATTTCTTTTAGACACACCTTCTTCCTCAGCAATGGTCTTTAGTATGTTGTCATAGCTATCAGTCAAAGAATTGAGTCCTCACTTTTATATCTTTGGACAATACTGTTTTATCAATGTCTTCAGTGAGCTTAATAAAGGCTTTGTTATAGACATTGGTCTGCTTTTTTTATTTTTTTCTATGGCTGCTGTTATATTTCGTTTAGAGATGTAGCGTGCAAGGCACATTTTATTGTATTTGCCATCATATGCAAAGAGATCATGGGCATGAAAAAATTTGAATGTACATTCAGAAGCTGCCCGAAGGACCTTGTCTCTGGTACTGGGGACAGCCGTGGCCTACTGGTTAGGGGTTCGGGCTAACCGAAGAGTTACCGGTTCGATCCCCGACCCAGAAGGGAAAAAAGGCGGGGGAAGTGGTTGAGCACTGCTCTCCCATGCCCACATCCACGGTGCCCTTGAGCAAGGCACCTAACCCATCACTGCTCCCCAAGCACCGCTGTAATAAGGCAGCTCACTGCTCCAGGTTAGTGTGTGCTTCAACTCATTGTGTTCACTGTGTGCTGTGTGTTCACTAATTCACGGATGGGATAAATGCAGAGACCAAATTCCTTGTATACGCAAGTATACTTGGCCTGTAATTTACATTGCCCCTGTACCAGTCGAATTGGCTGTCAGAGGTTCTGATCTAGAGCTGGCCTTCCCACAAATTAAACAATCTCTCAGTATTTGAAATGATGTTGTTTCAACCCTACTCAGCCATCTTGGTGCAGATGTGCTCTCACTCACTCATGTGCTCACTGATGTTTGTCTTACTGCAGTAGTTCACTCTACATGATATGAAGTATGATTTTGGAGTAAATATCATATGGAGCCAGAGTTTTATGGACATCACCATCTCTCTCTCTGCTAAGCAAGGGTAAGTATGTGTTGGAGGCCTTGTACTGTAGGGTTTTGGACATAGGGATCTTTTTTCTTGCCCTTTTCAAAATGTTTCCCACAAATGATATAAAGCTTTGGATCCAATGCCTGTAAGACATTCTCCATAATTCAAAAGACTAGTGAAAAGGAAAAATGAGATACATTTCAGAATTTTCATTGAAATGCAAATCAAGTTGAATTAGACGTGCAACATTGGTCAGAGGGCTAAGTACTTTCTTAGCTAGGGAAAGTAGTTTCTACAACTACAGCGGGGAAAATAAGTATTGAACATGTCAACATTTTTTTCAGTAAGTATACTTCCAATGAGGCTATTTGCATGAAATTTTCACCAGACATTAGTATTAACTCAGATAATCCACCCATATAAAAAAATCCAAACATTAAAGTCCATAGGTAGAGTTATGTGCAATAAAGTGGAATAACACAGGAACACCAGCTACCCAGTCATCCAGCACCCCAGCCATCCAGCACCCAGCTACCCAGCCATCCAGCACCCCAGCCATCCAGCACCCAGCACCCAGCTACCCAGCCATCCAGCACCCTACCAAAACATATAATAAAGTATAATGAAATGTATTTAATTTTCCTGTGTTTTTTAACAGATACATACGCATATATAATGTACAACATAATTTAAGTATATAGTGAACCTAGACTAACCATTAAATTATCAGCAATTAAGTCACAATTACCAGCAATAAAGTCATACAGACAGCTGAATAAATTAACATAAATAATACAAATAAATAATAATAATTAAAAAAAAAAAAAACATGTGGCACAATTATGGTATCATTTAGGGTCAGTTATGGCTACATTTTGGCTGGATTATGGGATTTAGGATTCTTTTTGGGACATTTAAGGCTAGTTTGGAAATCCAAAATTGGTTTTGGGTGAGCTTTTGCCTACTTTTGGTTGATTTTGGCATGCCAAATTTGGGCCATTTAGGGCCCATACATCCACCCAGAGCTTTACCAAAATGGCAAGCCAGTTTTGGGCCAAATCTGAGCCATAATAATTTTGCTGATTTTGCTATCAATACCCTCGAGGGCATTGGCTTTCATTAGGTCAGTGATCTTTGTAAGTAGGACAAATTTCTTTTTTTGGATAACTGAAAAGTGTAGTCAGGTTAATAGGGCATAGATCACTCTGAAAGTAATCCCCAACAAAATTCTTCATGTTGTTATTGTTATAGTTTTTGTGTGGACTTGTGGCACCCCCAACCAGCCTTGCAAATGGTCAGCTGTGTATGGGTATGTAAAACTTGCTGGAGATGGCCTCTTGCTTAGGTTTCTGTGTTACCTGCTCTGTTCTCTCCCTCCATTCTCCACTGTGCCTGTTCTGCTTATCCAGGACCAAGGATGCAGAGGACAAGAAGGGTGCGCGATATATGACTGGAATGGTCAGATAAGATCATTTTTTATGTTTGAGGTCCACACGATGGTAACCTGGCCCTAGCCAGATGAATGTCGTTCCGCTTAGCTCCGCCTAGCTTCACTCACATCCATCTGGAACCTCTTCCATTGAGAGTGATTTCTCCAACCAACTTTATGGTTTAGCCAATCAGGACGCAGGGCGGGAGTTTCATAGATGTGACATAGTGTAGAAGCGACTGTGAGACTGTTATCAGCGTCACGGGTTGGCTTCAATGTGAGTGGTTGAAGTAGCACGTCAATAGATGACGGACAAGTGGCTTATTCAATCATATGCAAGCATTTTTTGATTAGGTCCAGCCTTCTGAAGCAACACTTCAATGGATCGGTTCCAGATGGATGAGTGGAGCTAGGCGGAGCGAAATTCATCTGGCTAGGGCCAGGTTAACACGATGGGGCCCTTACACAAATGGAGTTGTGTTGATCCAGCATCTTCCACACCTTCCATAACACTCCTGACTCCAGCCAAATGTGTTGCATCCTCCTTACCACGTCCCTCTTATAGGTGTACAGAGTACACGGAGGGCTAGCCATCCCTTCCACATTGTGTCTTTTGTGTAGTTCACACACAATTGTTGTTCAAACTTTGGAAACTGAAATCTTTTTATTTTTTGGAAACCTAAATGAGTGTCAGACCTTTTTATGTTGCATTGTCACCATACCTTCCTCCCAGTCTGCATTTGTTCCTGTTCTTGTTTTAAACACACATTGAAAACTTAATAACAATTCTATTGAAAACCGTACATGTATCAGTCATCCTTTTCATGCTGTAGTCTCACCAGCTGGCGGAAAGTTATAAGTATTTTATTGAAATAGTTGATTGCTTATTGAGTTACAAGTGTGTTATTGAAACAGTGGGTGTCTTATCTTGCCGTATTAATCCAAATTTTCACATTTAAGTTGTTATTGATTCTTATTTAGCCTATGTGTTTTTGACATGTTTATGGCTTAGTCTTAAAATGTTACCAAGGCTGTGCGGCCACCTTTATGCTATTTCTCTAAAATAACTGAACAGATTTAATGCATTGATCAAAGTTTTAAAATTTAAGCGGTTAGGCTACTGAATGCTTTTCATATATTTATATATTTGATAGACGTTTATTGCTAGTCTTACAATGATCAAAGTTGTGTGGTAGATTGGGTGCACCTTCATCTTCATCTCACCAAACGAACTGAAAAGGACACTGAATCTAATGTCCACACACAAAAAGGATACAAAATGCATAGCCTTTTGGCAATGTAAGTAAAGTATATGTAGCGTGGTACAGGCAAATGTAGGAATCCAATAACAGCTCATGTCCAGCAAGGAAACAAACGTTCAATGTTAGCAGGCGCGCCTTCAGGTGTACGTCCGTACGCACTGTGCGTACCACCAGGCTACTCAACAAGGAGAGAAAATGTCCCTTGTGTGTGTGTGTGTAATGTGTATTCACACCAAATTGGCCCACCATACCTTCCCCACTATGCACAGTATACCTGTTGTAAAGGCCATTGACTATGTAGAAACAGCGCCCTCTGCAGCTTCGGGGTATATGTGCAGTAAGTTCAGTAGTTAGTGAGGAGAGTCACGTTAGTTTGAAGGTCAGACAGGACAACGTGTCCACTGAGTAAGCTCTTTATGTTCGTGGCTTGTGTGCGTAAATGATAAGGGTGAGTGTTGTCAATTTCATTTCCAGTTACTGTAGTCATTTAAGATGTGAACAATGTTAGTTTCTAGCGAATTCTAATGATGATTTGATCATTTAGGTTAAATATAGCAAGCTATGAATGCAATATACTTTAAATGTAGCAAGCTAGCCATGCCATGCTCATGCTTAGCACTGTTTATTCCTGTACACTAATGTCATTTGTTTCATATAGTAAATTGTTTACTGTTAATATTTCATAGTGTTATAACTTCATGTAAAGATGTGAAGAACTATGTAGCATGTTGAGCTATTAGGCATTAATGAGAAATGAGTCAGCATATCTGTGAGGCTAATAAGCTAGCTTACGGTGTTATTCCTCTCATAGCCACAAAGGCTACATGTGATTCGTGTACTGGTTAGCTATGTAGCTGAATGTATACAGTATGTTTATGCTTTGCAATTGCCAATATCCCACCAAGCATTTGTTATTTGTATTGGGGAATTGTATTGTAGTGAATGTTACTCATTGTGTTTCCATATCTGCTCATGTCTTTACAGAAACCACACACACACACATACATCCACATCAATGCCCTACACATATGTATGCACAATACATATTTGATTAATCCTATTTGAGTGAACTGACTCCCCTGTGTATCGCTGAGTAAAGTAAAGTAAAGTGAAGTAACCTCAGACTGACTCCTGTTATATATGCTCTGACCGGCATACCGTGGCGAACATCATTCCCACCATTGAAACTATACAGTCCTACCCAAACCACGCCTACATTGAGGTCCTTCGAGCCGGATTTGGTATTTACCACGGAAACGGGATGGATCAGTCACTACTAAGTCACCCCCGCGCCAGTTACGCAGGCCCAGATACCTGGACGACTTTGACGTAAATTATGGTGCCAGCCGGCAAAGAACAGCATACACAGGTAATATTAGGATAGCACAGCATACACAGGGGCAGGTTGAAGAGGATGAAGGGTGCCTCCTACAGTCTCTTGATGCTGACACCCAGTCAACAGCCTTCGTTCCCCCTCCACACCCAGACTCCTCTGTCTCCAATACAGCACCTATGCTGCAAGATGAGTGGAGTCTGCTGCTTCAGGAGGTAACGGAGGCGCAACGGCAGCGTGGACCGGACATTAGTCTTGTCCGTCAGCTCAGAAGAAACCTGAAACAGTATGCTGAAGGAACCAATGACGACCAACTACAAAGTGACCGGGTGATCGAGGAGGGAGAATCAACACTGGTTAGCCCAGTAAGGGTGACGCAACGACGGGCCATTGAATCGCAGCTGATGTGTTCCCCCCGTCATCACACCACTGGTGTTGAGTCGGACAGTTTGTTGCTAGGAACTGACTCCCCCCTGCCAGTCAAACCGCTATCACCTACAGTCATTGTTGATCGTTCAACCTCCATGCTTCAGCCATCTATTCACCCTCATCTAAGCCAGCCTAGCTACATGCAACCTGAAATGCCAAAACATGCCTCTCCGCCACCTCCACCTGCTGTTAGGTCATTATCAGTAGCTGAGCCTCAGTCTACATCCAGGAACATGGCTGGTAGATCACAGCATCCCTCTCAAAGTGGACAACAGCCTCACTCACCTGAACCTCACGATGCACAAGCAACTTCTCCATCTAGCAATATGATGGATTTCTTGGAGAGAGTGATGGGTGAGTTACAGGTGATGAAGGACAAGATTCACTCACTGTCACCAGCAGAAGCCTCTGGACCTGGGCAGCAGTCACACATGTTTCCACCTCCAGTGCCAGTCCCTTCCACACGGGCACAAGGTCTCTCTGCTACCTACCCTACTCAGTTCATGGTGCCGCAGCCTATGGCAGCTCAGCATGTAGCACCCTTGCTACCACCACCTCATAGGAACCCAGAGCCAAGCTATGGGCTCAGCCACACACAGATGAGGAATGCATCTGGAGTAGGTGTTAAGTCAGATACTCACCAACAGTGGCCTTGGTATCCTCCACATCCCAGTGGACTACAACAGGCCCCACACTTTGGCAACGAAGGTGTGTGGCAGCCCAATCCACCAGAGCTTCGTCGTCAGCAGCTTCCACCGGGGGTACAGGCCAGAGAAAGTACCTATAGGGGACCAAAGCCAACAATCCCGGATTTCATCTATAAAGACCCAAGTGAATTTGCACGGCTTAAACTAGCACTAGAGAACCTTCTACCTGCTTCCAGTACTGAGCTTTTCAAGTACCAGATCTTGGTAGATCACTTGCTGCTTGAAGAAGCCCGCTTAGTGGCAGATTCTTATCTCCACTCACCCACTCCCTACAGCCATACTATGGCCGCCTTGAATGAGAAGTATGGGAAACCCCATCAGCTTGCCCTGAGTAAGATAGCTGCAGTCATGGATGCTCCCGATGTGCGCCGTGGAGATTTTGCCTCCTTTGAAAGGTTTGCACTCCAAATCAGTGCGCTGGTGGGCATGCTAAAGACTCTGGGTCCCGATGGTGAAGCCGAACTCCAATGTGGATCGCACGTGTCCCGCCTACTCAGCAAACTACCTGCAGAACTCAGGGCAACCTTCAGGCGTCAGGTCGGCTATGGACCTGGCAACATCAACACCCTTGCCGACCTTTCAGAGTGGCTTCAGCACGAAGTCTGGTGTCAGGACCCAGAAGGGGTGTTCGGCAGCAAGGGTGAAAAGGAGCAACCATCTCAGAAGACAGATCGAAGGAAGCAATCCAGATCAAGTAAGTCAGCTACCATTCTACATAGTGGGAAGGAATCTTCCACTGATACAGCAGCAGAGTCAAGCCCCAAGTCACTAGCAGAGCCTAAGAGGAAGGGCAAATTCAAGGCATACTGTCCTAGCGATGAGCATTTTCTGAGTAAGTGTTCAAGATTCCAGAGTCTGTCCACTGAACAGAGAATCCAGTGGATCCGAGAGAAAAAAAGATGTTGGCGTTGCGGGCGGGCCCATCAAGCTGCACAATGCACCTTGAAGAAACCATGTGGCATTTGTCAGAATATTCACCTCCAGGTATTGCATGAGGTGAACCAAAGGCCACCAAAGAAAGTTGTTGCTGAAGTCAGCTCCACAACTGAGACACTGTATCTGGATCAACCCAGAGACAGCCAAAGAGTTCTGCTGAAAGTCATCCGGGTACTGCTGCATCATGGTGACCGCACGGTAGACACATATGCAGTCCTCGACGATGGTTCTGAGCGAACCATCCTTCTCTCAGCAGCTGCAGGGAAGCTTGGGCTGCAGGGTAGTCCAGAAGATCTATCTTTAAGGACAATAAGGCAGGATATTCAGACCATCCATGGATCGTGCGTCTCCTTCACCATTTCGTCAGCAGCATGGCCCAAGAGACGCTTTTGGATAAAGCAAGCCTTCACAGCCAAGGCCTTTGGACTGGCAGAACACTCTTACCCAACAGAGACTTTGAGGAAGAAATACAAACATTTGCAGCTTGTTCCAATTCCCTCATTTGACCATGCTAGCCCTCTACTGCTAATCGGTGCCGATCATCCACACCTCATCATGCCGATAGAGCCTGTGAGGCTTGGACCTCCAGGAGGGCCAGCAGCTGTCAAAACCAGGCTGGGTTGGGTACTGCAAGGTCCTGCAAGAGTCCTGGAACAAAGGCTACAACCACAGCAGTGCCTGTGGATGTCAGTGGATCCACTCATAGCTGAATTACAGAGGAACGTGGAGAAGCTATGGCAGCTAGATGTGCTGCCACCACGCAATGCCAAGCTGGTCACACGATCAAGAGAGGACCAGGATGCAATTAAGCTCCTGGAGAGCAAGACCGTGCGGGTGGACATTGCAGGAGTTCTCCGCTATGCCACACCGCTGTTGAGAAGAAAGAACATGCCTAGTCTTCAAGCCAAGGTTGATGTGGTGATGCCTCAGCTCCGAAGTACAGAAAGGCAGATGGCTAAGACTCCTGAGAGGGCTCAAATATACAACGCTGAAGTCCAGAAGCTGGTTGATGCAGGCTATGTGGTGAAGCTCCATGATGAGGACCTTGAGCAAGACAGGGAGTCATGGTTCATACCCCACCACATGGTTGAGCACAATGGCAAGCATCGAATTGTGTTCAATTGCTCATTCCAGCACAAAGGTGTGTCACTCAACGAGATGCTGCTTCCTGGACCGACGCTGGGCCCCTCATTGTTGGGAGTGCTACTACGTTTCCGTGAGCACGCCATCGCTATCAGCGGGGACATAAAAGGTATGTTCCACCAGGTGCGTCTTCTTCCAAAGGACAGGCCTCTACTTCGCTTTGTGTGGCGAGAAGGGAAGACTGACTGCACACCTACCATCTACGAGTGGCAAGTCTTGCCTTTTGGAACTACCTGCAGTCCCTGCTGTGCCATGTTTGCACTACAGAGGCACATGGCTAACCAAGGTGAAACAGAGGAAGATGTGAGGATGTCTGTCGAAAGGTGTTTTTACGTGGACAACTGTCTCCAAAGCACACCCACCGAAGGCAAAGCAAAACACCTCATTGAAAAACTGCGAGCTGTGCTGGCACTTGGCGGGTTCGAGATACGTCAGTGGGCCAGCAATGCATCCAGTACCATAGAACACCTACCTAGAGAGGCTCGCTCAGACAACATTGAACTTTGGCTGGCAAAAGAACGCACAGAAGTGAATGAGTCAACCCTAGGCTTGCGATGGGATTGCAACACAGACGTACTCGGCTACAAGCACCGACCAGTTAAGCAGGAAGTCCCAACTCTGCGCCAAGTGTATCGGGTCCTGGCCAGCCAATATGACCCACTTGGTTACATCTTGCCATTTACGACGAGAGCCAAAGTCCTCGTCCAGAGATTATGGGACAATCGGCGTCAGTGGGATGACCCGCTACTCCCTGATGAGCTGCTCCAAGCATGGAATAGTTGGCTAAGCGAGCTCCCATCCCTCTCACGGATAACATTGCAGAGGTGCTATGTGCCAGCAGATATAATGCAGATGTGTCAAGGGACCTCCACGTGTTTTGTGATGCTTCAGAGCGAGCATATGGTTCTGTGGCATACTTGAGGTCCGAAGATCAACAGGGCAGAGTAGTCCTCTCCTTTCTTATGGCAAGATCCAGGGTTGCGCCAAAAAAGCAGCACTCTATGCCGCGACTGGAATTGACCGATCCCAAGCCCCGCCCCCTTTTACTATGTCACAATGAGGACTTCGGAGGACCTCGGTCAACCTCGGTCAATTTTGAATTTTCTAGTGTCCGTTCTGTATGACAATACGCCAGTTATGCGAATGCTATAATGCTTCTTTAGCCTAAGTAACTAAATAACTAAAGAGCTCAAAAAGGTTCAAAGATAAGCCTGGGATACTTGTAGAAGTGACATCCGATATCCTGACCGTGTGAAACGTTAACACACATAGGCCTAACTTTGCATAACTTTGGATAGGCTGCTACTTTTCAGTAAAGAAATCTGAGTGTGTACGAAAATGTTCCCTTTATTTGTGTTCATAACTACACACAAAAACATAACTAAATCTGGTTTCCACTGATGAAACGACAACATAAGCCTACGCAAAAAAATATACCTACCTTGCAGGAACTGAACTCGCAAAAGGCTACACCTTCAATCACGTATCGCCTTACACACATCAAGAACATACTTTCAGCTTTGCTACATTGCCATGTTTAACTTGGGATAGAAGACTGTTGACAGAAATAGGCTAATGATCATTTTTTCAACAAACGCCTACTGCGATGCATTATTGATTGCTGAACGAGAGATAGACAATGTCTTCTAAAGATCGAATCATGTGCTGATTCAAAACTATGCCTTGATATAGGCTATGCAGTCTCGAAATCGCCAATATTAGACCTAGCCTACTACATTGCCCACGTTTAAATTAATTATAGCATAATGATGAAGTCTAGTGCAAGACAAACCACGTCTGCAAACTGCAGATAGCCTATAGGTAGGACATAGATGTTATGCGTGGTATGGGTTTGCACTTGGAGTGGGTTCTTTTCAATACACTTGTATCATGCTTATTTGAACTCTTCCTTCTAAAGCAGCCCTTCAAAATAATAAGTAGACTCTCGGCCTACCGAAGAGAAGCTATCTCTCCACCTCCCCAACATGAGCTGCTTAACAGGCTAGTCACTCTCCCAAGTTGCGTGAACTTGGATCTGCAGCACTTGGTCCCGTTTTACTAATCCTCGAAATATGGTTAGATTTTGTTATGGACACGTCAACACCATATGTTCGCACAGACCTGTTTATTGAATCAGAGTCACATCTGCAGCAAATAAGGTAAACTACCTGCTCGGGATAACGTGCTAATCCAGTTAACATGCATCCCATTAAGATCCACGACACCGGATTTTTTTGTCCTCAATTTGTGGTGTTCCACCTCGTTGATGACAGCGGACATTGTGAATGTGTCCTTCTGCATACTGAAGGCCTTTCTGACCTCTGATTTTTGAATATATCAATATTACTTGACGCCCAGAAATCCAGCATACACTGTTGCACTAGGCTAAATGGGGGTGCTGCGTCCCCATGTTGAACACGCGTTCTCGCACACTTTCCTGCAAACTTGTCCGACTTAGCAACAGTAACTATGGGACTGACAATGGGAGGAGGGGCTTGGGATCGGTCAATTGTGTGCCGCTGTCACTGGGGCCCAGTTGGCCCAGTTGCTGAAAGATGAACTCATGTTTCCCATCCACCAGACTACACTGTGGTCTGATTCGACAACTGTGTTGAACTGGCTACAGTCTGAGTCGTGCCGATTCAAAGTCTTCGTGGGGACGCGAATCTCCGAGATTCAGGAACTTACCAGCCATCAGTCTTGGCGCTACGTGGACTCAGCTCGGAACCCAGCCGATGACCTGACAAGAGGGAAATCACTGGCTGAGTTGGCAAAGCCTAATAGATGGAGCCAAGGACCCCCGTTCCTATTTCAACCACCTGATGAGTGGCCAACCAGACCACCTGCTGTTCCAGATGAAGATACTGGGGAACTAAGAAAGTCTGCTTTCTGTGGTGTCGCAACAGTGAGCAGTAATGCCAATATCCCCAATGCTTGTCAGTATAGCAGTTGGCAGAAGCTTGTAGAGGCAACAGCACAGTCCCTGCACGGGGCGGCCAGCACAGACAGCCACCTCTCAGCCGAGCGCTACAGCGATGCTGAAAGGCTCCTTTTCCGTGCAGCGCAAATGGACAGTTTCCCAGATGACTACAGACTGTTGCAATCTGAGAAACCTGTTCCATCACACAGCCTGCTGATTAGTTTAGCGCCAGAGTTTGACACAACAGCAGAACTTATCCGAGTTGGAGGGCGATTACGCAGGGCTGAAGGGCTGGAATATTCCACCATGCATCCCATCGTTCTTGACCCGAAGCACCCGATAACTCAGCTGTTGATCGATCCAAGACTTTGACAGCAGACTGTGCCACCCTGGACCAGAACGGGTGTTTGCTGAAATGCGCCGTACTGTTTGGGTTTTGCGAGCAAGAGAAGCAATACGTAGGCAACAATTCCGTTGCAGTGAGTGTCGCAGATGGAAAGCCAAGCCAGCAGTCCCGAAGATGGCAGACCTGCCACCTGCTAGACTCCGTCTCCACAAACCCCCGTTCCACTCGACAGGAATGGATTGCTTCGGGCCATTCCAGGTTAAAGTAGGAAGAAGGAATGAGAAGAGGTGGGGCATCATCTTCAAATGTCTCACAACAAGATGTGTCCATCTCGATGTCTTAACCAGCATAGACATTTATGGATTCCTCATGTCATTGAGAAGATTTATAGCCCGCCGTGGAACACCTGCAGAGTTGTACTCCGATCAGGGTACAAACTTTAAGGGTGGAGAGAAGGAGATTGCAAAAGCCTTTGCTGACATGAGTCCTGATCTGCAACAGACACTGGCAAACAACCAGATCTCTTTCCATTTCAATCCACCAGCTGCGCCCCACTTTGGTGGAGCATGGGAAAGAAAGATCCGATCTGTGAAGACGGCCCTCTACACAACCGTTGGCTCTCAGCCAGTGACCGAGGAGGTGCTGCGGACTGTGTTGGTGGAAGTCGAATGTATCCTCAACTCCAAACCCTTGGGGTATGTTTCGTCCAATGTGGCAGATCTGGACCCTGTCACGCCAAATCTGCTTCTCATGGGGCGGCCCGATAGTCGTCTCCCACAAGTAGTATATCCAGAGTCGGAGGCCCTGAGCAGACGCCGGTGGAAACAGAGCCAAATCATCACTGACCACTTTTGGAACAGATTCATACGCCATTACCTGCCCAGCCTGCAAATCCGCCAGAAGTGGCACAACTCCCCAGCACAACTTGCCGAAGGCCAAGTTGTCTTGGTGATGGATCCACAGCTACCTAGAGCTGCCTGGCCAATCGGAAGAGTGGCCAAAGTCTTCGCGGGAAAGGACGGCCTCATCAGAACCGCCGAGGTCAAGATACAGGACAGAAGCTACACTCGTCCAGTAGCCCGGCTAGTCGTCCTTCCAGAGGTCGCAGAAGGAGAGACGGAGCGTGATAACCCATGCTAGAACTGTGGGCCTTTCCAGTGAGCAAATATGCAGGGCATATTTGGGGGCGGCTGTGTTGTAAAGGCCATTGACTATGTAGAAACAGCGCCCTCTGCAGCTTCGGGGTATATGTGCAGTAAGTTCAGTAGTTAGTGAGGAGAGTCACGTTAGTTTGAAGGTCAGACAGGACAACGTGTCCACTGAGTAAGCTCTTTATGTTCGTGGCTTGTGTGCGTAAATGATAAGGGTGAGTGTTGTCAATTTCATTTCCAGTTACTGTAGTCATTTAAGATGTGAACAATGTTGGTTTCTAGCGAATTCTAATGATGGATAATTTGATCATTTAGGCTAAATATAGCAAGTTACGAATGCAATATACTTTAAATGTAGCAAGCTAGCCATGCCATGCTCATGCTTAGCACTGTTTATTCCTGTACACTAATGTCATTCGTTTCATATAGTAAATTGTTTACTGTTAATATTTCATAGTGTTATAACTTCATGTAAAGATGTGAAGAACTATGTAGCATGTTGAGCTATTAGGCATTAATGAGAAATGAGTCAGCATATCTGTGAGGCTAATAAGCTAGCTTACGGTGTTATTCCTCTCATAGCCACAAGGGCTACATGTGATTCGTGTACTGGTTAGCTATGTAGCTGAATGTATACAGTATGTTTATGCTTTGCAATTGCCAATATTCCACCAAGCATTTGCTATTTGTATTGGGGAATTGTATTGTAGTGAATGTTACTCATTGTGTTTCCATATCTGCTCATGTCTTTACAGAAACCACACACACACACATACATCCACATCAACGCCCTACACATATGTATGCATAATACATATTTGATTAATCCTATTTGAGTGAACTGACTCCCCTGTGTATAGCTGAGTAAAGTAAAGTAAAGTGAAGTAACCTCAGACTGACTCCTGTTATATATGCTCTGACCGGCATACCGTGGCGAACATCATTCCCACCATTGAAACTATACAGTCCTACCATTAGCTTTACAATACCATTAGCTGCATGCCATCAGGATATTTCCAATTTTTTCATTACGTAAAGTTAGTGAACAGGTTATCAAAATTAACGCGCACACAATTTGTTTGAGCAGGAGATTATCAGCACACAATGTTAAGCTAATTCACTAACTCAATACTCATCATGGATATCACAAGTTTAAACAACGAAAACAGAAAGGATGGAGGCAGCAAAGCAAGAGGAGTTATTTCAGATGGGCAAGAACAAGGTAGGCAATTGGTGTGCTTGTCAGAACGTTAGACTGCATAGCTGTTTCAAGCCAGACGTAACGGTAACGATAGAACAAAACTAAAGGTAACTTTATCCTGTATAGGGCTGTATCAAGTTGTCCAAATGAATAGGTAATTGTAGACGTTATTGTTGTATTATTGCATGTGGATGTTATGCTATCTAGGCTACTTTTTGCTGACCAATGCACAGACCTAAAACCGGGAAACGGACAAATATTGTCCACGCGTGATTTTTTGGTGGTGATGGGTGTGCATACCATAGCATTAATTCCTGCAGGCGCCCCTGCCTGCAGTCAGCGAAACTGGGCGCTCTGGAACAGTGCTGGGTTTCTCAGCTTGCCCTCTTTGATTACAACATCAAATATCGTCCTGGGACAGCTAATTGCAATGCCGATGCCCTTTCTAGGCTTCCCACAAGCCCCACTAACACTTTGCTATCTGTGTCACATGGCCTGGACCAGAGCCATAGAAAAAGAGAGTTGCGACACTCTTTGAAGTCGCCGCCACGCGGTCACGTGCAGGTATTGGAGGGGATTGTTGTCAGTGTAGGCTACACTGTAAACTTGTTGCCCAGGAGATACTTGCATTTTTTTTCTGTGATTGCCCACTTGACTGCAAGGATTTTGAGTTTCATGGCACTATAATTTGACATGTTCCTCTCACTTGGCCGCAAGCCCCGGCTAGCAGAGGCTATTGGTCGCCGTAACCCATCCTTCTCCTGTCACAGAACTGCCCCCAATCCTGCATGGCTTGCATCCGTCTCTAAAACTAGATGTACCGCATAGCGGTACAAAATATGACCGCCGCTCAGTCCTGTACAGCCGTTCCGCGAAAATAAATCACACTTCAATTTGTCTCCATATTTTACTCCATCCCCCACTCTTGAAACTTTTGTGTATGCTTGTTTGGCATGCCTGAGTGTGTGTGTGCGGCTGCACAGAAAGTAGCCTACTGGTGCTGAAAAGTTGAATAGATTGTAGAATAGCCAAAGAAGATGTAGCATTGTTATAAAACCTTTAAAATCTCTAAACAATCACAAGTAGGGCAGTTCATCACAGTTCATCCATTGCAACTGATTGATGAAAGGTCATTTACACCTGTAGGCTACATTGTATTTGGGAAAAGCAAAAGGTATCAGCATAATGTTATTTATGTATTTATTTGTTTGTTTGTTTGTTTGTTTGTTTGTTTATGAACAAAAACATCTGTCAGTTCCATGCCGTTTTCAACAGCTATCAAAAACAAGGTCATTTTTGGATGGATGGATTTTTTGTGAATGTTTCTTCTTCTACATAAGATTTTAGTCATCTTTAGTTCATGTAATACTTCATTGTCAATGCACAAATTAAGTAACAGTAGTCTGAAACGTTATTGTTAATGCACAAATTAAGTAACAGTAGTCTGAAACGAAATGCTGTTTTACATGTAACCAGTGGTGCAAATAACTGACATGTCCAAATGGGCCTTGATGAAATGCGTCGCTAGACTGTTCATACACATTTTAACGGGCCAAAGTTGAAGAACTGTTGTCCGTTATTGTTCGTGCAAATATATAGGCTGATTCATGTTCCCTTGCATTGTGTAACTGAGGTCCATGGCTAGTCTGGCTTTCACCAGACCAAGCTCAATCTTTTAAGAAATCAAAAAATAAATAGTGGGCAGATCAGGCTGGGTTCACCCAGCCTAGTCCATGGCACCCGATATTGTTTAATTTTCCGATTGAGCTATCCACGCTCTGGCTATTCTAAATGCAAAAATGCACCAGGGAGTTATGACAAAACTGTGACTAACAAACTAGATCCTAATAGAAAGCTGTTAGCTTCCCTAAGCTACAGGTAGGCTTATAAGGTAGGCCTATTTACAACATGTCAATAGGCTATGCTGGCGACACAAATAAAATCTCCTTTGGAAACCAATGGCTTACGCCTTACAGTATCAAGCGGACTTAAACTGCCATATTGTGGCGAAAAGTTGTAATAAAATTCATGCAGCTCCATGAGTTAAGGAAAGCGCGAATGAAGTAGCCACTTCTAAATGGGACCCACTACACCAGGGGTGTCAAACTCATTTTGGTTCAGGGGCCACATACAGCCCATCTGATCTCAAGTGGGCCGGACCAGTGAAATAATTGCAAAACATCCTTTGACAACTCCAAATCTCCAGCTTAGTTTTTTTCAGTAGGCTATGCTTTACCCTTCAGCCTACATTTGTAGCCTACATAATGACAAGAGATATATTAGATTATTACACATTTATTCAGAGAGGCCAATGAAATTGAAATAAAATGCATTTCACTCTCATAAACAACTGGTTTATTTTTATAGTTGAGTGGATAGGCCTACATTTTTACATCTGACCACCTGAACCAACTCGCCACACTAAACTCAAGTGGGAGCTATGAAGAAAGTTAACATCCTGCCTTAAAAATGTAAATGTGCAAATGTATGAAAAATAAAATGAATTTAACAAACATAAGTTAGCAGTGCATGAGCAATACGATCAACTGATACGATTAGGTTACATCAGATCAAATAATTTTGTAGGCTAGGTGGCGGTGCTGTGTAATAGGCTATCCACCATAAAGGCCAGATCCTGCACCCATTCCGGGCATTTAAATTGCTACTGGTCTGCCTTTTTTCTCCAAGAACTGTCCAATTTCCTCTCGTAGTTCAAAGAAACGCTTGAGTACGGCACCTCGGCTTAACCACCGTACTACAGCTAAGAAAACAGTCAAACTGACGGTGAGTCAGACCTCGCGACCTGATTAAATTTACAGTTTGCACAACCACACTTTAACATGATCCAATTGTGTTCCTGGTGCAAAATACAATAAAATGCCCAAAAATCTTGTCCTCCGTTTGCAGGCTGCACTTTGTCTCTGAATTTTGTCGCAACGCCTGCTTTTCTCCCGACAATGTAGCCAAACTGACAGCACAGGACCAGTCAACTCCGAACTTTTTTTTTTTTTGCTGCGCCTAGCGGCTGAATTGAGCATTTCGGTTATTTCTTTGAAAATTCATAATTCCTCACAGGAATGGGCTAGAGATTTTTTTTTTTTTGACATCGTCAGAAATTTATTCTCTACAAGTCTGGGCCGGATTAAACCATCTAGCGGGCCGTATGTTTGACACCCCTGCACTACACAGCAAAGATTCTAGAGCGCTCCGCTCTAGAATCTTTGCTACACAGTAGCTTAAGGTGTGTTGCTAAAGCAACCATAATAAAATGAAAATAAACAGGCGTCTTAGTCTCACGCATGTATAGGCAAAATCAGTAACGTTGGTAAATCTTCCATTGCACAGAATGATTTTTGTAGCACGTGCAACAAATGACAGTCGAAAGATACAATTACAGTGCTGCTATCAATTTGCTTGGTATATCCGCATTTCTAGTTTTCTACAAATGCAATCAATCAAATTGGCCTCCATCACTCAACCAACGCTAACGGTAACATTACCTAGGTCCTTATTGATATTATAAGATTAAGATTAACGTACCTGCAGTAAAAACCAAGCATGTCCGATAAACATCCTCAGATTTATGTCGGCTTCAAGAAGAAATGGGAATTACATTTCATGTGAACATCTATCCTTATTAGACGTTCTCTGCGGTAAATTACAGTCCTTGTAGGAAGCGTCCATTGTTTTTTTCAACCCACTTTTAACTTCCAACAAAATTACGTCTCACTGCAACGATGCGCCATCTAGTGGACAAACGACTACTTATCGCCAATACTGGAAATGCAGCCATGGTGATGGTGATGAATATTTATTATGGCTTTCTTTTAATCCTACTGAATTTGTAATTATGTATCGGCCATTCTAATACCGATAGTACGTGGGTGCCTGTGTGTGTGTGCATGTGTATATGTGTGCACCGCCATCTACAGGCCAATGAGTGTACAGTCACTAAATGTACACATAACCTAATTTTTTTTAGACCCCCCCATGGATGAAATTCTACGAAACTTGGCATACCCCCAGAGAATGCCAGGTCAATCATACACATAAAATTTGGTGCAGTTCTGAACATCTTAACTGAAGATAGGGGCGATTGAAGCAGAATAATATTGCATTTTCATTTTTTACCGGGGGGGGGGGTGCAAATCACAAATGAGTGATTATGGGCCAGGTTGATGTGGGCCCTTGAGACCAACATACCATAAAAGATTCTTCATCCTCAGTGTCACGGTTCAGGTAGTTATTTAGGAAAAACTGCTTTTTTTGCGGTTCGGGGGGCCCAGCACGGGGGTGGAGTGGCCCCCGGGGACGAAACGAAATTTTTCCGTAAAAGTCTAGTGGGGCTACATACCCACCAAATTTCATGTGCCCCGGTGGTTCAGGTGTCCCGGGTATCGTTGACCAAAAATTCAGGAAGTAGATGACGGGAAAAAAAAAAAAAAAAAAAAAAAACTTTGACAATCCCTATATGACCGCTTCGCTAGCGGCGGTCATAATAAAGGGACGACTGACATAACCTATTCAGAATCAGCACCCAAAAATTAGGCAAAATACCCTCTTTTCCAGTGTTTTCTCACATTTGACCCCCAAGTGGTAGTAGTCCCAGTCTTAATATTAAAATATTGTTCCTTAGACTCTATACTAGCAAAATATGCAAAAAAATATCAATTTTTACAAGAAAATCCAGCGGGATTACACAAGACACCGTACTATTAACTCCAGCTGCAAAGTCAGCCATCCTCACCAGCTAACACAATAGCCAGTAACAACAGTATGACAATTACGGGAAGATAATCGCTCAGATTTTCTTTATTAGACCACTCTAAAATAGGCTATGTCAATTACTGGAGGTATTTTAATATTATCTTTTGTTTTGCTAATGTTGAGGCCTTCCTGTGGTTTTGATCAGCCTAATAATCTCTGAAACATCAATTGTAAAAACTAAGGTGAAATGTGTTGCCACCAGACAGACAGAGAAACATTATTATGCCACCAGAATAGACGTTTATCAGCTTTGAGGTAAAATAAAATCTCGCAAATTCACATTATGTAACATCCATAATGTCACATCCATAACGCACCATTAAAGGTTATAAAAGTAAGAAAGGGGCACAATTTGTCAATCATATTTTACATTGATATAAATCAGCTTTGCATAGACACTTTGGACATTGTCGCATCAACACTATGTGTAGCATAAACATTTCCTACACTGTAAAAAATAATAAGTAATGGTTACTTGAAAAAAGGGTGGAAACTCGTTGCCTTAAATAAGTTAAGTAAACAAAACTTTTCTCTTCCAAGTTATGTTTACTTGATGTCTACAAGTAATGCTTACTTAGAAGAAGTTATCCTTACTTAAGACTTTAAAGTTCTGGTTACTTACTTCCAACTAGTAAAGTTTACTTCATGCCCTCGAGTAAAGCTTACTTAAAAACAAAGTTGTATTTACTACTGTTAAATGAGTTACCCTTACTTTGAGTTGTAAAGGGTACTTTATGTTGGATAGTAAAGTTTACTTGCAGAATGTACACAAATAGTTGGCACTATTAGATTAGATAACTTTATTGTCATTTTGCAGAGTACAAGTACAAAGACAACAAAATGCAGTTTGCGTCTAACTAGAAGTGCAAAAAAAGCAGAAAAATGCAATGTGATATACAAAGACAGGTGGTGCATAGACAGGATAAGAAATATGCGGTGTAAACAGTAGTATACAGTTGGTTTACAGAAGGTGGTTTAGAGTAATATAAATTAGGTATAAATATGTGCAGTGTATTAGCAGAATAAATATGGATATTCAGTATGAACCATATAGACATATATGTACAGTATACAGCTATGTGCAGTGTGGTAACAGTACTGTAGTGCAGAAACAGTAGCATTATAACAGTAGTAAAAATATGTGTATGTGCAGGATGAATAGTATGAAGATCAGTAGAAAATGCCATGTATATGTGTAATTACAGTATGTACATTTGTAAATAAATAGAACACTATGGGTGGGATAGAGTAGTGCAATTGTCCGCGGGGGTGGGTGTCCCCCGTCAAGGTTTCCACGGTCATGGTGGACACCTCAACAGGCACAGGCAAGGAGGCATCGGGCGGGGGCTTAGTTGGTTGGTTGTCACCGGGATGCAGAGCTAGAGTTCAGTAGGGTGACAGCCGCAGGGAAGAAGCTTCCTCTGAACCTGCTGGTTCTGGTGCAGAGAGACCTGTAACGTCTCCCAGAGGGGAGTGGGGTGAACAGTCTGTGGTTGAGGTGAGAACAGTCTTTGATGATGCTGCGCGCCTTACGCAAGCATCACTTGCCCTGGATGGCCTTGATGGAGGGGAGTGAGGAACCGGTGATGCGTTGGCCAGTTTTCACCACCCTCTGCAGTTTTTTTCGGTCATATTCTGGTGTAACCTCCATGTTTCAATCTGTAGTGTTTGAGCAACTGACCTCTGACTTCACATCCAAACAAGCACAACGTACATGTCCAGTTCATTGCTCTGCATTTTCAGTTTTCCAACTGCAAAAAGAAAAAGAGGGCAAAATTATTATCAATATGCATCTATTGGCCATGTTTAACTAAAACAGCTGATTAAGTTTATCACATTAAATGTTAATTTAAATTATTTCTCCAGAGACCTAATTAATACTGTTAAGCTAAACATATTATGATTTGGCAACTGAATTTCAGGCCTAGTACATTTATCACAATAGAATTTAAAATGTCAATCATACGTTGGAATTATATGACGCCATTTTGCACCTCAATAACGGCACATTCGTTTAAATTCCACACACTGCAACCTAAGTCCTCTTGCTAAATCACAACGAAAGATTTTAGATAAAAGACCATGGCTTGCTCAGTCAGTAAGGTTATGAGTCCAATTATCCTAATTGTTTTATCAATACAGTAGGAATATCGACGTAAACCATACACAGTTTAATCTTTACACATTTTGAATCAACTTAGCATGCTAGCAAGCGTTTCTCATGAGAAACGTTAGAACTAGCTAGCTGCTAAACTTCATTAAGAGCTCATGAAGACAACTGCTATTGGCAAATGTATACAGCCTAGTTCTAGACCCCAGGCGCCACCACTTCCTCATAACTTCGATAACAAAAAATACCAAAGGGCTTGAATACCTAGAATATTTGTTTTCTGCTCTGCATGGTCTGAGGCAATGTTAACTCGCAGAGCTGCTATCAGTTAGCTGCTAGCTGCAAACTGTTAGCAGCTAGCGCATATATCGGCCACTTAGCAAGTTGAACTTAACATTACCCCAGCTGTTAATGAAACCGAATGTACAGTTTTGCACAAATGCTGTTAGTTCAACCTATACTGTAAACATTTGACACATTAATACATACTGTAAACTTACCGGACAGAGCAAGTCACTGGTGAAGCTGCGTTACACTCCCATCCCAAAAGTCAGCCACACCGTAACTGCCGACCGTTGGCTGTGGAATCCAGAATGCTCCCTCTGCTGACTGTGCGCGTGTGCACTGTGTGAGTCCAGTTTACTCAGGTCTGAGTTGTGAAGCTTACTCGTGTATCTCAAGTTTTAGACCCCATTGATGCAAGTTCGGCACATTACTAATGTTACTCTAGTAAGAACACTAGGTCAGCCTATAGTAAGTAACGTATACTTGTGTTACTGCAGTAAGATGTAATGTTATTTTTTACAGTGTATAAAACGTTATGGATGTGACATGAAGCCTTACAAATGTAAGGAGCTGTGCCCTTAAGGCAAACTGAGCATACACATTGCTCTACCATTCCCTTGTCGATCTGGAATTTGTCAAATGATAACAATTTGTTGGATCCTTGAGTCTATTTATCCCCTTTTTAAATATGTATAATATTGCCATGTGAAAACTGTTTTTTTCTGTATGGTGGCACACCATATTTATGATATAAAAAGAGTGTAACTCTCCATTAAAATTCAATCAGATCAGTTACAAACAATAAAATATAGACCTAAATTAACATTTTAACAATAGTTCTATTTGTGTGTGCACAACTCTTTTTTTTCCATGGTAAGGATGACCTTTACATGGAATTGCCCAAATATTTCACAACCTGCGGAATGGCAGGACAGATCAAATATGCTGAAAATTGTCCCTCCTCGTCTTCCGTATTACTCTGGGTAGATTTGTAGATGAATATGCTATATGCATAGAATCCCCCCACTGAGCTAGATATCTTCGACTGCTGTTTTGCTAAATTTCCAAGCCTTATACTTTACAGATTAGCACTGTTGCACATGCGCAACCCAACGGGAACGTTCTGCGTTTCCCAGAGGTCCAAAATGGCGATGGACAGTATGTCCACGTCTGCAGGAGGACTGTCATATCACAATGTTTCTGACTTTTATCCTCGAAAACTTGGCCCAAAGCCGGACGTTGTACCGTCCGGAGTGACAGAGAGGAAAATCGGACCGTTGGATAAACCTGACATGGTGGCAGTGGATGTCATTAACATCAAGGATTCAGGTACATAGGTAGCGATGACGTTAGCTAATGTTAGGGATGTGATGCAGGCAAACCTAGCTAGCTAGCTGACAACAGTAGTAGTGCGCGTAAGCTAACTATGCTAACGTTTTAGCAAACGTTAACTAGAAGGCTTGTTAACACTAAAAAGTAATGTTTACTGGTGAAAAAAGATAATGGCGTCACTGAAATATATATGAAGAAAAGAAAGATAATAGCCACCTAGAATACAAAGTTGAACAAAGAACTCTGTTCAGCCACAAGCTAACAAACTGTTACTGACTGTGTTGGGTTAGCTAACTGATAGGCCTCAAATAACTCGGGAATGTTGAAGGTAGATTATCGAGCCTGGAAGTTAACAGGAAACGTTTGTACTCGGTTACGACACGTATCGCAGCACTATACAGACATTAATATACTTTTGACCATACAAAGTTGGCCACAAGTGCTGGCAGTCTGTTTATGTTGGCTAGCTAGCCATCTTAAGCTGTCAGTTTTAAATGTCACAAACCGACAGACAAACGCATCAGCAGTAGCTTTCTTTAAATTCAGCAGTGGCGTACATTTGCATTGTATTTGAACCATAGCTTAAATAAAGTATTCTGTAAATTCGGGACCTTTAGCCTCGGTGGTTTGCTCAAGATGTCCTCACGTTACCTTTTGAGGACTGGTATGAAAAGGCACTTAAAATATGGGGCTTATATTCTCATTTTCAGAAACGGTGTTAGATAGATAGATAGATACTTTATTGATCCCCAAGGGGAAATTCAGGGGGTCTCAGTAGCATACAGACATCACACACAACATGCACTTACAGCAGAAATGGTAAATATAAGTATAAGTATAAACATATAACCAAACTCCACTGTACAATAGAGACAGTAGGAGATAAGAAAAACTAACAAAACTAAATACTAACTATACTATATAAATTAAATGTAAAAAATCCAGTGTGCTTGAGGGTGATCAAGCATGAGACGCTTGTAGTGACAGGGCCTGTAGTTCTGTGTGCATGGTGAGGTGCTCAAGAGAGTGAGTGTCATGGTGAAGGTGCAAAAGTAGTCCAACAGTAGTTCTGTGTGTATGGTAAGGTGCTCAAGAGAGTGAGTGTCATGGTGAAGGTGCAAAAAGTAGTCCAACAGTAGTCCTTTAGTTATGTGTGCATGGTAAGGTGCTCAAGAGAGTGAGTGTCATGGTGAAGGTGCAAAAAGTAGTCCAACATTAGTCCAACAGTGCAACAGTGCAATAATAAGGTCTAGAGACCAGCATAAATAATATGGACAAATAGGAGAGTAAAGTATAATGTAGACAAGGTAATATAAAAAACTATAAAAAAATATGTCAGTGCAAGAACAGGATGAGGTAATAGGGTTACAGCCATTCAGTATTGTAGCAGAAGCCATTGATCATGTGTGCTAATATAGCATGAAAAAACAGTGTAGCAGGAAAACAGTAGTAAAGACATTAGGCTGTGGACATTGGTAAAACAGTAGTAAAACAGTAGTAAAGCAATAGTGGGCAGTCAGTGCTCAAACATGGAGAGGGTGGAGAGGCAGACAGACTAAGCAGAGAAATCTATCTCTCCTCTTCCCTTTAGTGAAGCATTAAACAGTTCAATGGCCCTGGGGACAAATGACTTCCTCAGCCTTTCAGTTGTGCATGGCAGTGAGCGAAGTCTCCAGCTGATCAAGCTCTTTTGCTTTTTAATAGTGCTGTAGAGTGGATGGCATTCATTGTCCAAGATGTTGATCAGTTTGTTCAGGGTCCTTTTGTCAGATATTGAAGTGATGCACTCCAGTTCAGCTCCCACTACAGAGCCAGCATTCCTTACCAGTCGCCCAGCATCCTTCTTCTTTGTGCTTCCTCCCCAGCATACCACTGCATAGAAGAGGACGCTGGCCACAACAGACTGGTAGAACATCCTGAGGAGCTTGCTGCACACATTGAAGGACCGCAGCCTCCTCAGGAAGTACTGCCTGCTCTGCCCTTTCTTGTAGAGTGCGTCAGTGTTGGCTGACCAGTCCAGTTTATTGTCCAGGTGGAGACCCAGATACTTGTAGGTGCTTACCACCTCCACATTGACCCCATCAATGGAGACTGGTAGCAGAGCGGGCTTAGACCTGCGGAAATCCACCACCATCTCCTTGGTCTTTGAAGTGTTGAGTTGAAGGTGATTGAGTTTGCACCATTGCACAAAGTCCTCCACCAGGCTCCTGTACTCCTCCTCTTGCTTGTCCCTGATACACCCCACAATTGCAGTATCGTCAGAAAACTTCTGCATGTGGCATGACTCGGTGTTGTAGCAGAAGTCAGATGTGTACAGGGTGAACAGGACTGGAGAGAGCACAGTCTGGAGTGAGACTATCGTCACAACTTCCCATAGTCTGGAGTGAGACTATCGTCGATTTCATGCGAGATTGATAGGGAAGTGATTGGCCTCTATTTGTGCTATTTTTGAAGACCTACCTATCAGTTGTTTCTGAGGGCGGGCTTTATCTCTCTCACTTTCTGTTACGCATAGCCTGCCTGCTATGGCCTCTAGCCTGCCTGCTATGGCAGCAGCGATATGACCAAGGAAAAAAAGAAAATGTTCGCTAACAAACACGGGCCACATGCTACACTCTCTCTGACTTTAAACTCAAGGTAAAACATCATATTGTTAGGATACTTTTCTCTTGCCCTCGGTGGGTTAAATGAAAGACTTGCTGAGGTGAGGTTAACAAGTGTTTACTCGCAAATTCACATTCTCGCAGCTGGCCGTTTTGAATTGCTTTGCGAAACAAAACGACTCTGAGTGCGATTGTGAATTTAGCTTGGCTTGATAGTTTAATATTGTCTTGGAAAGTTATTGCTTGTTCACAAGTTATTTCATTTAGCATTATATTTTCCATGTGTCGATGATGGTTAGACATGACGTTCTCAGGGAGCGCAGACCTTTCCAAGGCCAAATGTAGGCCTAGTTATATGCAACATATCTGAAAGTGGACCTAGCAAAATATTTTGACTTTCTCAGTGATAGGTGTTTAATTTGTTTGTTTTCTGTGTAGCATATAGATCATAATTCTTGATAATTAGCACGTAAACAAGCGAGACCTAAGCTTCTAGAGTAGACTGACATAACGCACCTATTGCTGAGACCCGCCCCTTTAGTCGGAATGTGATCATTGCAACCTCAGTAGACACGAGAGGAGCAGAAAGACACCAACATAACATGAGGGATAGATGTATTTCTTCACAAAAAAAAAATCAAATAATAATGGATTGAAAAGAGGTACTAATAAACCAGACATGCTAGAACAGATACCAGAAAATGGACATCCACAGTCCCTTTCTATCAACACATAGTGATTTTCATAGATAAGGATTAGGCTTTAAAACAGATTGTCAACATTTATGTTGTTTGGTCTGTTTTTGGCTGCATACATGAAGGCCAAGGTGGTGAAGAATGCTATTGAAATTGTCTCCTTAATTCCAAATGGAGACACCGTTGACCGTAGATTCCAGTGTAGTTAAGAGCAGGTAAAACTTGAGGCTGGCTTGCGAAAGAATAGTTCTTTATTCTGGATGTAACAACAGAGTTCTGGTAACCCTGTTGTACGCACAGCACAGCACAGTGTTGCAAGGTGAAGCCAAGGTAATGAACTGAAGCCAAGATCTGGGAAACTTCTGGCTAATTATAATACCAGAATATACATTCATGTCTGGGGTCAGATTGGAGGGGGGGAAACAGACAGTGATATAGTCTTATTCAATTAAGACGTCTTGTGGGGGAGGTACACCATTTGCTATTGTAAGGTGACAACATTCTGTCAATAAACATCCTGTCCTCGCAGTTTCTGCAGTATTAAACAAAGAACCAAAAGAATGACATACAGAAAACCACTAAAATCTAACAATCCCCCCGTCTGATCATAAATCAACTACATATATGATCACAATAAAGGCAAATACAAACAAATCAAAATGATCAAACAATTTCGAATAAAACTTAAGATTGTTAACAACCAAACATTTCCTGAAGTGTAGTGGTCAAGAAAAAACTAAAAATGTTTCTTAAATCGTAAACAATCAAATCATTCCTATAGTGTAGTGGTCAAGAAAATCTCTCAAAAGTAAGAGTCTAAAACTCTAAAAATGTTTATAATCGCCAAACAATAAAACAATTCAAACAGAACTTAGATTTTTTCAATCAAACCTTTCCTTTAGTGTAGTGGTCAAGTAAATCAGAATCTCAAATGTAAGAAGCTACAAAAATACCAAAAAATGTTCTATAGTGTAGTGTCTTTTACAATTAGGATGCCAAGTTCCTGAACTCATTGGTAGACGCGAAAAACCTATTTGTAAAACATCCTCTGATTTTACCAATTGCAGAGGGGGAAAAAACAAATGAGGTAAAAATTCACCTACTACCCTGCAAATTGCAGCGGCACTTGCATTCCACAAGCCAGAGGGGCAACTTGCATCCTTTCTACTCATATTTTACTGAGTTTTCAGTTATCACCTTAATGTCAATCAGGTAACTGATATTCAAATCCTGAAAATTGCATAAATGGACAGAGTAGGAACAAAGGTTGCCATTAAAATCTGAATGATTCCCAATAAACAACACTCTTGTGTCAGAATTTCACATGTGCTACCCTTATCTGCCAGTATAATGTCCAGAGCCCTTTTCTTCTGTAAGGCTACTTTGTGAATGGCATATAATTCTTCATTAATTGTGGATAGGGCTTCTATAGTATTATTGGCAATCTTGTCCATAACAGAAGTTAACTCTGTATCCGTTAAGAAATGTTGGGTCGGAGCACATAACAACTCCCTTCCCTGTTTGAGGGCAAACATGGGTATGCATGTTTCCCGCAAAAAAAAATATAGTCCCATTCATGGTCATCTTGACATCCAACATCTGGTTGTGGTCCGGCAGTGGGAGGACGTCTGATATGAAAACCATCATTGTCAGGATCACGGTTGTCATCCACTCTGTGCATCCTGGGGTCACTCCCATGTCGCTATGATCACTGGTGGTGTCGTCGTCAAACGGCTGTTTGGGCGTTGTGGTCACGGACAGTAGTTTCTGAAATGACAAACAAAAAAGAGCGGCAGTATACTAATGCTCACAGAAAATTGGAAAAAAGCATGCAAATTAAGTTGAAAACAAGAATCTATCAAATTATAAAAGGGTCATATAATTTCATCAAATAGCCTAAGGTTCAGTATCATGTAATTTCTAGGACAGGACTCAAGGTTTAGCCATGGTCGTCTGAGACTGCATCAGTTGGCCCTTCCCAATTAGCTTCAAAGACTACACTGAGTGGTCATTAATCATCGCCCAATTGCCAGGTGGGGAGTGTCCCCCGTCAAGATGCTTGTGACACTTCATTGTCAACTGATGGCCTGCTTTTTTGAATGTTTCAGCCAATTCAGAACAATATGCACTCAAAGCATCTGATCCCAAATGTACAATCGCAGTACACAAAACAAGTGCAGACATAGGTTTTCCAGTCACAACAAGCGGGCCAAGCCCTGTCTCTTTGTTGTTGGTAGGACTCACACCGCACACGGCAGGTGGCAGTGGCACAAACCAAGGAAAACCTTCCTGGCGGCCTTTATCATAACTTTCCTTCAAAAAAGGATTCATCCTCTCCACTCCTTTAAAGGATTGTGGGTAATGAAAACCGTGGAACAGCCATTGGGTGCCCAGCACCCTGCCAACCTCTGCACAAACAGCTGCAGTAAAACCCAGGCTATCCATTTTAGGCAGCGTCTGACATGCTTGCCCAATCCACATTTTAGCAGGCTCAACAGAAGTGGTCACATGTTATATCTTGTTAAAGATCATTTCCTCGCCTTCAACATCACAAACAGATTGGATGTGGTTTGTAACCGGCAGAATTTGTTCATTTAAACAAGTTGGCATCGGCTCAGATCTCGCACATTGGGCACTCCTTATTTCATCCTGAGCCTTCTCCACCTTTAGCGACTTCTCCTTGAAGCTCAGCCTTTCAGCCTTAAGCTCAGACAATTCTCTCTTGAGCGCATCAACCCTTTCTGCCGCCACCTTCTTCTCGGCAGCCTCACGCCTAAGCATGGCTTGATTCAAGATGACTAAAGACAATGGCAGCTTATTTCTATCGGATAGACGTTGCATTTTCCCCCATGCTCGCTGCAAATCGGCCATAGGCCACACATTATTATCATCATTCACAATGCCATATTTCATTTCAATCCTTTTCTCGGTCTCCTCCATCCTGAGATGACCGTTCAAAAAATCTCTCACCGTTGTAACTATTTCATCTTCACTAACTTGGGGCGGTGCCATCCCACCTTTCTCAGTTGTAGGGATCTGGCCGGCACGGGCCCTGTTCCTTTTACTGAACATTGTGTTAGTTATGTTAGATGTTAAAATGAAAAGCTAGATATCCAACAAGATGTTACTGGTAGGCTACGTAGCCTACTTCAAGCATCACTGCTTACCCTTAAGATGTCAACACTAAAACAAATTGTTTTCAACTTGTGACGCGTATAACAGAAATGACATTTCACACTTCAAACTGAGCTGCATTCTCGGCCAGTCTGAAAACTGCGCTTGATTCCCTCAGGCAATTCAAAACGCTGTGCCCTGATCAATAATCTCCTGTCTGATTAGTGCTGTAAAGCGCACGCAGGTTACAGCCCAGCGAGAAATATTATCAGGCGCATCAAAGACTCCGCCGAAAACACTATGTGGATAAAACAGTAACTACAAAACTCTATCATAGAATGAACATTCCTAATGATAGCCTCTAACTTAGCGACCGCTATAGTTAGCCTGTGCACTATTACATTTCTCCTGCCTTGCTGCGTACAATATGCCCGTCCAGTCTCGGCTGACGCCACACCAAATCCATTCAGGATAAGACTTGTACGCAGTCTTATAGCCCAGCGCAAAATATTAACAAGCACATAAAATCCGTGCACTATCAAATTTCTCCTGCCTCGCAGCGAAACAATATGCCTGCCTAGCCTCAACTATGCACCACACCAAACCCAGTCATTCTTTGTTGCAGCCTCACACCCTGCACCATAGAACTACAGAATAAGTCTTGAAACGCTGTCTTACAGCGCAGCGGGAAATACTAACAAGAACATAAAACAGTAGCTACAAACTCTAACTTAGCCTTAAGCTACAGTTAGCCTCTAATTTAGTCAGTCACCACTACTAAATTATCCAAGAGATAAAAATCTATCTCAAAACATCCACAAAATGAAAAATACAGAATGCAAAGCTCAAAATGCGTAAATAGGCCTACGACGTCAAAATAGTTGTATACACACAAAACATGCAGGACTGTTGGCTTCTAGACAGCTGCAGGCAAAATTTTTCTTGCTCAACACACTGGTACTCTAGTCAAACTGTAACCCAAAAACAGCAAATTTCTGTTCTTTTTTGTAGCGTGAATAATTAAAAACGACTCACCGTTGAAACAGGCTGTTGTCCTCTTCAGGATGAATCTTGTTTTTTCCTTATTTCACGTACAAGTGGGTGGACAACACCAACTGAAGAATGCTATTGAAATTGTCTCCTTAATTCCAAATGGAGACACCGTTGACCGAGTAGATTCCAGTGTAGTTAAGAGCAGGTAAAACTTGAGGCTGGCTTGCGAAAGAATAGTTCTTTATTCTGGATGTAACAACAGAGTTCTGGTAACCCTGTTGTACGCACAGCACAGCACAGTGTTGCAAGGTGAAGCCAAGGTAATGGCGTCTTTCGGAAATATGTCACCTTTTTCCGCCCTTCTGAGTTGGCAGGTATGAGTGATGGGGGAGGGGAGGGGAGGGGGAGTGCATCTGGGGTCTGTGTGTCGTGTGAAGTCGTTGTCACCTCATTGTTCGTGGTCGCCATGTGGGGGAGGGGTGCAATATCCAGTGATGGTGGGGGTGAGTGTTGCACTGGTAATGAGGTGGGGTGGGGGCTGGGGGATGACCACCTCCTTGATGTCCCTGTCAAGGTTGCCAGAGTCTTGGACAGCTCAACAGGCACAGGCAAGGAGGCATCAGGCGGGGGCAGGGCGTGGGGTGATGGGGGCTTAGGTCGTTGGATGTCCCCGGGATACAGAGCTGGAGAGACTGGGAGGTGGGGGTAGGGCGGGCACGCAAACAAGAGCAGTACTTGGAGCTGGTGCAGGGCAATCAAACCTGTTGTAAAAGTGATTCAGCTGGTTCGCCCTGTCCAGGCCTCCCTCCACAGGCACCGCTCTTCTTAAGGCCAGTGATGGATTTCATACAGTCCCACACCTCCTTCATGTTGTTTTCTTGCAACTTCTGTTCCATCTTCCTTCTGTAGTCCTCCTTAGCCTCTTTCAGCTTATTCTTGAGTTTCCCCTGTACTCGCCTCAGCTCTGCCATGTCCCCCTCTTTAAACGCCATCTTTTTCCTATTGAGAAGGGTCTTGACATTACTGGTTATCCAAGGCTTGTTATTTGAATAGCAGCGTACAGTCCTTGTGGGAACAACAATGTCCATACAGAACTTCATATAGTCAGTAGTGCAATGTGTGACCTCCTTTAAGTCCTCTCCATTCAGTAGCACACTCCAGTCAGTGGACTCAAAGCAGTCTCTCAAAGCCTCATCCGCTTCTGGTGTCCACTTCCTGAAGGTGCGCGTGGCAACTAGTAGCCTCTGAACTTTTGGCTTGTACATTGGCTGAAGATGAATGAGGTTATGGTCCGACTTCCCCAGTGCGGGAAGGGGGGTGCCACTGTAAGCATCCCTCACGTTTGCATACATGAGGTCTATTGTCCTGTTTTTCCTAGTTGGGCAGTCAACAAACTGGTAAAAGTTTGTGAGGGTGGAATCCAGTGTAATGTGGTTGAAATCACCAGAGATCGCAAAGAAGGCATCACTGTGCTGAGTTTGGAGCCTAGGGCAACGTGTTGAATTTGACCTCTTTCATTTATGTTTGCAGATATTCCAATGCACAGGAAAAAGCAAGAGAATGACACATACATTCTGGTAAGTTTCAAAGTGAAAGATTTTTTTGGGAACCTCTACGAATGCATTCCATGGATTCATTTAGCCTTAATTCATTTAAGTTTTACCTTGATAAGGCTTAATATCTACATTTAATGTTCCAAGCCTTTTTGTAGACATTCTGTCAGTTGTTCAGGGATGTTACAGTAAGGACTGTAAAGGGCAAGTAACAATGAAAAATGTTTAATGATTACAAATGTATGTTTCAAGCTAGCACACAAGCATATACATCATACCTTAGATATTCACACAAGGTGAAGTAGGCATCTATATGTATTTAATTTGGTCTTTGATGCTGTCTGTTGTCATAAATGTAGGCCTACTTCTCCCAGTGTGTCTGCACTAAATATTTTTATTTGTGTGTGCACACACACACAACAAATACATATAAGAAGGTTGTGAAGTTGCATATGCATTTTAGAGAAAAGCTGTATAAATATATATGGCTGTATAAATATATATAACTTTAAATGCTGTTTTTCATCGCAAAACTGTTGTGTAACTGAATCCTGGAAACTGTTGCATGCAGACAGTGTCAGCCTAATGTTAATGACAAATAGCCAGTAGATGGAAGCACTGTCCTGTGTTACCAGCTATTATTTGTATTCACTATGACTATATTGTTGATTCTTTGTTAGCTGTTTACAAAAGTATATAAATATTTGCTCTAAATATACAACATACATTTAATTTGAAGGTGCCTTGTCAAGTTGAAATATGAAGTTATATCTTTGGCTCTATGGGATGTCATCTCTGTGCCCTGTGCCTTCCTGCAGGGAACTATCCATCCCTTCCGGAAGACGCATAGGTCGATTTTTGGAAAGTTGAAGCAGGAGTTCCGTTTGGTTGCCTCTGACAGACGAGTGAGTATTGTTATGGTGTGGGATTATCCCTCCAGATCCCCCCCACACACACACACACACACACACACACACACACACACACACACACACACACACACACACACACACACACACACGCATACACGCATACACTCACACATTCCATAGGCCACACATATAAGCACCCTTTAACCAGAAAGTGTTGTTTTGGTCTTCAGTTGCTCGTTTGACAAAATCATAGCTTGGTTGTTGTTGTATGACACATTAAGCTCTTCATCCTGCACACAGAAGCCTTCACCAAAACAAACTTGCTAACATTAATCCATCACAGAAGAAGTGTTCCCTAGAGGTCTTCTGTGAATCTGTGGTTAAATCACTCTTTATCCGGGCTACCTCAATCCCGTCCACCCAATAGGCAGTGGTTACCCTTAATCTGACCTTTTCATAATGGGGTTGTCCTGGACGATGGCTGCGATGGCAGCGAAGATGAGCGATTAGGTATTTCAGATGGGCAGAGAGTGTTTTTTTTTTTTTAAAGATGATTGTAATCCACTTTTACCCTGCACTAGGATCCCTGCTTTATCAAACAAAGAAAAATTGGATTAGCAAGCAAACACAAGTTCCAGGAGAGCAGCCGACTGAATTCTTTTGATTTGTATGTATGTATTTGTGGGGTAAACCTCTCTCAAATATCCATACTTTAATGCTTATTGGCAAAACTGCAAATCCATCAGGAGGAAGAGGTGTTTACTGCCATTGATTCACAGATCGGGGCACACACTTATAATTTGAAGATTTGCTCAGGACATTGTTGTTTTTGTAATTCTCTCATAGATGTACAGATCTGATTTACAAGGTATATCTGCTCCGGCAGATTTAAACTGTGCCATTACTGCCACAGCCACTGTGTCTGACAGATAGTGATTATAGTGAGAGATATCAGATGTATAATATTGTGATCAGATGTACATTTTCTTTATTCTCTGAAGTTGTGTACGTCTACAAAGGAAGGTCTGCAAGGTTATACCTCCAAATTTAGTGTACATCTATGAGAATTTTGCTTCAGAGTACTCCTATCCCAATTTAATTTAAGTTGCAGCAAACCATTTTAGCAACTTCTCTGACTAGGTTGTTTTCAGACACGAGCATGATTTTTGTGGAAGCAGTCTATATACTCTAGTGTCATTCATGTGTCATACGCACACAACGATAAGCCTAAATACGGGTTTACCTGGAAAAACACCAATATTTGTGACCCTCTTAGAAGCATGAGGTGCAAGCCCAATTTTACTCTTTGTGCCACCCTATAGACAGCTTAAAAATGTTAGATCTAACTTTTCTCTTGCAATGACCTCTCCGGTAAGTGCATGTTGTGTGTGATGTCTGTATGCTACTGACACCTTGAATTTCCCCTTGGGGATCAATAAAGTATCTATCTATCTATCTATCTATCTATCTGAGAATTGGGGAAAAAATAAGAATGTCACTCAAATCAGCATCCAAAATAGTCATATTATGATAACAGTGTAACATGCAGTGTATAGTGGTCACTTAAGGCCACTCTAATCCCTCTGTCTGCAGGTATGTTTGTTCAGAGCAGTGCTGAGGTCAAGGCAGGCCAAGTTCATTCCACTTTGACCGGGTGGTCTTTTGTGTGTTGGTATTCTAGATACCAGGAGATATTGGGAGAAGTTCAGCTGCTTTTAGATCAAGGAGGGCTCACAGACATAAGTAGTTAAGAGGGAGGTATCCTAGAAAGGAAGGGGGTGGTCTGCAGCTCACTGGCTGTGTATGTACAACTTTATAACAGCATAGCCCTCTATGATGCCACATGGTGGTTACAGTTACTTTGTCTGTACGCTAGGGGGCAGTGTGTTGACTCCTGTCTCCGTATTAGAGAGAGGGGGGTGGATGTTGGTTGTGATGCTGTCTTGTTGTTTGCACACACACACACACACACACACACACACACACACACACACAGTGCAGACAGACTCCGCCACAGGCTCCACACAAGCCTCCACTGTCCTCCATCTTTTATATCTGGCTGGGCTTTGTCAGTGGACGCCCAGGCCTTGTCATAACACAGTGCACCGCAGTAATTGTAGATTTCACAGCAGTGCCCGGCGTGCTGCAGACATCGATGCGAGGCGACAGCTGAAGTTCCCCCGCGACGCGAGCACGCCCTCCGCCTGCCCGTTGCCGCTGTTGGTGGCGTCTTCGTCTTCACCTTCTTTTATTGTCCGCTTTCAGGTGCAGTGCAGTCAGGATGGAGGAAGAGGTCGTTTAGTGTTACGCCCAGATCAAATAATCGCCCTCAGACAAGCAGCAGAAAATGTCCTGCTGACACGTTGCGACAAAGCCGGGGGGGGGGGGGTTTGGTGTATGGTTCCGTTTTAGAAAGGCGCAGAGCTACATTTGTTGCCAATTCTACACTCTAAAACGGATAGTTCCGTTCTTTGATTGTGATTGGCTGAGCTGCGTTCGAAGCCATTGTAGAATTACCCATGTATGTTTTGACCGTCGTTGGGACACAGATTACCCAATAAAAAAAATAGAGAAGCACATCTTTTTTTTTTCATTTTGGGCAAAAAAAAATGGTTAGGGTACTGTTACATGCTCAAAAGAAAGGAACGGCAAAAAAAAAAAACGTCAAACAAAGTAGCAAGCATGGCTGTCCCTTTTCTGTATTTTGGGACTTCAGAGGTGATTCTCTCAAACACATCTTGGATTCTGACTGATTGAGATGTTTTTTACAGACAGTAGCTCTGATGGTGAAGCGTAGTCCACATGTATACAATTAGTTCTTACTATGTAAACATCACTGTCAGATGTTAAATGTCGATGTTTTCTTAGCTGGGCTTTAGTAACAGGAGTATATTTGTGTTGTTGTGTCTCTTTCAGTCCTGGCGGATCCTGCTCTTTGGCGTGCTTAACGTGCTCTGCACTGCCTGGCTGCTCATGTGGTGCAGCTCGACCAACAGTATGGGTAAGTAGACAAGACGCCAGAGGATCCTAAGATAAGCAGGTTGTGTGTAGGATTCTCCATAGATAGACGGATGTTGGAAGTTGAGAGCACTCATTCAATGTAGGTACATGACGCATAACTGAAATAGACCAACAGATTTTCATGGCTAAGAAAATGCCAACTTTTTGGCCAGAGTGGTCTGCCACAGGGCACCCTTATACATAAACACGAAAAGTGCACAATTTCTAGTACAGGCATTCAAAGAACTTAGTAACAACCATGCTCAGAGAAAAATAAGGTGACCAAAGCCTCAGTGCTCATCCTTGGAAATGTAGTCAGCACTTCAGAAACTGCGGCGAAAGGGCAGCGCAGCAACACTGCAAAACCAGCCCCCCTGCTGTGTGGCATTGCGGCCAGGAAGGAGACATCGGTGGCGTATTGAGCTGCAGAGAGGCGACACGCGATCCCGACGTCGATACCTAGTGCAGATAAACAGCGCCACTGAGCCCAGCGACGCAGGTGCAGGACAAAAAGATCCCCGGCCGGCACAGGAAACTGTTGGTACACTTCCCATGTGGTGTTTATCCACACAGAAATGAATCAGTACTAATATTTAAGCCGGCGGGGGAGAGATTGTCTTTCCTGCTTTCCAGTCAGGAGGAGGTTGTATCTGCTGCTAGCCACAGCCTCCTGCTGCCATAATCAGCAGAGCCCTCAAGGCTCAGCCATATTATGTGGGGTGTGGGGATTTTTACAGAATAACAATAGCAAATCGTTATAAACAATAGCCGTAAACATTTGAAAATCATGACTCAGTAAGGAGAAGTAAGTAGTTATATACAAGGTGAACGGATAACTCTAAACGCTTTATGAAAATCTCAAAGCCTCATTGAGTTCCTGTTGATCTGGTGCATGATGGGAAATTATTCAAATGTCTGGTAAATACTGACCCAACGGGATTCTCAGTCTTTGCAAAATCATAGTCTGTGACTAAAATCTATGACTCGTCTTTAGATGTGAGAAGGTGTTAGACTTAAGTCTTTTAAAAGTATTTTTTAAAATCTTCTCAGACGTCTCAGAAGTACAGTATATGGACATCATTAGTAATAATACTTAATAGTAGGCCCAGTTCTACTGTTGTTGAGTTGCCTGTGAACATGTTGCCAGTTTAGATGTGGTTGAGTGTTGAACACAATGCGTATGCCTTTGTTAAGTCATAATTTTTTGCTTCTGCAATACTGTTGGTGAATTTTGAGCAGAATGGGACTGTTTCAGAAGGGGACATATTTAGAGGTGGTGCAGCAGAGCTGTATCAGTGACAAAAACAAAATGAGGCCACCAGAAGGAGCTAAAAATGGATTTACTGGACAGATTGAATGGATGGATTCAGTCCTGGACCGGGCTGATTTTCTGTTTTAATATCTGTTCTGTCTTATACTGTTACTCGGGGTCCAAGAAGTGCTTACTTCACAGATTCTGGCTCAAATTTTGCTAATATGGCAGACCTGTTTTGGTGTAATTTCTTCACAATGCAAGTGCCTCATGCCACGCATTCCATGCTTTCTACCGTCATTTGGCTTTTTACTGACGTCCTGTAGCTGGTGAATGCGTTGTTTTCAATAGCACAGTGTTATTAGTGCGTCTGTGTGGCGACGGGGGTAAATTAGATCTCTTCCACATCTCTGGAAGTTTTCCAGTCAGTGCGCAAAAGGGCCTGATGTGCTGGGCTGCACATCGGGCTTCTGGCTCATTTGGTTCAACTGCAAATGCCTGCAGTGATCAACCGCCCCTCTCGACACACACACACACACACATACACACACACATACACTCAGTCACACTTTTATCCTCCCCCAGACAACAGCAAACAGTGCTGAATACAACGTGCCGTCCACTGCAGGGCGCAGGCACATCAACAAACTGACAAGCAAACAAATTCCCTAAGGACTCACATTTTTGGGGTGGTGGAGAATTGGGGGCGCTGAGGTGGTGGGTGGGTGGCTAACATCACATGTCTGGTTTGATTTGCTAGATAAGGACATATCTGGAAGCCCATGTCTAAAGCAGGAAGGGAAATGACGACAACAACAACAACAACAATAATAACACTTTCATCAAACCCCCACTCAGTTATTGAGCTGTGTCTATGTCTTTCCCTGTAAATGCTAAAAATTACGGTGGCTTACCCTGAGGTGTTCCACAGAAGAGAACCTTCAGGGGCTGTAGAGTAAGAAAAGCCTGAGCACGATGAGCAAGATGACTGCATAGGTTACAACCACTACTTTTAATGCATGCCATGCTTTTTTAGATTTATTTATTTATGTGTGGCGCTGGAAACAAAGGCAGTTGACCTTGGGCTGAACCGTAAAGTTCACTGGAAGGGCTCTTCGATGTTAGCGATGATCATTAGCAGCAACAGAGGAGGAGGGGAGGGGGAAGCATCCCAACACACACACAGACACATGCACGCACACACACACACAGGCACACTCTAAGCTCGCTGTCAGGGGAGGTTTCCAACTCAGCGAATCTGCACAAAGCCCACCTCCTCTTCTCTTCTGTGCGCTCTCTCACTCTCTCTTCTCTGCCTCGCTCTCCAGGGCTTTGGAAGACGGTTATCACTGCACATACATGTTTTAACCTGGCTAATGTTTATAATTTATGTTTACTATACATCATACATACAGTATCATATATTTAAATATATATACTTTATGCACACTAAATACATAGAATATATATACACATCTCTGTTTGTTTACTTAAAGAAATCGTCTATGCTTTCTCTTGCTTAGTTTCCATCCCTCAGCCCGTCTGTGGCCGCCGCGAGGTTGTGTATTTTTGTTTCCTTCTATTTTGAAGGTGTGCGGTGTGCTGTGTGTTTGTGTAACAGAGCCTAATGCACCTCTCCGCAGCCTGTGTAAGATGTGAAACAGATGAGTCCACAGGACACTGTTTGCCTCCCGTCAGCCTGTGCCTGTGCGGATCAAATTCTGCAGCGGAAGATGGGATTGGGTTGCGCGGTGTTGAGAATGTCCGCGCCTTTATCCGATCTGCACATTCCTCTTTTGTCAACAATTCTTTCAGACCGATCGATACAAAATCCTACCCCCACCACCAGTCACAGCACAGTGCTCTGCTCAAAACACTGCTCTGAACTTTATGCTCATCAGTATCTGGCTTCGTGTCTGGTCACTTTTCCCATGAAAATCCTCTGGTATCCTGGATATTTTTTGTAATATCCTCAAACTAAGGATAACCCATTGCTTATCCTAATATCTCATTGCTTTTTGCTGTATGCAAATACCAAACAAGCCCATTTAGTCTACAATGCCATAATATGCAAGTACGAATTTTGAACAGAACAACTGGTGTTTCCTGAAAGTTGAATGTAATTTCACATCATTTCAGACAATTTCAGTGTCCGTCAAAGTGTACCGGAACACTAATACATATAGAAAAATAAGTTTGTTTTTTGTCGGTGAAGGCTTTTTTTTGTCTTAAACCTGTTTGCTGACTTGTTTTGGACTTGGATTAATCACATTATATTTGATCATTCAAATCTAATCTGCAAAAAGTATTAGGTATTACTTAAGTATATGTTGTTTACTTTGGCTGTTTTTGTTTCATCTGATGTTTGTTACACCCAGATGTAAATAAGTATCAGTTACTTTACAAATGTAAACATACAGTAGCTTCAATCACAAGTGTTTGTCATAACTTTTACTGAGGAGAAATATTGGAGAACGATCTAGATTGCTGGGTGATCTAGATTCCCACCCATTTTTTGAGACACCAACAATTCAATTGTTTGCTTCTCCAAACTCACTCTGCCTCAAATTCTATTGATAAGTGTGTGCATAGTCATTCACAACCAGGCATAGTCAGCAAACATCCACAGCCTCAGCCTAGGAATCTAAAAACTGGGCTTGGCTCTTGAGGCCCATCTTCATCCACATTGCTGTCAGCGCCGAGGCAGCCATTGCAGTCTGTAGAGCTAAGACAAGCCAAGCATAATGAGGTCAAGTGACTGGGTTTTCAGGCCTTAACCCTTAAAGGTGTAGCGTCACACCGGTGTGACGGGAATGTTGAGAAATGAACGTTCTAAAGAATATCTGGGTTCATTGAATTCAACATAGAATTTTAGAACCTTCAATTGTTGCGGAACTTAGAATGTTCAAAAACCTACACCTTTAAGGGTTAAACACTCCACTTGTGTCCTCCCCCCTCTTCTTTACTCTGCTCTCTACATCTCATCTCCTCCTGGCTCCACTGGGCCACTTTTGGTTTGATGTGAGCGGAAGGCAAACTAAACCAACTGTCAGGAAGGAAACGCGTCTGTCCCAAAATAGAGATGTTTCAAATTTTTTTTTTTTTTTGCAGCATATGTGTTGCACCACATAGTCATCAGAATGTTACAAATGTTTGCAGAGTTCATTGCTCAAAGAGAACTCCCCTGTTCCCTGGTAAATTCATGTTTGCTGTACCCCCACCCTCTTACCACGTAAAGGAACATGCCAACTTTTTGGGAAATTAGCTTATTTAGCTGCTTTCCAGATGTTCTCCACTCACCTGTTTTTCCCATGGTAGTAACATTCCCTCATAGTGTGGTAAGCTGATTGTGCTACGATCCTTGTACTGTAAGCTTTTAAATGACAATAGCAAATCAGGTGATTCATATTGGTCAATGGCTGCTAGTATAGCCAATATTGCAGTAATGAAAGAAAATTGTAACCTGCACTTGTGTGAAAGCATTAAATTGGACGAATTTGCCAGTAGGATCCGATTTGATCAAAACCATCTGATGCTGGAGATCCAGCCTGCATGGGAGCTGTTTGGCTGATTGTCCATCTAAACCATAAATCTGACTATTACAGTTCGTTGTGCGTTGGATCAGAATCAGATAATAACGTATGGGCAGTCAATGTGGACATGCGTATGGGAGAGGTGGGTTCAGTGTTCCCCCGGCCACCGCCTCCTCATCAGCAGCAGATGATGTTGAAGGTCCTTCTCACAAGGAGACCTGTTCCGTTCTTCTGCCTCTCGTCATCTCGCAGTCTCGGCAGTAGAGTGTAGAGTTCCCACAGCTCTCCCCTTCGGCCTCATGTTACACAGACCAGCGAGGGTCTCCCTCCTCCTTTATCATTCTGCTGAGGAGCTGACACTGACCAGCGAGGGTCTCCTCCTTTATCATTCTGCTGAGGAGCTGAGGATCATCAGTGAGTCCAGGGTTTCTAATTTTGGGTTTAACAATTTGTTTTGTGAGGAGAAGAGCCTTATATGTGTCTAACATTTCTAGTGCCATCTTAAAAAGTACTTTTGGATAATACCGACATAAGACTAAACCTTTATTTCCTATCTGAGTTAAGTTCATACAGTGCATGTCATTAAATTAGTTTATTTTAGCTTTAGATTGCTGTTAAAACTGGATTGCCATTTGCATTTCTCATGTATACCATCGCACACAGCCTGATAGATCTGTGATTTAGACCCCTACTTAGCACTGGTCCTTGATCCATTGGTGATGAAGCTACAATTAGCCCCCCTAACACACGCACACACACACTTTCCTCTCTTTGTGTGCATGCTGTTGATGGGTTAGTCTGGGCGGCGGCCTCATCGGCATGGTCTCATCTTACCCCCCGCCCCCTCCACAGCGCATGTCAGCAACAGAGAGGAGGGGCATGTCAGCCTGGCCCCCCACCCCACTCAACCCGGCCGCATCCTTTCTGAGTCTCCCGTTTCCCCCGCCAGGTGTTGCTGTGTAGTCAGTCAATAAAAGCTTTTAGTTTACATATGGAGCGATCTATTGTATTTAATATGCCACGTCGACAGACACACGAGAAGCCAGCCCGGTCGATGCGTGTTGCAGAACTCAATGACAGCGGAGTGCTGCAGTTTGCAAATCTAGACAAACCCCACCCCCCACCCCAACGACTCTTCGTCCCTGAAAATACAGTCCTGCGGTTCTGAGACTGTCCCCCCACACACTCACACACACACACACACACACGTACACACACACACACACACGCACACACCTCAGGAAAGGTGATACTCCTCTGCGGCCCTTCAGGAAGAGAGGAGATCTCCACCGCTTCCAGCCCATCCGTAACTTTCTGCTTATGCTCCCAATAACCAGCCAGCACTTAATGCCTTTTAATGGGACTGTGTTTGAGTCCCTGGGGGGGGTAAATGAGAGCCAGAGAGGGCATCGAGGGTAGAGGTGGAATGGAGGGGGCGGGGGCCTCACTGAGCATGGAGAGCGAAACTAATCAGTCAGATGGGTATGTTTATTTCACCGATGTGGCCCAGCAGACTTTGTGAAATATTCAGCCGGGGCAACAGGCTCAGAATTTTAGAATTGGCCTCCGTTCAATTCAATTGGAATGACAGGAAGTGGAATTAAATTAATCTCAATTCAAAGAAATTCCACACAGTCACACAACAGAAAGAATGTGTTGAATCTCACATACATTCAGTGTTGGGAAGGTTACTTTTTAAATGTAATTGGTTACTGTTATAAGTTACCCATTATTAATGTGGTTTGGATTACTTTATCGTATCTGACATACTGTGAAGCTTCATTGTAAAACACTACAAGGATTTTTTCGAATTTCATTGAATTTCAATTCTACTTTCTTTATTCTTTCTTTCCTTATGTCCTCAATAATACTTCCTTTAATTTAAATTTAAATTGTAATTCTAGATAGTGTTTTTTTTAACTCAATTCAAATTCAGTTCAATTTCAAGAATTGAATTAGAATTTAGGAGTCATTCGCAATTCAATTCTGAATTTTGCTCAACCCTGCGGGGCAAGCAGCACGTTTCTTTTAGGGTCCACAGGTTAGCCCAGCCCAGCCCAGCCCGAATGTCTCCGATTACAACCACCGCACTGCTCCTCTTTTATCTCCCATTGATCAGGCCTGTTTACATACTGATAGTATATTTTTTACTACCATATTTCTCTTGAGACTTAATCAGGACGATGCAGGTCAGAATCCAGGCTTTATTCTTTTCAATGAGGGGCCTAGTGCCCCTCAAGGGAGAAAAGTACATGTTTGTGTCACCCCATCATGGGTTTCACCAGATTATCAATATTCTCTTCTAACTTCTCTGACTAACAGAGACCATATTTAAAGTTACACACAAAGAAGGAGTGACCTCTAGGTCCAACCCAGTTTGAATATGCAATAGAAAGGGAGGATGAGGATTAGGCCTTCATCAGGTCTGGTCAGCTTCTATTATCTTTTAATTAAAACTACCCCCTTTCCTGGGAAGTCCTTCAGAGGCTTGGACACATGCTGTTCTACAAACATTCACACCTTGGTGATGGGCAAAAGGCATAAACAATGGATACACTGCATACAGACCAAAGACACACACACAGGGTACACATGGGTACACAATCACAAATGACCATAAGAACTATACAGTCTTCAAGTCATAAAGACTTGAATCATTAAACCATTCACATAAAATATGAATACAAAATATTCCCTTCAATACACAAGTGACCTTAATCTACACACAATATGCTATAATATTTGGGCCTTAGGACCCTGTGGAGACATAAAAGATAGGGTGGAGCTGTGTGGTGCTCTGTCCATGTTCCAGCCATTCTTTGACTTGGAGTTCTCCTTACGGTTTCTGTTAGAAAGATTGTGGTGGAGTGCCAATACACATAAATCTGCTTTATCTCTGTTGTATGGTTGCTTTGGACATCATGGCATTGTATAGGATGTGGTAATACTGCAGGAAAACACCAGGGGTGATAGGTGCAAGGCCTGGCTGGTGCGATCTTTCACTGGTAAATCATTAGTGCCAGGAAGAAATAGGTAGACATATAAACATGAACTTTACATCAGCATCAGATATCTATTTGTTTGTCAGTTAATCAATATTGTTGTTGTTTGTTGTTATACTGTGATATCCTCAAGCTTACTTTTTAATGTCTACACTGGTGAGGTGTTAAGTATGGTAGGACGTGTACTTTAATGAGTGCTAAATTATCATTACGTGTGCAGGTTTATTCTGATTGATGTGTTCCTTTGTGTTTTTTTCTCATTTTAGCCTTAACAGCGTACACATACCTCACCATCTTTGATCTCTTCAGGTGAGTGTCGATTGAGAGTCACATTTAGTGGGGTGTAATCCCACCTGAAACATCAGTCATCTGGTTTCTACAGCGTTCACTGTGTGTGGGAGACTATATTCTGTAATGGGCACACTTTTAACCTCCTGGCGTTTGTTCTCCCTAGTCTGATCACCTGTCTCATAAGCTCCTGGGTTAGCATGAAGAAGCCCAGTCAGTCCTACTCCTTTGGGTGAGTAAAACCAGCTGACTTTTTTTTTTTCTGACTAATCATATTTTTTTGTGCATGGCAGGTATGAACTTGCTTGCCAATCATTTCTGAATAAAAATCTGAATTTGGCTTAATCAGAAAAAACGTGTGTGTGTGTGTGTGGTCCGTAACATAACAAATACTACTTTGCTTAGTGTGACCTGGAATTTCTTAATACAATTTCTGGCACAAACGATATCCACAAATGTAATCTGAACACGAATCAAGCCTCAAGTTTAACAGAAAAATCAGGTCAAGATGACCTCTACTGTTTATATATTATGCAAGTCTCAGTTTCAGCATATTTGCTATTATATGAATGTAATATTATTTTGTCTTTGCATATTTGCAAGTAAATGTAGCGCATCTATCAACCTAAGTGCAGCATATTTACAATTTGTATGTATTTGTATGTGTGTGTATTTGTCATATTGAAAAATCAGCTAATGCCTGTAGTACATTTTGACCTACAGTAGGTGGTAACGTTAGTCAGCGTAGGTGTTCGCGCGGTGTCAACGCATAGATTGTCCAATGGCCGCCTGACTATGGCTCTGTCTGTGGCGCTAGTCTATATTAAACTCAGCAGGACCACATTTGCAGACTAATCCGGCGCCCCTGCTGACTAGCCGAGGACTCGTACAGTGAGCGTACAAGCGTGTGTTTTGGTGCGCATGCGCGGCACACGTGTGTGTTGTCCCTATCAGGCTCAGCGGGCCGGGCTTTGTTGTTGTGGGCCAAGCCCAGTGTTGATGGCGTAGCTTTCTCAGGGACCGAGCCGTGCTCAGTGTTTGGCTGGCACCCGTGACCCCGGGGTGTTGCGGCGTGGTTATTGCATGGAAAGCTGCTTTTCAGCTTCACTTGGCCTTAATGTGCTCAGTGGGCCAGCACAAAGGGTCAGCTCAGCCGCAGCCTCAGCCTCCTCTCCCCTCCCGCTGCTTGCACGTTTGCGTTCTCTCAGTCGCCCGCCCGGCCGCCCACTATGCTCGTTTTTAGCGCAGGGTTTTATCTCGTCCCCTGAGCTGCGTCGTGCTGTGCCGAAGCCGAGATCCCTACGCCGCCCACGTCCTGCTTGTCTCCCTCCCGCTACGCAGCAGGCAGGCGCAGAATAATACACCCTGCAAAATAAGCATCCGCATAACAATCCCACAAAAGGCCCTATTGTTGTCTGCTATCGATGGCCTGCTTGCCTAGGACGACGACGACGACGACGATGATGATGATGATGATTTTCGGGGAGCAGACTGCAGACAGTCAGTTGACACTTGCCCTCCCCCAAAACCTTACCATACACCCCCTTATGGATCTATATCGCTGTGAGGCACGTTCCTGCCCAGCGTGGCCCTGAGCCTGGCCCGGGTGACGCTGCGCTGCGCTCAGCTCTGTCCTGTCCTGCTCTGTGCTGCGTTCTTAAGCCTTTGTGTTAGGTCTTGTTTGGGTACTGCCGGAGGGGCTTTTGTGACTGCTGGTAAACATGGGGTGACCTCTTTGACACGTGGGTGTGCGTTTGGCGAGGAGCAGAGAAGCAGACTGCACCGTGTCGCTCCCGCCCTGTGTGTGTGTGTGTGTGTGTGTGTGTGTGTGTGTGTGTGTGTACGTGTACCCCACAAACACACACGCACACACACACACATGCACACACACCGCCCTTCTCGGGGTAGAAAAGTGAATTGGCGTGCTCTGTTTGCCAAACAAATAATTTGGCTCCATTCGAAGTGGTTATTGAGCCGCAAATACACCTGGGGTGCTTCAGTGTAGGAAGAAGCTTAGACGTACACCCACACACACACATGTAAATATACCCCCACCCCTTACACATACGCACACACACATACGTGCACACACACACACACACACACACACACACACACACACAGACATCTGTGCTGGACTTTTTATTGATCGTTCCCAGAGACGACAGGGGAGGGGACTTTTTGTGTGTGTGTGTTGGCAGGTTGTGTACGTGTGTGTGTTGGCGGATTGTGTACGTGTGTGTGTATGTCCTCTCTCCATCGAAGGAAAACTGAGGATAGAGTGGCAGGCCTGTTTGCGGTCAGGCTGGCGGTCAAGGGCTTGGTTGGTTAATGCACCAAATGGATGTCAGAGCTCTGAGGATTAAACCTGAACCGCCATTAACCTGGTCAATCCCATTAGACCTCAGAACAAGGCTCCAAACACAGGATTTGTACCAGACTGGAAACCTGGCATTATGGGCTGTTTATCTGTAAATTCTGTATTTGTATTTTATCAGCATGGTGATTTGTTTTTATTGAGGTTAAGATGCTCGAGAAAGATTATGGAGTGTTTTCATGGTGTTTGTGAGAATTTTGGAAATGTTGGAAATGTGTGTGAGGTTAATTTATTTTTTGTGTGTGTGTCTCTTGCAGGTTTGAGCGCCTTGAGGTGGTGGCTGTCTTCGCCTCAACTGTGCTGATACAATTGGGTGCCCTGTTCATCCTGAAGGAGAGGTGTGTGTGTGTGTGACGGAGAGAACAAGAAACGGTGTGTCAGAGAGAGCAGGGGAATGAAAGACTGTGTGTGTGTGTGTGTCAGGGGGATAACTAAAGAGTTGTGTGTGTGTGTGTGTGTGAGAGAGAGAACGCATGGAGGGAGAAGGGGAGTCTGGGTGTACACAGAGGCTATGAATATTTCACAGTTGTGGGAATGTTTATGAGAGCCTCTAGCTGCCACGCCCAGAGCGGGGTTTACCTGCCGGTCAACACACACACGCACACACACACACACACACACACACACACACACACAGACAGACACACAGACAGACAGAAGGTGTTGGAGACTGGGATGCAGTAGAAAGAGTATTACAGGTGCACTGGGGGTGAAGTTTGAAGTCTGCCCCAGGACTTAAATGTGTTGCTGTAATACAATTTAAGACGGATTCTTACTCTCTCTGTTGTTTCTCTCTGTTCTCTCCTTTCCCCTTCCTCTCTCAGTGTGGAACGCTTTGTGGAGCAGCCAGAGGTGCATACGTAAGTACAGAATACCAAACACACAATAACCCCCCCCCTCAACACACACACACACTCTGCCAGCATCTCTACAGTGACCTAAAACATTCTCTCTTACACACACACACACACACACACACACACACACACATATATATATATATATATATATATATATATATACACATATACATACACACACACAAACTTGTGCACACACTTATCCAATATGCAGTGTCACTCGCCTCAAACACCATAGTGTGTTTCATGAAGCTGTAACACACACACAGACACACACGACAACAACAGCTTTAGTGTTGCAGCTGGGTCCAGTCGTCATCCTTAGGACTTAGCCGCTAAACTCCTGAAATGGGATTTCCAGCTAATCATCCCGCGCAATCCCTCATTGTACCATTCCCCACCTTCCAGCACCGCACCACAGATTAATACTTGTTTATGATGTATTTTCATTTGTTATGGACCCCAAACAGGGTGGATTTAAAGCTGCCCTCCTCAAACCGATTACTTTCCCTCAGCAACCCCCCCCCCCCCAGGTGGTGTTTGCAACCAGTGAGTCAGGGGTGTCTGAAATGCCATTATAGCCGTCACGCTGGAGTGACTTCAGATAATCAGCTGCTCAGAGAGAGAAAGAGAAAAGAGAGAAAGAGAAAAGAGAGAGAGAGACAGAGAGAGAGATGTGGGAAGATGGGTCTGGGAGACAGATGAGGCCACGGTGGCAGCTGCCATGACCACTTGGCCTCCTCTTTGCAGCACACAAACCAGAGCGGGCATTATCAGAACTTAGGAAGCTGTGTTTGTCGTGGTTTTACACACACACGCACACACACACACAGTAAAGTGTGTCGCAGGTGTTGACTCTCCTGTCTCTTTGCAGGGGCCGGCTCCTGGTGGGGACCTTTGTGGCTCTCTTCTTTAACCTGCTCACCCTGCTGTCCGTGAAGAACAAGCCCTTTGTGTTCGTCTCAGAAGGTAGGCTTGCTCCTGCATACCCGTGTACACCAGTCTGAAATTGTTCCCCACCAACACCATTTTAAACTGTTCTATTCTTAGATGACATGCATCATATTAAGCCAGTTCGAGTGTGAATTTAGAATATTACAAGTGGTTGTCTTTATGGTGATATTTTTTTATGGTGTATAATGTTTTGCTTGCATTGGCAGTGAATAGTATTACACCAACAGAAGTGTCTCTCCAACATCCATTTTCTCTATCCATAGTGAAATTTCATACTCACTCTTGATATTCTCTGATATTCACCATTTACTGGGCAGCCGTGGCCTACTGGTTAGCGCTTCGGACTTGTAACCGGAGGGTTGCCTGTTCGAACCCCGACCAGTAGGCACGGCTGAAGTGCCCTTGAGCAAGGCACCTAACCCCTCACTGCTCCCCGAGCGCCGCTGTTGTTGCAGGCCGCTCACTGCGCCGGGATTAGTGTGTGCTTCACCTCACTGTGTTCACTGAGTGTGTTTCACTAATTCACGGATTGGGATAAATGCAGAGACCAAATTTCCCTCACAGGATCAAAAGAGCTCAGGTCTTCCTAGGGCCTTGGGAATCACCTCGGTCGCGCTTCCTCCATTTGGCCAGCAGAGGGCTTTATTGCCCCAGATGGCAGTAGGCGTCCGGGCCAGGCCAGCCCTGCAGGGGGAGAGGCCAGGTGCACGTTGTCATCCACCAGACTAAATCCCCTCATGCTCACCCTTGTAGTGGTCCGAGAGGCTCAGGCCTGATTGTCTGCAGCAGACATGTAAATCCCAGGCTGCTGATGCTGCTGCTGCCTCCGAAAGAAGGGGGGGGGGGGGAGAAATCCCCTCTTCTGAACAATTTCTGTCTACAAAGACCCGTCAGGATTTTCTTTTTTTGTGTGTGTGGTGTGTGTCCCTGAACGCCAGCTACTGCTCATCTTCTCTTTCCTAGAGAGTGACAGTGGTGGCTTTTGTATAGTGGCATCTGGTGGCTTGTTTGAAAGCGAAACAAGGTGAGCCGCACCTGTGCATGCAGCCTGATGTTAACTCTGAGCTCTGGTTGGCTAGGATAAATAAAAAGGCTTTTACAGTTAACATAACTTTTTATTACTATTTATGCTGTGCCCTCGGTGAAGAATGAAGGCATTCTTACATTCATTCAACCCCCCATCATCATCTAGGTTATATGACTGGATTGACTAACTAACTGACTGGCTGGCTCACAACAGGAGGAGGAATAGATGGCTTATCACAAGTGTGTTTGTTTGCAGTGGCCTGGCCTGTCCAATCCAAACACTTGTAAATGTTTACAGCTCCTCTGAGTCTTTATGACTGGAGGGCTCTGAGCGATGTCAGTGGTGCTTTGACATCTCCAGATGGGACCATTTGGTCCATGACATGTCTTAAGGTCCTTTAATTGGCTCTGTTCTCCTATATAATTAATCTCTTTTCTAGCAGCGAGCTCAGATTAGGGAGGTGTTGTGGCTGACTTGTCTTGGACATTAAGATGAAATACTCTCGCAAAGCCATGCTGTGTAGTTGCAACACTGATGACCATATTGCCCGATTAGACATGGCCGCAGGATTGGAGTGTAGATTAGGGGTTGGGCGGTATGATTAAAAAGTTAATATTCTGAGAAGAAATGACAGTATTATGATATGATGGGATACAATAAACATGTTAATATTGTATATTAGTATCAGCATTTATTTTTATTCAAAGGTGCTAAAAAACAAAATGTGTGTACAGCTCTGCAAAAAGAATGTCATGCAACAGTATCGTTCATATGGTGTCATGTCAAATTAGCACACAGAGGACATAGAGTAATTATCATGGTATACTGTACAGGTGGTACAACATTGCACAGCCTTAGTTGAGATTCATGTTCATGTACTGGCCCTGGCACCTGTCCCCTCAAGTGTGGAGGTAAGACCATCAGTATCAGTTTGGTGACGGTACCTGTCACCAAAATGTCCCCAAGTTATGATAGTCCCCTACGCCATGGGCTCTTCACCCCTGAAGGCCGAAAGGGGGGAACCAATAAGAGAAATAAGCCCTGAGGAAGATGAATGGCTACATCAGCAAGTTGCCTCGAGGACGCCATATGTCACAGATCTCATCTATTCCCCCACCCCTGCTATTGTGATTCATTCCTGAGCAACAGAATGACAATGACAAAGCATAAGCAGAGTCATTTCTATAGATGTGTGTTTTCTAGGGTTACAGTCTTGTTTCTGATTACCACTGGGCTGGTAATATGGCCGATGCCGTCAAATATAGATGTGTTGACAGAAGAGCTCTTATATAATGTCTCTTTGCCTAACAACTCAGAACTCATACATTTTTTTGAATTCATAGAGTTCAGTACAATATTTGTTAGAGTACAGTGAAACTGTTTTGATGGCAAATATCTCCATATGTCAGTTGCAGGGATATCACATCAAATATGTACGTATAATATCCACATATAAGTGGACACACAATGGCCTACGCTTTTGCCCTCCTAAATAGTTCACTGAAAACCTTCTTGTTTAGCAGGACCCTTCTTAAATCTATACTGTAATTTCCCAACTATTAGCCGCGCCTTACACATTGATTTTGCAAAATTTCTTCAGCTATGAGGTTAATACATGGGGGCAGTTAATATGGTATTAATATGATTTTGTTTCTTTTAACTTGCATAAAACACTGTCCTGCGGCTTATAGACAATGTGGCTAATACACAGGAAATTACTGTAACTAACTACTCCTCTGATATGCAGACGTGTGCTTGCATGTGTGCAGCACAGACACACAATACAGTACGTTCACCCACATTACAGGGTCTTTACATAAAATGACTTCCAGACAGTGATGCCCTTGGGGCCTCTGACTGCTACATCATAAATACAACAGTCTGCAGAATACAGTTCACTGCTGTATACACTTCCTTTAAGTTTCTACCCATGATGCAATAGGCAGTGCGCTGGCATTGTTTTGTTATTTTATTTCTATTTGTTTCTCAACGAGAGTTAAAAGATTGACCACATGCTTTTTGGCTGTTGGATATCTGAGTAGAGTGAAGCAAGCAATACAATGTTTTTTTTTTTTTATCTGAAAGTCTTTGCATATGTGTTTGTGAGCAGAGTAAATATTATTCCCTGTGTCTGAAGGAAATCCCTTTGAAGCACATTTTAACACGCATAGAATGCACACAATCTCTCTTTCGATCTACATGTTTGTAGAGGGATACTGTACATACATATATAAAAAAAGGAAGAGGGGGGGTGGGGAGGTTTGCCTGTTTGTGCTGGCAGGTGAGGATGCAGATGGCTGTGGGTCAGTCCCATCCAAGTCGGCCCAAGGGCCGGTTATTCACACCCACTGGTGCTGGTGCTGCTGCAACAGGGTGGGCCACGACCCCGGGCTGATCAAATGGCACAAGGGCTCCTGTTACTGGTGTCACCATGGCTGTGTGTGTGTGTGTGTGTGTGTGTGTGTGTGTGTGTGTGCTGATGCAAGGCATAGGTCGGAGTGGGGTGAAGTTGACGCTAGATATCTGACGTCTCTCTCTATCTTTGCCTCCATCTCTCTCTCTCTCTCTCTCCAACAGCTGCCAGCACCAGTTGGCTACAAGAGCATGTTGCTGACCTGAGTCGAAGGTAAGATCCCCTTTCAATGACTCATCCCCACCAGTATTGATCCTCCGTCATTTTAAAACGGATGAGTGGACTTTTTCCACACACATTCGTGTTTCAAATTATGACTTATTTACAAGAGAAAAACAAATTAGTCAGCTTTCCAAAGGAATGAGATCATATCAAACAAACTGCAATTCAGCATTGGTTTTATATACCAATAACCAGGCGAAGTGTTTTGTTGTAATGTTTGTGTGAAGAAGATGCACTACTTGATGAGTGTCAAATTCCCCCCCCCCGCCCAACCCCACACAAACACACACACACACACACACACACACACACACACATACACACTCCTTATTGCCCTTCGCCCTGAGGTGACTCTTCTCCTGTCGAGTTGTCTCTCTCTTTCTTTCTTTCTTTCTTTCTCTCTCTCTCTCTGTTGGATGATGAATCACTTCATTGGATTGTCTGAATAATGGATGGGCAGGCATAGCATTTCAGCTGCAAACATGCGGGAGATCATTTTGCGCCCTCTAACTCCTGTAACTCACAGAGTGACCCCTTGGTCAGCTCCTGGATGTGCCATTTTGATGGGCTACTTATCAACATGACAATGATAAAGAGGTCCTAGCAGGGATCTTCTTGTAGCCCTGTCAGCAGGGACCTTTTAACAGTACATCACTTCTAGCTGAAACTACCCCCAAAAGCAATATTGCCTATTTGTAGATATATATCTCAAGAATTATCAGACTATGCACATGTACTGTTTCCAGAAAGGACATTCTCTCTCTCTCCCTCTCTCTCTCAGCTATACGTGAGAGCATTATATGCTAGACAGCACTTCAGTGAGGAGGTTACATTAGGCAACCATTTAAAAAAACAAAATAAAACAAATCATAAGTAATCATGTTGTCTATGTGTGTGCCCCCTACCCTCAGCATTTAGCATATTTGAGAGCAAACATTATATAACCCCTCTTATCCAGTGCAGCAGACGCGGGGCCCATGTTTGAAAGCACCAGACAGAATATCAGGTGTTTGTTTGTCCTCCCTTAATCCTACATTTTCCATCTCCGAGCGGCGGGATTAAAACACAGTCCAGGAGCTGCTTCGACAACACCACTGCCGAGGGCTTTGGCCCCCGCAGACTGGACCGCTCTCTCTCTCTCTCTCTCTCCACCGCAACGACAAGCACAGGGGGAGAATCACACAGCTCTGTTCCGACTCAAATTATATCAATGCACCAGGGAGATTATCAGATTATAGAGATTATAAATCTTGCCTGCTCACCCCCTCACCCCCCCACACACACTACCCCCACCACCACCACCACCACTGGACCAACAGCGCCCTATCCATTCCCCTCCTGTCCAAAAAAATGTCTGGCTTTGAAAGGAGATATTTGGAGGCGAGAAGCATAGTGTCTCCATAAGAGCTGTGCGTGTCCTACTTCAGCGTTGACCTTTTTGAAAGCTTTTTACATGATTGTGCGTAGTTCATGTTTAAGGCATCATATTTTTTTGAAGCTAAAAACAAGACTACTTTCTGTGTTTTGACTGCTGATCTGGACTCCATGAAGTGAATGCAGAAATGAATCTTTTTTTTTTTTTTTATATTCCCTACAAAGAAAGCCCCCTGCCTGGCCTGCGGGAATTTGTGACTGAGAGAAGGAATTTGTAGGATTTTTTGAGCACTAGTTGACCTCCATCTACATGTCTTCAGGAACCACTGGGAAGTGTTTTCCACAGAGGTTTAGGACTAGCCCTGTAGATGAGTGCTGAACTACCCCCACTGATGGCCACTGGCCGGTCAGGTCTATCGGTTTTCCCCTCATCCCTCTCTTCTGTTGCTCCCTGCCTCTCCTCTGTGTACTGAAGCATGGCCCGGCTTTTTGACAGCACCCATCTGTTTTAGCGGGTCATCACGTTGCATCATACACACACACACACACACACACACAGACACAGACACACACACACACACACACACACCTCTTGCGAGGCAGCTGTTAGTCGGGCTAGGGGTCCCGGCCGGTTACAAATCAGAACAATACATTACTTTCACAAACTCCCCCATTCCCTCCGTATGAATGTTTCATGGTCATTGTGACTGGACCACAGCCAAAGGTAGCCAGCCAGCCAGCATGCTGTACCACCTCCTCCTCCCCCACTCCCCCATTATTATTTTATAAGAGTTTAGGTCTGTCTCCAAATGTAGCCCCCCCCTCCCAGCTGAACAATGAAAAACAAGAAAGAAACAACATCCAGACCCAAAGTTAGAACAACCGTTTCTTCAGCCCCTTGAATCACACAATCCCGGCTGGCGACTGAGTTTAATAGGGGAACAAAGGCAGTTAGTGTCGGTCCAGTGGGTCAACTCAATGGTATGGACAAGGGGCTGGTCTTGTTAGTGTAGACCAAAAATGACCTAAAGAGGGGTTAAGCGTTTCTATTTGGACGAGCCAGGACAGGACAGAAAAGGGAAAGAGAGTTCTCCTGCAGCTTCTCTTGCCAGATGCTCTGCTGCTGGTGCATTGCCCGTTGACGGCATACACTTGGTTGAGTCGAGTAAATATTGAATGTGTTTGGAAAAGAAGCTGCTTGTTGAGGATTATTAAGCGTGTGTTTGTGTATGTTTATGCCTATGTGCGCGTGTATGTGTTTGTGTCTGTGTCTCAGTGGGTACTTATACTTATGTTTGTGTGTGTGTGTGTGTGTGTGTGTGTGTGTGTGTGTGTGTGTGTGTGTGTGTGTGTTTAAACAGCGTGTGCGGGATCATCCCCGGTTTGAGCAGCGTCCTCCTGCCCCGCATGAATCCCTTCGTCCTCATCAACCTGGCCGGAGCCCTGGCCCTGGGCATCACCTACATGCTCATCGAGATCAAGTGAGTGCCAGCCGCCACTTACGTCATTCTCACACTCTAGAACACACACACACACACGTTCCTCCTCACAGATGTCATGAGACACTCTGCAGTGACTTAACAGCCTTTTTTTTGTTTAAGTTGGTTCCACAACTGAAAAACTTTTGTTGCACACCTGTGCAATGACAAAGGCATCCTATTCTGTTCTATTCTATTCTGTTTTAGTATTAGTATGAATGTAATAAATATTTTCTCTCATACATTTCTTTTTTTTTTTTCTTTTTTTTTTTTAAACCTTTTACATTTGTGTGGATTTGCGTCCTGCTTAACCGCGCTTCTCTCTCTCTCTCTGTCTGCAGTAATTATAATGCAGTGGACACGGCCTCGGCTGTGGCCATCGCGCTCATGACCTTTGGTACCATGTACCCCATGAGTGTGTACAGCGGGAAGGTGCTTCTTCAGGTGTGTGTTCATACTTAACATGATCTCTGTCCAGATTGTCTACCAGGGGCGTGCAGAGACCTTTTGAAGGGGCAGGGGCTCAAATTAAAAAAAAAAAGGGCACATGGAACAAAATTTTCAGAAAACGTGTTAACTTTATTTAAAACTTAATTCTGATTACAACCCAATAGAGAAAACATAGGCTACATGCAAATTATATCAGAATAAAACATCTAGACAGATAGGTCTTTTCAGTTTTCATTAGGCTATTGTCTACACAGAGATCATAGGCTATAAGGCTACATCTTATTGATTAAATTCAAAGCTAATTTTAATAGCCTAGAAATCTAGACGCACCCTAGCGGCAGCAAATATAGTACAGCGGCTAAGGCCAGATTTTTACCTGAATCGTTCAGTTTTTGCAGAAAGCACGAAACTTGGTACAGTTATAGTACTACCCCTAGTGATCAAAAATTGAAATGGACCCCAACACATAGCGCCCCCTAGTGGCCCCTATCTTGACTTCAAATATGGCCACCAAAATATGCCCTTTTTTTCTACATTTATAATGCTATGCTGCTTTTAACACATAATATGACATCTATAGCCATCTTTCAGCATTATGAAATATATAATGAGACAATCATGCATAATTAAAATGGCAGACATGTTGGATTTTAAAGAAGTAGCCATACATTCTGACACTGAGTCAAAAACTGGGGTTCGTTTAGGCTTTGTGTGAAGTTTTGACTGTGTGACTAAACCCTGCACATGCCAGGACTCAATTCTTCTAATTTGCCCCCTAGAAGCTGGCATGCTAGCAAGGAGGCTAAAACCCATGGATGCTAGCGTCTCTTTAAGAAACATGCTTCCTTTTGGGAAAGTATTAGCTTGTCTTCTATCCTAGAGTTAGATAAATTAGTACATACACCCAGTCATAGTTAAATAAATTAGTATATAACCCAGTCCAACACATCCTACTGTTAGCCTAATTCAATTGAGGTGGGTGGGGCCAATTAGCTAATTTAAAGCTTAGTGATTGTTTGAAAAGGTCCATTTTGTTTTATTGTAGTTTAACATTTTGCATCCCATAAAATGATTATGCCTGTCAATGAAGCTAATTTAAATACGTAATACCTTATGAGTTTAGCTCCCTCCTGACACATTAGGGCTCATGCTAGTCAGTGAACCAGCACTTTTAGGACACTTGCTAGTGCATTCAGCGCCCAGTCCTTGGGTGTGCTTTGTGGTGGAAACACCAAAAGCTCAATAGAGGTAAAGTTGAGGTTGTTCTGATATAGTAAGTCCAAGACTTGCTTCAAGACCACTTTCTCCAAAAACTTTGACAAGAAAGGTTGGTGGCAAATTATAAATTTTCCATCATTATCCTCCTTGACAGATTTTTCACTAGTTTCACATTTGGCTAGGGTCAGTGTCACTACTGGTAGCATAAGCCAATACCTGGAGCCTACAAACGTTGCACAGGTAGTCCAACTCCTCCAGAATGGCACACCAAACGTTACATTGCTAGAAGGATTGCTGTGTCTCCCAGCGCAGTCTCAAGAGCATGTTGGAGATTCCATGAGACAGTTGCTCTAGAAGAGCTGGGCAGGATGGTAGAGGGTCCTTAACCCAGCAGCAGGACCAGTATCTGCTCCTTTGTGCAACAACAAACAGCATAGGAGCCCTGCCAGAGCCCTACAAAATGACCTCCTCTGGGCCGCTGGTGTGAATGTCTCTGACCACACTGTCAGACTTCATGAAGGTGGCCTGAGGGCCCGATGGCCTCTGGAAGGACCTATGCTCACTGCCCAGCACCGTGCAGCTCAATTGGCATTTGCCATAGAATACAAAATTGGCAGTTTTGCCCTGTGCTTTTCACAAATGAGACCAGGTTCACCCTGAGCACATGTGAGGTCCAAAGATGTCTTTGAGAATGTAATGCTGCCTGCAACATCATTCAGCATGACTGGTTTGGTGGTGGGCCAGTGATGGTCTGAGGAGGGATATCCTTGGAAGGACGAACACACCTCTACGGGCAAGACAACTGCACCCTCACTGCTCTTAGGCATCAGGATGAAAACTTCAGACCCATTGTCTGAGCCTGTATTGGTGCAGTGGACCCTGGGTTCCTCCTGGTGCATAACAATGGCTGGACACATGTAGCGAGAATGTGCAGGCAGTTCCTGGAGGATGATGGCATTGATACCATTGACTGTCCCCCCACACTCCCCTGACTTAAATCCGATTGAACACCTCTGGGACATTATATTTTGGTCCATCCAACACCGCCAGGTTGCAACACCGACTGTCAAGGAGCTCAGTGATGGCCATGTCCACATCTGGGATCAGATACCCCAGGACACCATCTGCTGTTTCATTAAGAGCATGCCCCAATGCCATCAAGCATGTCGGGCCATACAAACTACTGAGTACCATCATGAGTAGCTTGCCACATAATTTTTTCCACTTAGATTTTCGGGGGTCTTTTAATTCAGTCCTGTGGATTGATCATTTTCATTCCCAAATAACGAAGTGACATCCTTTTGTTCCTAACATATTACCCAGACCATATCAGTTTGAATCCTACCTCACAGGATGCTCGTTTAACGTATCATGGCTTGGAGAGCTGTCCGCACCTCACCAGGGGTCTCCCAGGGCTCAGTACTGGGCCCCCTTCTCTTTGCTATCCACACCACTTCTTTGGGACAGATTATTCATTCACACAGCTTTATCTGTTCTTTCCACCTGATGACCCCTTGGTCTCGGCACGGACCTCGGATAGCCTCTCAGACATATCTACATGGATGAAGGCACACCACCTCCTGCTAAACCACTCATAAACCAAACTGCTGGTCTTCCCAGCTAAACCTACTGCTCCCACCTACTCGAATGCCCTCATACAGGCAGGGTGCGATTTGTAGGGGGGGATGGTGAGGATTTCCCCCCCTCTGGTTTTCCTATCCCTACCTCTGCTAAATTATTTTTATCGTCGGGGGGGACAACATTTATCCCCCTCTGCCCCTCATTATGATTAATGCTACCTTATATAAAGCGCTGCAACGTGAGAACAGTCTAGTAGGCTAGCCTACTTAATAATCTGACATCAGAAACGCACAGTCACCGTCAGCACTGATGCTGCTGACACAGTGGCTGCGTGATAACTTAATTTGGCCTTGATCGTGCAGGACATTTCAGAATGTCGAGTGTGTAATCCATCATAAATGGCTAGGTTCAATGGAAAAGTTAGCTGGACAAATGAAAGAAAACGGGAAGGATTCAGTGAAGCATAATAATGTTTTAGAACCTTCAAAATTAGAAAACTGATGCAACTGAGATGGAGGACAACTGCACGTAGAGTAGAACGTAGGCCTATTGTCCGAAGGAACCTACATTAAATGAGGAGATATTTGCTGAATGTCACAAAAAGTGTTACAGAAATTGCTTGGCATCGCTTATTCAATGGCTCTCTACCGAAACACCTGTAGTTTGCGGAGGACGAACGAGAAAGCACTCGTTTGATAAATCAGCCAGTAGTAGACAAATAACTTTTAGAAATAATCTGTACTGCAAAAACGAATGTTGGTGGGTATTTAAACTATCTAGCGGGTGTTTTAACAGCTGCAAGAAATAGAAGCTTCATGGTCTTTATGTTCTGGTTCGTAAATTATTTTCATAAAACGTCAAGTTGCCCTATAACTTTACTCTCCAAACTCTTCACTGCACTGTAGGCAATTAACTGACAGTATGATAGGCTATTTATTTTCTGTAGGCTACAATAAACACATTTATTTTTTCAACTTTTGCAATATTACGCACTTGGCTACTGAACGCAAATCAGCAGGAGAGAGAATGCACGTAGCCTACGCAGCGTGTAGCGCAATGTGTAGGCTATTTGGTTACCAACTAACACTGTTAGCCAATTCACTAACTTAAGAGTTCAGTGCCATCATATAGCCTACAATGTTTTTTTACACAACAAATACAGAAAGGATGGAGGCAGCAAAAGTAGAGAAGTCATTTCAGATGGGGCAAGAACAAGGTGAATTTGTATGGTTGTCAAAACGTAGTCCTACCCTGCATTAGAGGAGCTGATCATCATACCAAGCACACTCGCTGTTTAAAGTCATACACCACGGTAAACTAAAACTAAAATGTTACAAAGGTGGCAAAAATAATATAGGGTATAATTAGCCATGACATTACTAGTCTATGAATCGTTCGTTCATTTAAAAAAAAAAAAATTGTGGGGGGGGGTTTACAAACTTATTAAAAATCATCCCCCCCTCTGGTTTTTACACAAATCGCACCCTGCATACAGGCATATATGCTACCCCCCGAACATTGCTCTCTTCAGACAAACATCGTCTAGCTCTGCCACCTCAGGTCAATCCAAACTTTGTTCATCTGTTATTCCTCGTTGGTAGAACGCGCTACCAGTTCCTACTAGAGCTGAAGTCAAAAAACTCCTGAAGACCCAGCTTTTCAGAGAATATCTCCTCTCGTAGCACTACTTATAACTAGCTAATTCTAGCACTTACCACCTGACTTGACTGTATAAAAACAGCACTCACTGATGCACATTTCCCTATTGTACTCTACCTTTTTGAATTGTTTTAAATGATTCTAGAATTGTTGAGAGAATTGTTTTAAAAGCGTTAAACTGTTTACCAGGTTGTAAGTCGCTTTGGCTAAAAATGCGTCAGCCAAATGTACAGTAATGATCCAGCATGATGTTTTTTCCCCATTGAGATCTGATGTGTTTTATTTTTTAAAGTGTATAATTTTTTTGAGAAGAAGGTAGAATAAGAATGTATTGATGATGTAGGTAGTTACTTCAATTAACCAAGATATAGAATAATTGGCTTATTTTCTTACACATAGTGGCCATATTGGAATCTTACCAGATTATACTTGATGCCTCGTATATGATTGAGGTTGTCATGTGATAAAATGACTGTTTGAACTTTGAAATTTTGAAATTGTTTTTGAATGATATTTCTATCATGAATAACAATAGAGATGGTCTATATTTTCACATTTGTTATCCGCCATATTGGATTTCAAAATGGCCAACATCAAGTTTGTTTGGAAATCATGTCAATAGCTTCCTTGACCCTAAAAATTGAGTGTTAGAACTTAAAAGACTTTTTTATCTTGTTTAATTTTGAAGTTGTAGCAACTATTCTATTAAGAATGATAGCCATATTTGAATTCAAGGTGGCAGCCACAAGGGGGCGCTATGTGTTGGGGTCCATTTCAATTTTTGATCACTAGGGGTAGTAGTATAACTGTGCCAAGTTTCATGCTTTCTGCGAAAACTGAACGATTCCGGTGCTTAGCCGCTGTACTAATATGTTATTGTCTAGTCTGGCTTGTCAGGCTATAATTTTAATGTTTATCACAGTGAACTACCACCATTAGCAAGCTGGTGTCTTGCAGATTCACGTGACGCGTAATGTAGCCTACTGTAAACAGAGAACGACGTGTGGAGTTGGGTTAGTTAAACAACTACAGTAGCCTATGTCGTCGGCTTATGACTATTTAGAAAAGGTTTGCCTACTCTGTTTTATGAACTAGGTCTACTAACCTAAGCTACTATAACATAGTAACCTAAACAGAATATGTTATGAACGTTCAGCCTTAGATTTTCGAAGCTGCCAGGTTATTGAAATGGATGGACCGTGACATGGTTAAAACGGGTTTGATAGCCTACTTCATAGGGCTGCACGATTATGACCAAAATGATAATCACGTTTATTTTGATCAATATTGAGATCACGATTATTTATCACGATTATTAATTAATTTTAGTGACAAAAATATTTTTTCCCTAAACGTATTGGACTTGCTATCTGGCTCACCCAAATTCTTCCCCTCACATTTACTCCCCTAAATTACTGCAAATATAGATTTGACTGCGACTTCCAAACAACTTCCAAACAAATGTTTTGTGCGTGCTACTTTGTTAATATTTGGGGAAAAACGCCCGCCGGGAATTCTCCCAACGCTCCCCATTAGCCACTTAAGCTCTGCTTCGTGTTCATGAGTTTACTGTAATCGTTAGTCCAGGGGTGTCCAAACTTTTTGACTGAAGGGCCACATTGGGTTTTGAAAATTGGCCAGCGGGCCACACACAAATAATAATAATAATGTTTTGTATTATTTAAATTAATTTCTTAAGAAATACTGTTAATTTGATGGTGTTTAATTAATTTATAAATGGTGCACTGTCACTTTATGACTCTTTGCCAGCTCCACTCAAATATAGCCTATGGCTAGTGCTGTGCCTATGGCTGTGCCCTCTCACAGTTTATAAATGGTCAGTAGTGGGAACTACTGTTGCCATCGCCCTCTCTCCCACGCTCAAATGCGTCCCCAATTAAATGGACTAGCATAACATAGTTAGATCTGCTGCAATGGAGATACTATGTATCTCGATGTCACAAGCTGTTTTGACATTGACATTGTAAACGTTCTCTAAGAAGAGTGTAAAGCAGTTTGCAGTAGCCTAAAGTTAACCACAACGTCGTCTATCGCTGGAAAAAAATAGTGGGCGGCCTATGATAAACTAATAAATGCTCGGCGGGCTGGATTAAAGTGCATGGCTGGCCGCAGTTTGAACACCCCTGGTTTAGTCATTCGTTGATATGTAAAACACTGACGTGTAGGCTACATTTTCATTATTGTTCACTCGTTTTGAGTAGGCTGTGTCTTGAAACGCATATGCATTGTAGGTTGCACATGTAGCTTATAAAATACATGAATAAAATTCACGGATCCCGTCGTTAGCTCAACTCTTATTACAGTATAGGCTATCGGAGGAAGCAAACAAGGACTAAAAGTTAACCTGATAAAAAAGGCATGTGTGGTTTACGTCATGTGATGTGTTTCTCGGTACGAGTTGAGAGCCCTGCTTTGCTTATATTTTTGGTTAACTTAACTTGCCTGAAATCCGAAATATTTTCGAACAATGGATGATCCGCTTCGAGGGACAAGCTCTTGGCCTTCTGCTGTGCCACACATTTGATTTTTGATCGTCGTTTATTGTATAGTCTAACTAGCCTACTAATAGTTAACATAATGTCACTAGTCCACAGTGCATCAGGCTGAGCAGTGCAGGGAACAGCTGTCATTGGTAGTCTGCATGCAGGCACATGGTCAGACAGGTTTAAGGAGCGCTTGATTTTTTTTGTAGCGGAGCGTTCTATGGGTTGCCAGGTTGGTTCTATGGGTAGAGCACGCATTTGAAATATCGCTCGATCACGCAAATTTGATCGTGGGAAGCCAAAATCGTGATCGTGATTAAAATTCGATTAATTGTGCAGCCCTGCTACTTCATTAAACATGAAAAAACATTTTATTCTCTATCTCTAAGCTGAATACTATTGCATGTTCAGATAGGCTAACTGCCAAGTGACCATACCGTGCTCCCAAACGTCTCCTGTAGCACTGTGTCTTTGTGCACCTTCTGAGAGTTCACTGAATGTACGTCACGGATTGGTGGCCGCAAGGCATTTCAATTAACACAGAAAATTGTTATTTTTGTAAATTTCTAATTTCACAAACTATTAATGAGACATTTTAGCGAATATTCACGTTGGAACTAGCGGAAGTATTACAAATTTTAAAAAGTAAAAAACGGGTCTTGTCAAAAGGGCACTTGGACATCAAAGGGGCAAAAGGGCAGGTGCTAGAGCCCCTGTAGCCCCCCTTCTCTGCACGTGCCTGTTGTCTACCCTCTGTATCGCCATACCCACACGTTAATAATGATAGACTTTATGACTTTACTTTAAACCAGTGGCCCAAACTTTTTCTTCCGAGGGCCAGCTCACTATGCCTGGCTCCAAGAGAGGGCCAGAGACTCGGAGTAGTTCTATATCAGTAACCATAAATAGCTTAGTGCTGTGAACACAGCAGTCTACTTTAGTTGAATATTCTATTACATTTAATCATAGGCTGTTGCAATTTAATACCATTGTTAGCTGTGTTTATATTGTCATCATGCCATATCAGTGTAAAATTAAATAATACTAATAAAAACACGTTTGCATTCCCAAAAGTATGAGCAGGGAGTCCCAAAAGTATATTTTATTAAAAATGTGTGAACTCTGAATTCTGTGTCTGCATACACAGCTCAAGTTGTGAATATCCTACAAGTAATTTAAAGTTCTCAAACTATGAACATTTTATGAAGTGCTGAAGTGGTCTGAAATGACCACCATTATAACTTTCAGTCACCTGATGAGAACTTTGTGAACTCTTTGTATGAACATTTGAAAGAGTGAATAAAAAAATAGAAGTAATTATCCCAGATTGTCCCAGAAATATGACTTGAATAGAAGTTAGTTAGTTATTAACAATTAATTGATAAACTTTTAAAATACTTTGAGCACTGATGCAGTCAGCATAGGCCTCTTACATTGTTTGCAGGTAGGCCTACATTTCATTCCGTTTTCGATGGCAAATGCAAAACAGCGCCAAAACAACCACCGGTGGACAAAAAGAGTACTGTACATGTGTACTGTTAAGACTCGCCATAGAAAATGAATGGGGGAAATTGCGGAGGTTTTAGTTTGACGATGTTGTACTCCCGTGCAGGCCGGATGCTATATACTACGGACATGTTTTGGGGGGCCACAGAAAATGAGGTGGCGGGCCGTAGTTTGGGGACCACTGCTTTAAACTGTTTATTTTAATGTTATTGTAATGGTTATTTATGTCATTGTAAGTCGCTTTGGATAAAAGCGTCTGCAAAGAACCATAAACATAGACCATCAGCTAATGCTGTGGACTCGATGTTGAAGCATACTTTGTGTATGTATTGTTGGTACTTGTTGGTACCGGTGTTACTGGTGTGGAGTGCTTGCAGATCGGTGATCATTTACTTTCTCGTCCCTGCAGACTACTCCCTCTCATGTCATAGGGCAGCTGGACAAACTGCTCCGTGAGGTGAGTTGCTGTCTTTACTGTCAGTATCCCTCTCCATGCATGGCAAGTTACTGAAAGAAATTGGTTTGAAATGTTGCATAGTTAGGCTATCTTTGTGCGATCAGCTGTGAGGATCTTAGATGTTGGATCTATCTTCGCAGGTGTCCACTTTAGATGGAGTCCTGGAGGTGCGGAATGAACACTTCTGGAGCATTGGCTTTGGCTCTCTGGTATGTTAACAGCACTTCCCTCTCTGTCCTCCTCTACCCACTTCTACCATTTTCTCCTTCTACTATTTTCTCCTTCTACTACACTTTGACTAGTACTTATAGCATCTGCAATCTCACCCTTTGGTAATTGACTAGTACTTATAGCATCTGCAATCTCACCCTTTGGTAATTGACTAGTACTTATAGCATCTGCAATCTCACCCTTTGGTAATTGACTAGTACTTATAGCATCTGCAATCACATCCTTTGGTAATTGACTAGTACTTATAGCATCTGCAATCTCATCCTTTGGTAATTGACTAGTACTTATAGCATCTGCAATCTCACCCTTTGGTAATTGACTAGTACTTATAGCATCTGCAATCTCACCCTTTGGTAATTGACTAGTACTTATAGCATCTGCAATCTCACCCTTTGGTAATTGACTAGTACTTATAGCATCTGCAATCACATCCTTTGGTAATTGACTAGTACTTATAGCATCTGCAATCTCATCCTTTGGTAATGATAAATGTAGTATTAATTCCTACCTAAGATCTACTCTGCTCTGTAGCTTGAATGTTATTCCTCATCTTTGTAAGATACATTTTTATAAGCTTCTGCTAAATGAATAAATGCATGGAAATGTACACTCATCACCTACTCGTAGAACTACTGTTCCTCCAAGGACGTTCAGGCATTTGAAAGTTTAGTAGCCAAAAAAAAAAGCCTTTAAAACAAACAGTAGTGTATTAGTAAATGAAGTCGGCTAAGTCTGATACGATTCACCTCTTCAATAGCGTTAGTAGCGGAACTAGTGAGGCATTCCACGAAAGCCTCTGTGGCCTGTAACATATGGTTTCTCCTCTCACTTCCAGTTAGCTGAGCTTTTCCCGGCTGGAATCAGCTGCTGCTGAGCTTTCCAGTCAACTTCAGCAATTCAATGTCCTAGTTTCAACTTTTTGTTTTTTTGCATGCTCATAATTAAATGCCCTGAAATGAACTTGGCCCACTTTCATTGTTTTTGTTTTCCTTTTTTTTGTTTGGTTTGTTTTGCTCCACTGTCCATAGTAATTGTGTAGAGAGGCAGGATGTTGTTAACGAAGTAGACCGAGGTGTTGATCAAACTTGTCACATGCTTCTACTTTCCTCCCCTCACCATGTCTATCTGCCTACCTTTCTCTCTCTTTTTTTCTGCCTCTCTCTCTCTCTTTCTAGGCCGGTTCGGTCCATGTTCGCATCCGCCGCGATGCCAACGAGCAGATGGTGCTGGCGCACGTGACCAACCGCCTGCACACGCTGGTCTCCACGCTGACAGTTCAGATTTTTAAGGATGACTGGATCCGGCCGTCCCTGGTGACGGGGCCCCTCCCCGCCGCCACCGCCGCCACTCTCGGCAGCCCCTCCGACTACGGGGGCCTGCAGGGCTTCCCGTCCCACGGACACGGTCACTCCCACGGTCACGGTCACGGTCACTCCCACTCCAGCAAGCCCCTGGACATGGACCCTCTCACCTCTACCCCGTCCAAGCCCGCCCTGCCGCCCCCAGAGTTCTCCTTCAACACGCCGGGGAAGAACATTCAGCCGGTGGTGCTGCCCAACGCACAGCCCCAGAGGCCCTACGGCATGGGCCTGACCTACGGGGCCTCCCCCTACGCCGGCATGCTAAGCCAGGGCTTCATGCCGCCCGGTGGTGGTGGTGGGGGGATGGGGATGGGACTTGGTGCAGGTGCCAGGGGCGGGCCTTCGGCGCAAGGCTTCAGGACTTCTTACGGTGGCGCGCCACCAAACAGATACGGTAGCAACCTGCTCCCCTCACAGATGAACCAGTACAAGCCTTGACCAAGCTGCAGTGGGAGGGGACTGGTGGGGTTGCATCAGCGATAGGCGGGGGACGCCAAGGTTTCGGAAATCACCTGAGATTCATCAGGTTCACGCTCAGAGAGGATATATTATGGTATTTATTATGATGGGACCAAGACTTCCACACTTAATGGATTTTCTAACTATTGTTTTTTTTTGTACTGTAATAAAATAAATCACAGAACGATTGGAGAGATGAATATGGAATGTGATATTTCACATTTGTTTGGGATAAAAGGATTGTTTTGTGGGTGTGCTTTTTTTGTATCAAACTTGTATTTTAAAGAGGTAATCTACTTTTGTGCTCATGGGACTCAAACGTTTGTATCACCACAATTGTTCTTGGGTCAGTGGCTATGCACTAGACTACTAGACTATGTGAGCTCAACAGATCGTGGTCTGAGTGCTGCTATTATAAGAGGCAAAGATGACCTCCTGACAAAAAAAAAAGTCTAATATGTGACCCCATAATACCGTACCAAATAAATGGTTGTGTTTCTGAAGAGGTCCGACCACCCAATCTAATGGTGCAGGGCATTGTACCAAAGCATATCTTAAGAGGATTTGTATGTCCTCATCATATGACTGATACAGACTACTGTAAACCATGCAGACATTGCAATTAAAACAAATACTCATCCAAGCGCCCTGCAACCTTTCCATCCTTAGTCAAGTGTGCAATAGTCCATCATGGGCCAGTGAGCATTCAGGGGGTTGTGGTCAACACAGCTTTGAAATGAGATGGTAATTCCCACTGTTCATTGTGGGATCGAGGCCTACCCACAAGTAGTGGTGTGGTGTTTCTCGAAAGGATTTGTTATGGACCACTAATGTGCTCTCCCAAGCTGCCTTGTTTGGATCGGTGTCAAACGATTATGTTGAGTGAATTTCTGTTCACTTGAGATTTCACCTGTGTATGGAAGTGCTGATGCAAAGGAAAGGATGTTGTGTATCAGAGAGTCATTTAGATAATAATAATAAAAAATGAATTGCACTGTTCATTTACACTGTCGCATACTCATTTAAATCTACTAATGTGGTACCCTGGAAATCCAGAGTTCTCGCGAGAGCACAATGGAATTGTCTCTGCGAGACACTCTGGCAATGAGCAATGATGCACGTTACTTTTATCCCGATATCCCGGGAACCAGCTAAACTGATGAACACAGCGCTGCAACGTTGGAGGACAGTACACATTGGTCGCAGTGTAAATATGGTCTAGTGTTATCCAATTGCGTGCAGTGAGATTTTTAAATGCATGCTTGTTCCCGCCCCTCGAGTTGGGCCATTACATTGTTCGTGGCCAGACCCTTAATCTTTCTAGATTACCAGGTCTGGATTTTCCAGGCTATTAATGTGGTGTACTATAAGTAATTGATGTAATCCTGAGCCTCTATCTGATGTTTAACACTTAAGGGATGGGGTAAGACATGACTTTTTAAATGTACAGCTCTGGAAAAAATATGAGACCACTGGGCTGTCATCCAATGACATCAGAAAAAACAAAATGTGCAGTGGTCTCTTATTTTTTTCCCAGAGCTTTATTTATTTATTTGGGTATAATTATAAGGCATTTTGGTAGTTCAGATTATGATTTTCCATCGAAAAATACGTTTTTATGTTAGCCAATGAAGGCAAGAGGCTGACATCCCGGTTCCAGAAAGTCATGCCATATTCTTTCTACCTGCGCATTTAACACAGGTGATAGGCTAGGCTATGACTAATTATCTGATCTACCTGGCTGCTAATTAGGATGAGCTGGTTTACTAAATGGTTGGATAAAATACTTGTCAGGACTTTTACTTTCTGAAGCCGGGATGTCCGCCTCTGCCTGTGGTTATGAATGAAATGCCTTTTCAAAAGTCACCCGCTCAGCACTAATGCTGTAGAACACGAGAGGGAGTGCTTTATCTCGAAGAACATCCTGAAGAGCTGGTCTGGTCATAGAGTCAGGCAACAAGTGCTGTAGTAGGTGATGTGAAAGTAACACCTAACCTTGAGTGTTTGTTGCTTAATTTGTACAATTTCTATATGGCATTAAAAGGAAAACAACGTAGAACTCGAACTATCAAAAGCGAAGATACGCACTTTATTTTTGTAGCCTAGAGTAGCCTACCTACTCGTGAAAATTAGGGGAACGTGCTAATTCATTTTGAAAAATAACATATTGCAAATATATTCAGTATTTTCGATTAAAATGGAATGTGTGTTTCGATACGTTCCTTTGTTTTTGATGAAGCTTTGCCTTATGAACGAAAATCATTCTGACTTGCCCAGTAGGATGCGTTGCATTTCGCGCAGGGGCGTGCGGCCTACACTCAGAAAACTGGCACAATGTTCTCGAGATGTGTGACGCCCGTCATTCTGACCAAAGCCAAGTAAGTGGATAAGTTGGTGAGAAACATTTAAAATAGCTTGCAGAAATTTACAATGCAAACTACTCCTGTTCCCTAAACACGAGGACTCTAGAACAGTGTTTCTCAAACTTTTTTAGACCAAGGACCACTTAACCAGTAAAAAAAACCTCATGGACCACCTAGCTAATAGACACAATAGGCCTACTCACTGAACCACCTTGCTAATTGTCTTTGCACCTTGCTTGTTGTTTTAGAGGATTCATATGATTTAAATTGGCATAGCTTACATAGGCAGTGTTGCAGAACTGTTTGGAAGTTGGTTCAACATTGCAAACAACTCATCTATATTGTTTTTTACCACGTCTGCTCGCGGACCACCAGTGGTCCCCGGACCACACTTTGAGAAACACTGCTCTAGAACACTCCACAGTTAAAATGTTGACATTTCAAGCAAAGCCTCATTAGCTTAAAGGCAATGACCGGAAATGCACCCTTTCACGCGTGAAGGCTTTGAATAGGGTTAAAATAAAAATTAAAAATGTTCTCAAATTAATTATAGATTAGTGCCAATTATAGGTATTCTAGATTTTTATAGTTTGCCTTCGACGGAAACTCTGTCAATGAACATAGGACATGCAGATCAAAACGAACGGCTTGTCTTAATTATTATAGCCTAAACTAATTATTGTAAGCCAGAAATATTTTTTTTGGCAGTAGGCTAGCCTAGACTATTTCTCGAAAAAAAAAATATCAAGATATAGAGCCCCCACAAATGGCTATTATGAGCGTGTTTTAAACAGGTCAGAAAGGCGTTTGACTTAAGGCAAATAAATAAAAAAAAAATACAAAAATATGGAAAAGCTGAACAAACTTGCTCTCGAATGTAATTCAGTCAGGACTGATAATAGCTCTATCGACTTCATGCAGGGCTACGCAGATCGGTCAGAAAGTAATGCATGATGGGTTGAACATGCATGCTGGTTATGGCCTCCTTACACCAAACAACTTTGGTAAGATTGGACTTTGGTCTTTTGAGTAAAGCTTGAATAGGGGACATTAGTTAAAAGACTACAATCTTTCAAGAATCTTTCCCAAATCTTTTCAAAGTTGTTTGGTGTAAGGTGGCCTTTAGAAATGTTGTTTGATTTTCCCCAGAGCAGCAGGACATCATTGTCACCATGTCACATGACCTTAAGACCAGCTTGTAAGCTCTGACCTGCAGTTGGCTTTCCTCTGGAGAGGTTTCCTCTGCTTTCCTCTGGATGTACCAATATGGAACCACCTCTGTACCTACAGAATTTTGCCCTAACTGGGCCTCAGGCTTCACTGATGCATGTGTGCTATGGTTTTATTCTAAGAATTTCAGATCCATTATCTCATATAAGGTTGCAGTTTTAGGCTATTTTAGGGGTGCTCAAGCATTTCATATCAGCACCCTTGAAAAATAATGGGTATTTCCATCGCTTCGGTTTTGTCAACAGCAAAGTAAGCAAACAGTGTGAAATCGGCCATTGTTTTCACAGACGCTAGCCCAGGCGCGCCTGCAGGTGTACGTCCGTACGCACTGTGCGTACCATCAGGCTACTCAACAGCGAGAGAAAATTTCCCTTGTGTGTGTGTGTATTCACACCAAATTGGCCTACCATACCTTCCCAACTATGCACAGTATCCCATTAGCTGCATGCCATCAGGCTATTTATCATTTTCTATTACGTAAAGTTAGTGAACACGTTATCAAAATTAACATGCACACATTTTGTTTGAGCAGGAGCGAGAATACGCATGCAGGCACGCAATAGGCTACTTGTTGTTTTCTTTTACTCGGCTATCTATATATGGTTATCAGCACACAATGTTGAGCTAATTCATGAACTCAATACTCATCATGGATATCACAAGTTTTAAACAACGAAAATAGAATGGATGGAGGCAGGAACGCTAGGAGTTATTCCAGATGGACAAGAACAAGGTAGGCAATTGGTGTGCTTGTCAGGCGTCACGTTACGCTAGAACAAAACTAAAGCATGTGGATGTTGTTATGCTATGTAGGCTACTTTTTTGCTGACTGACCAATGCACGGACCTAAAACGGACAAATATTGTTCACGGGGGGGGGGATGGGTGTGCGTACCATAGTATTAATTCCTGCAGGCGCCCCTGCGCTAGCCTATGGGAAGTAGACAGTGTCCGACTTCATGGTAGCTTTTTTATACTCCACCCCTGCAGTCAGTGCTGCATTGAACTTTACAACCTTCATATAAAATCTTTAAAGTTACCAACATTTCTTGGCTTTACTTTTGAGCCAAATAAACGCTATTCTTAACAGCGCCACCAGACTTTGGTAAGATGCGCTGTGAAAGATCAACTGGGATTTTGTTTCTTATACTTATACCTACTTCAAAAGATTATTTGAATCCATTTTATCTCTTATCTGGAGATATGCCTAGTTCCCATCCTCTGTTAAGGCCTCATTAGTAGGCCTAGCTTAAGATGGGTGGGTGGGTAGTGGTGGGGGCCACTGGTTGCAGAACAACTGTCAGCAGAAGCCTCTAAGCAAATAGAGGCATCATTGTGGCACAAACCAAGGCACGACAAATAGCCTTGCCCTTGTTTGTTTATAAGGCTTTAAATGTGCCTTGACACTTAGATCTTCATGCTTTGACAACAGAGGAGAGGAGATACAAGTATGTGCTTTGAAAACTGTCAGTGCTCGAGAGTAAGAATTATTGCACTCTTCCCAGGCCTCGGGCTGTCCACGTTTCTGTTTCAGTAGCGAAAGTTGGCCTAACTCTGTGTGACAGAATCTTGGCATGTCTGTTGTTGTCTGCATTGGAGGAATGTTTTATGTTTGTATTATTCAGATGAATTAATGCGCCACTCATCAAGCACTATATAGGCTCCTTGCCACTATTTTCTAAAAGCTTGGATTGTGATGATCCATGGATATAATCACTCATTTTGATTCTCTACTCTGACCCCATCATATTGGATGTGTAATGTCATAATCCTAAAATTGGCCATAGTATAAAAAAAAATAACCTACCTAGAATTTCCTTGTCTGTACTCTGTCACCGTGGTGACTGAAGATGCTCCTGCCCCTTTCATCCTCCTTATGTGTTTTGACAGGATCTATCTGCCAGCTTATGTTAGAGCCTGCAGATGAATGCCACTGTTATTGTTTTTACACTTGTTGATTTGTTATAAAAACAAGCCGAGCATCATTGCGTGGGTACTGTGGTATGTGCCTGCCTGAAATGCCTGCAGTCCGATGCCCTCTGATTTAACTAATGCTGATGGGAGCTCATGGTGGGGTGTTAAAAGGGGCACAGCTGGTGCAAGAGCCGACAGAAGCCTCTGAGATGCAAAGGAAAGCCAAGCTGTCACATTTCATGAAATGAAAGTAAGCTTGAAAGCGCACCTAGGAACATTCTCCACAGAACAGGTTACGCTGCCCTTCTTATGCATAATGCTTGCATTTACTGTTGGAGAACAAGCGTGTACTTGAAGCTTGCTGCTAGTGTTCTGAATACAGGTGATTTGATGGTCTTTTTCTCATTAGCCTCTGATTTATAGGATGTTATTACTAGAGGGAAGTTTCTCAAAATAATTATTACGGTGTTGAGCACTGTTTTCAAAGTAGACTTTGCATTAAAGTAACAGTGTTTCTTTTGCCTTATTTATGCCTGGGTGGGCCTACTAATAAAGTCAATGTAGCATTGTAGAGTTATTCATTTTTAAAAGGTTGTTTCTATTCACAATGCATTCATTCATCAGCTACATAAACTACCTTAAACAGTGTGTGTTCCCTTGATATTAAACCCAGACTTACTTCTCCAGTTTAGATGAAAAAGCAGAGGTGAGTTGCAATAGAAAATATCTGCTTTTAGCCAACTAGACAACTCAAAATCTGGGAATTGGTCAGTTAGATATCTTTTAAAAATGAAATGACTGGTGATGGGCCTGCCAAAGAGAGAGAGACTAAACGTAGACTAGGTTTGTTTCTTAGTCTGTTCAAGTGCTGACTAGACTAACATGTTTCTCATAGTAGCTTTTAAATATCAGCAGCCCTGTGTTAGCTTTCACCAATAAATCCCCATGAGGTCTGTAGTGGTTAATCAAATTAAATGTTTACATAGTCAAGCTCTTTGGCAGGATTCCATGCATGAGAGTTTAACATCAGCACTTCACAGCAGTGTTGAGCGTTTACCAGTTCACCTTAGCTTCACCTCACGTCTAAATCTACCGTGTGTCACACACACATGTTTGATCACTGTTATTCTCTCTTTGTGCCCTGAAGATGTTTAACATGAGAACATTCTACGGGCGACTAATTTGCCAAGCGGGCCTCAACGTTAATGCTTCTCTCATTCTCTCTCTCTGTGATATTGTTCTTTTAAAAGTGTGTCTAGCTGCATGTTTTTAGGCGACGGGACATTTTTCCAAGCCTCCTGAGCCTGTCAGCAGGATGTCATGGAAATGTGGGTGTGTTTCTGGTACATTGACCGTGCTCCGCCTGAATCCGATACCAGGGAAACGTAATCCGGGCTCCCCGTGGGAGAAGAGAACTGGGTAAATGGATGAGGGCGAGTCAAAAGGTTCCTTTGACATCACCCCCTGCCTCTGAGGCGCGGCACAGCGCTAACAGCACCCCTAGTCAGCCGGAGGAATGTTTGCTTGATGGTTGCCGGTGTGGCCTGATGAGTCACTGGCTTGGGAAAGTGTGTAAGGGGGTGGGGGGTCCCTCTCCTCTCTCAACCTGAACAGCTCCAGGGCACTAAAAGCCCCCAGCGCCGAGGGAGGAATGCACCCTTCATGCCTTGCCTTGCCTGGCCTGGTTGCACCTCCACCTCCACCCCCCCCCCTTTCTCTCCCTCAAGACACACAAAATCTCCTTCACCCCTCCAGCCCCCCCCCCCCCCCCCCAGTACCCAGAGACAGAGTGTCTCCTCTCTGCTGTTAATGATCTGTTGGGCAAGTTCAGGTCAGGAGCAGTGGCGCAGCAGAGCAGAAAGGAGGCCTGGGAGGAATCCGGCGCCATGCCACGCTCTCACTCACCCTCGGGTGCAGGCCCTGAACTCATCCAATTCACTCCGCACATGATTGTTGCCACACACCACACTCTTTTATGTCTGTCTTTCTTTAATATCTTATTTTCTTCCTTCATTACTTTTACTGCTTCCTTTCTTTTAAGATCTTATTTTCTTCCTCCATTATTTTATTTCTTCCAGTCTTTCTTTTTTGAGATCTTATTTTCTTCCTTATTTTATTGCTTTCTTCCTTTCTTTATTATCTTATTTTCTTCATTTCTTATTACATTGCTTTCTGTCCGTCTTCCTTTCTTGCTTTCATTATTTCTGTGTCCGTGTTTTCCTTATGGACTTCTCTTGTAGTATGCCCACAAGCTTAGATTATCATCAGTTGAGCCGGCGAGTGTTGACGTGGAGACGAGAGTGTAGCGATTGGCGGGCGAAGAGCGTGTGTGTTTATGGGATGTCCCGCGGTTCGCTCTCTCTCTTGTGTGCGTCCGTGTGCGGGTCTGCGGGGGCGACGCTGGTGAGCAGGATGTGCTTGCTTGTGTGCAGACAGATCGGGGTGAGACACAAAGCGCACATTTAAGCTGTGCTTTCCTTCTGAGTAGTAAACATTACATAATGTGGGAATCAGCGCTGGCAAAGTTGGCCGGGCTATAAATACAAACTGCGCATGCTGTCCAGACATTAAGCACGGCACATCTGTAACGGTATGCCGCTTAGACGCCGCCTCTTGGCTTCTGTCTGGACATTTTGGAAGGACAATCCCCCTCAATTAGACCGCTGCGTACTGTTTTTCTAACTCCTTTTGTGCACCCGCAGGGGGTCAGTGCGCTTGAGTATGAAAGGAGCTGACGTGCAGCTCTGAAGGCTGCATTAGGTCACATGCAGTGTGGAAACAGCATTACTGGTGCACGGGGCGACAGCCAGACAAAAGAGCCCTAACTGCTGCAGAAGTAGCCCCCTTTTTGTCCACTGTTGATTGCGTGGAGCCTTTGAGAATGACCTCCTGTGTATACCCCCCCCCAAGCGTCAGACGACCAGGGCAGTGCGTAAGACTGACGTCGCCTCATGTGTCTCAGGACGCCCCAATGTAACAGCCTCCTCTCTTTCTCTCTGAGTCATGATTCATGATTCAGAAAGAATGAATGAGAAAGACAGGAAATGCAAGAGCGTGTGTGGCTCTTTTGCTCTGTTCCTGTACAGCACACAAGCGGTGCTGGCTGCTGCTGCTGCTGTGGCGACGGCGCTTGGCCCCCTCTGTTTCTGCCTGAGTGCTTGGCTGAGCCTCACGCTCTGTGTCATCCTGGAGCCTCCAGGCCACTAGGTCAGCCAGTGCTAGAGAGAGAACCCCCCCCCCCCTCACACACACACACACACACACACACACACACACACATATACATATACATATACACACATATACACACACACACACATACACACACACACACACATACACTCACATAGACACATTCACACATATACACACATACACACACATATACACACACACATAGACACACACACACATATACAAACACACATAGACACACTCACACATATACACACACACAGACATACACACACACACACACACATACATATATACACACACAAACACACATATATACATATACACACACACACACACACATATATACATATACACACATATATACATATACACACACACACATACACACACACACACATATACATATATACACACACACACACACATGTGTTTGTGTGTGTGAATGGTTTTGGAGAATGTGAAAAATCATGTCACGCCTGAGTTGTGGTTCAGCCAGACCGCTAATTGTGACATCTCCAACGTTCCAACATTCTCAGATAAATTCACAACAGCATGTTTCGAAAGTGCTGCTTTATTAATTGGCAGTCAGGTCATGATTATACAGTATACCGCACAATGCAATGAGTGCATTAAATCTAATTTGAAATTAAAAAGAGAAACCGATCTGAATTTCCCTGTTTCTGTAAGCCTTTCTTAAATAATATCACAAAAACTACAGTAGCCTCCATTTCGTAATATTATTTACATATACAACAATTGTAGTTTATACTGTGTATGTTTGCCAGGTTTTCTACATTGCATGCTTTTATTTTAAATGTAAATAACGTGGTGATGGTGATGAAGTTCAACAACAGCATTGATACACATGGAGAATGGTCTTATTTAGTATCGGTGGAATAATTTCCAGGAATTGCAGTGGCAGTGACATTGCCCATGGACTTCTCTGATCCATTCGGAGTGTAATGGCATTTCACTCATGCTTCCAGGGACAATTGACCTAGGCTCCTCCCAGGGTCAGATGTCTTTGGATTGTTATGCAGCACTAAGATTTTCTGAGGATTGACATCAGGGGTCTCGATCTCCAAGTGCAATCCACTTGCCCTGATTCTATGTTGAGGTGTAACTCTCCTGCTGTGTAAATAGCCTGGATTGCAACTGATTGCTTTGGCAGGGGTTACATCAGGTCCTGTGCTCGTGCGTCCCACGTGACTGGGCATCAGGGGCGGGGCATGGTGGTTGGGGTGGGGGATGGGCATTTCTGCCTACTGGCAGGTTGGGGTGCTCCGTGTTTGTATGATTAAATATCAATTAGAGATTGGAGATTACAGAGAGTCGTTGTTCGGGATCTCAGACCACAGAGTTGGCTGGCCTGGTGGTCAGTCGTGCGGCTGTTTGTTTGTTTGTGGAAGTCATGTTGGGACACAAAAGCTTTGCATTAGCCCGGCTCAGAGGAGGCAGATTGACCCCCCCCTAAGCTTGGTGGACCTAAAGGTGTGAGGAGACTTTGGGTTTTGCAAATGAATGCTTCTCCACTTTCCATGTAGAGACCGCTGTTTTTGTATTAAATGTCACTCCTGTCCAGTGATTTCAATTTCAAATCCCACAGGGGGGATTGATGTGCTTTGAAATGTTACCAAGCTACATTTGCAGCCTGCGGTAAATCTGTCCGACAATAAGAGCCCTAAGAAATCTGCAACACCAGTCACCTTAGGTTGCCCAGAGAGTGCATTGTGGATAGGAATGAGTTTGTAGATTGTGAGGGTAATGCAATTAGTTTATTTAGAGGAGGTTTTTGTGCAATTGATGGCTAAATGAATCCTTGTTTGGCTGCACCATAACATGTTGTGCAATACGAGAAATGATAAATGTATCATAGTTCATCATTGTACTATAGTTTTCCATTTTAATTCAGTAATTTCTCACTCTTGCCTTAATTTTCAGGAAACTTGGCAGCGCGCAAACTTGCCACATTTGGACAATCTTCAAAGGGCCTTTATACAGAGGTAATCACTGAGTTCACAGACGTATAAAGTATTCATACTACCTGTGATTATTACAGCACAAAGTGAAATTATTGCGATAAATAATATTTTTTATGTTAATAACGTAGAAGCATTTATCATTAAAAATACTAAGAACAGACATTTTAAATGCAAAATGCATTCATGCATCTATCACTTATAATTATATACTGGATCAGACACACAAAGCAACATTTGGAACAAGCATTTAAACAGCAATTTGTGGCTTGTCTGGCATGCCTAAGCCATTTTTATTTGCTTGTTCCTCCTTCACAAAAAATAAATCTCTTTATTATGTATTTGTATGGAATCTGGTCTTAAAACTGTTCTACTTTCTCCGAATTGTGTGTTATTCCAAAGGCATGCTTTGTATTTGTTTTATATTAATACGCTGTGTGTGTCTTGAAACACTGTTCCATATTGACCATGTGTGGAGTGCCTTCTGTCCCTGATGTCAGGAGGGCACCTCAAATCCTGTTCCTCATTTGTAAGCAGGATTAAAGCAACAATGTAGTGATGACTGACCGCTCACAATGTTCTCAATCACAGACTTAACCCAGTTATAATACCTGTGTGTGTGTGTGTGTGTGTGTGTGTGTGTTTGAAACATAGTGTGTTTCACATGTGTCTTACATGTGTGCATACATGCATGTGTGATACGGGTGCCTGTGCAGGCATTGGTCTTGGTGTGGTGTGCGACCAAATTAAATTAAAATTAAAATTTAATGAAAATTAAATTAAATGAAAATGAGTTGTGAAGAGTGATTTGTACAGTTTATCAGTATATGTTTTTCCGTGCCATTCCATGCCTTTCGAGATTTCAATCTGACTTTCAACTTCAACAATCTGTTCCTAGAGGGTTTCCGGTTGAAACATTCAAAACCAACGCAGATACTTTGATTAATCATACTTTAGCTTAATTTTTGTTTTTCCCCAAGTTACCATTGGGTTTCTGTGCCACTCGAAATACCTTGGAAACGCACATGTGTTCTTGAATTCTTGAATTTCCCCTGGGGATCAATAAAGTATCTATCTATCTATCTATCCATCTATCCATCTATCTATCTATCTATCTATGTGTGTTTGTGCTGTTAAAAGGGTCTATAAGCAGATGTAGTATTAGATTATAATATTGTTTGAATAACCAATTACCATCAGACAGCTGGTGGTAGAATACACAGCACAGTAAAGATAAAATGCTTGTAAAAAAGACCAAGTGCCAAAATGTATTTTGTTGTATCATTATAAATAGCACAGTCTCTACATGAAGCATGCAAATGTGGCTGTAGATGGGCTGTGTGTTTCCTTTCAATGGCACCAGTTTTATTCATTTTAAACAAATCAGTATATTATTGTCCTTTGCTTGAAACCTGGCCACCATGTTGTAATGCTACAGAACAAAACACCCAAGTTTATTTGGTGAATTTACAGATTGGATTTGAACTTATAAACCTTAAAGTAATCTCAGGTTTCCTGGGGATATATTTATGGCTAATTATAGTCTCCACTGTTCAGTAGGACTTAATAAAAGATAGATAACAATTAGGACAGTCCGTACTGAAGAGACATCACAATCATTCTGTTGTAGGGGTCTGTGCATCAGTGCACTGCATGGATGGTGTAGCTACTTTTCCGTGCATGGTGACTGTGTCACTTGTGAGTCACACAGCAAAGCTGTTTATTAGGACTTCCTCTTGGTACAGTCAGTTAGCCATTATTGACATTCAACAGTTAATTGTCATTGTTGTTGTTGTCATTGGCGAAGCCAGTGCTTTAATGAGCTTGTGCCAGTGTTCGGGCCAGCTGGTGGAGAGGCAACGGCAGACAGGTGATGCCACATTGGTGCCCGTTTCTCAAGCGTGGCTGTGTTTCTTCAAAACACGGAACTAATGTTGCTGTTAAAAGAGAGAGAGATAGAGAGAATTTTAAACAGTTAACATGGTGGTTGTTTAACATCATTTCGGGAAACACAGGCCAGGTCAGTGGGGAATGCCCACACGTCGTCTCATCAAGTTATCATTACTCCCTTCTCCTGTCACATGCCACAACAGGTACACCTCTCATATTTTCAGTTTGTTTTCTACACCATGGTCTGGTCTCTTAGTGTAGGTCTGTTCTTTTCCCTTTGGCTCACCATTTTGCCAGAATCTTGTACAGTAAATGGTGCCAGTTTGTATATGTGCTCCAGTGTATAATCCAGACGGGCTCCGTCTGTGAGTAGTGATTAGGCTTAGCCCGAGGCTTGTCTGCCTGAAGGCACGGCCTGTAATTGAAGCTGTAGCATAACGCAACACTGATTGCCATGTGTTGCAGATGTCTTGAGAAGCAAAGATGAATGCAGATTAATGATGGTTGATTATACAACAGTAGGGCTGCCTGCTTAACCAACAGTTGAAATGATCAATGACATTCCTTTGCAGTTGCTTTGCTGCATTTAGTAAGTTAATGCCTGGAGTGGGCAAGTGTTGTAAGGGGTTGACTGACTCTAGAGCTTTGTCTGAATAAAGCTTTGATTTGTAATTCGATAGCTAAACATTTTAGATTGACTATGAATTGTGTTTAAATTCACAATGAAATTTGCTTTGAATTTCTAAAAACCGCTACTGCTTATGTAGCCTGGCCATGCCCACCTAGATCTCCTTTCAGGGAGATAGTCTGGTTTTAACCAGGTTACTGTTTATGAGCCCTATGATGAAAATAACATAAGAAATCCTTTACGATACCACATTATTGGCGACTGACCCTGTAGCCAGGCATGTTTATGTGGCTTACACACTGGCCAGTGAAAAACACGATGAAACCAAATCTCTCTCTATTTGCACCGCTCTAATTCATTCTGAATGTTTAATGAGGTCTAGCATTGTGATCATTATGTCTGTCCCGCCGTATATGGATCTAATAGGCTCATCATGCCCAGTGTAATCATATCCACAGATAAATGTTTGCTTGGATCCAGTGGCCATTGGGAAAGCTAACCCAGAGCAGCAGAGGTATCGCAGTTTGAAATGAGTTTCGAATTATGTTTCAAATTCGTCTCTTGGAAGTTGATTGCACGAGTAAGGTTTTTATTCCGCTCTGCTGTTTGAAGTTGTCGTTAAATATACCTGCGAGGAGAGAGAGAGGGACAGGAAGTCGGTTTGAAATTAGATGCCAGCTCATCCTTACAATTGGAACCATATGGGTCAGAAAGACATCTCCTTATGTTTGTGTAGTGCAGGAGAGACGAGCCTGAACCTAATGACCTAGCTGATGGCATCGCTGAGTGAATAGTAGGGATATTGGCTTTGGGACTCTCTGGCCTAGATTTCTTAAAGGGTTATGTGGTATGTGCTAAAGGTCAACTGCCATCTACTGAATACCTCTGAGGTTTTATACCAGAGTGTACATAATGTCTTTACATGCATGCATAAGCCCGGAGGATTTTCTGTGAGATTGTACCCTCTGGCATCTGTTGATGTTTGTGTGCGAAAGAACATTTGGTATGATTAGTACAGAGCGGCTCCTCTAACTGCACAGTCAAGAATGAATGGAATGTGGAATTGTGGGTCTTGTAGTCATTGTTGTGTACAGATGTGAAGGCTAAGCAGCACAAAGAACTTAAAGCGATGGTTCGGAGTAATTTTACCCTAGGGTTCTTTGCACCATGACCCCGAGCCAAACACCCTCCCAGAACCTTTTTTCCCTTGGTCGAGCCCTGGTCGAGTAGCGCCGTCAGAAACGAATGACGTTCTGCAGTCATGATGGAACCAACTTTTATCTCGTAAATTACCCCACTAATAATGCCCTGAATGGTACGAAACTTCTGCAGTAGTACAACTACGACATTTAGTCCAATAACGAGGCATTAGAAAGTTTGTAAGTGCACCAGGAGTTTATTTAAATAAGACTTGCCTGATTATCTGCTACTATACCGCTGCGTCAACGTTTCTTCCGTGATTTGGTAAAAGCCTGTAAAAGTCCTTGCAGGAAGCGATTACATCAACGTTTTTTGGTATATCCAGTTTTAAATATTTTTTTCCGAAGTGTTTACAACTTAGTAATAACTAATAATTGTTGCAAACTGGACTACGAACAAAATATTAGTGCACTCCTGGATCTACATCCTTATGCATGCTTCCTGCCAG